>NC_064924.1:49120525-49427457 GCF_023897955.1 Schistocerca gregaria
CTCTCGTCAGATGAACGTCTATACGACACAGCGTAAGAAATTCGTACACCGTTGTCTAAAAGCTAAGCAGAATTGCAGTATAGGGGAGCATCTGCATCAGCAACTACGCTCTGCAAGTCACTTCCTTTGACATCGTGATTTCCCCGTGTTACGCTACGTTTTGCCGAACCGTCCCACAACCCATGGAAAGATTAATCTCCACTGGAAAAGGAGATATGAATCAGTGCTAGTCATTGCCAATACTTAACTGCTTGGATTACAATTTCTTATTTGGAATTGCATTACATGTAAATAAGATCTGTGATCTTCTCTTCAATACTGCTCTGCTTATGCATCTTATTAGCATGTTTGCCTTTAGAAGTCCTGTGTGTTATACTGGAGTTCATAGCATGCTCTACATACGAGACGTGGTCATTATTTAACTAACGAAAGATGTGATGTTGTGGCCTAAACTGTTTTTATTCTAATCCGTCAAGATGGTCTTTGGCTGAAGCCTCTCGATATTTGGGTTTTAAATAAAACAACAACTGACAGTAAACACTCTTTTTGTACATTACTTGACGGCTGTTATTAGTCACCTTCCAAAAATGTTCTAAATAAGAAGCCACAGCCAAAGAAGGTTGCACTTCGTTGTCGACGAGAGGACGCACTATAGGGCAATGAAACCGGCAGGGCACCAGCAGGCAGTGGTATTTGCGGAAGTGTAGCTCACACACTTGTCAACGACCACATCAGATACTAATACTGGACAGTACTTTGGAGGAAATCCGCCTTTGCGCCGACCGACCAAAGTCACACAATATAGACTGTATCTCCAGGATTTGTGGGGACAACAGAGAGTGTTTATGGCGAGCAGTATGTGGTCAGAGGATGCGTGCCGTTTATGTCTGACTCCCGGAAGAACTGCTACCGTGGAAAGAACTGAGGGAGGGCAAAATTCACATGAAAACGCGTGCTTTCAAAATAACAGCTTAGAAACTGGAATGGGTACAGGAAGTTTCGGACTCTTTTGAATATCATGAGTCACCGAATCTATGCACAGATCCCGCGAAGACCGAATGTTTAAGGAAATTTAAAAACAGCTAACATTCGTTAGCTTAAGTGATTTAGAAATGGGACTAAGGAATACAGTTGTATATACAGAGGTCCACCCTCATTGGCGATCACACGAACGTGGACGCATAGGCAGGGAGTAGGACACAGGTTTGGAGCGCCGAGTATAACGGATTTTGTAACTGATTAACCACATGAAATGAGATAAGCGAGACAGACAAGCATTTTGTAAAACAACTTCTTACTGATCGGCATTTATAATATTTATCATTCAGCCGCGACACCATAAGAACGCAAAGAACGGCGCCTTCCTTGCCGGAAACGCGCTACGAGAAGTTAGTTCTCACTTCAGTATCTTCTCCGGAGATTTCTCAGGGCAGGCCACTTCTGGGCTGACTTCACTACTAGGCGACTTCTCCAGGCTCATCTTGGACGAGAGGCTCTCATCTGGCTGAGCTGGGATTAGACACTGACCGAGAAGAACTGTTGTTACAGAGTCAATGACTGATTGTGCAGCCACTTCATCCGCCATCTGCAAAATGTGAGTATGGCGAGATCCAGCCGCTGCAGTGAAGTGAACTGTACGGAAATTCAAATAACCATGTTCAGTAATTTCAGTCTCTGCTCTGAAGGCTAGTTTGCTGTTCGTGGTTCAACATGCTTTCAACTCGAGCAATAGATGTACACGCATACCCTTCCATACCACTTTCTTTGCCTATCCGCTAGCCTTCGGCAATCATGGTACGACTTCCGTGGATATAAATATTTTACCCAGATATGCTTTCATTTGAATCACATTCCTGAGTCCTTCACGAGGTTTGCCAGGGCATCAGATCATTACTTCCAATGACCGTCACACCTTTCTTCTTTAGATTTTACATATAATAAACTAAGTTAATTCGGCTCATTGTCTAATTTCGCAGTCAAATTAACGTCTTTATAATTGTTTTTATGGTCAATGATTTGTTTATGTGAGATGTATAGGATTATATTAAAATATTATACTGAAGTTTCAATTAAAGCGCCCCATCACAGTTTCACAGCAACCACCGACACCTTACACCCACATTTCCCATTCTATCGCGGGAATGACGACTATCGGTAAGCATCCAAATAAGCTGGAATTTCTTTGATTTTTCAGTCTTAGTTACTCCACTAGACATATGTAGGGGGAATTAATACACTGATCAACCAAAGTATTATGATCACCTGCCTCATAGTCCGCATGTCTACCTCTGGCACGGGTAACAGTGGCGACGCGTGGTACTATGGAAAGATTGAGGCCTTTGGTAGGTCGCTGGAGAGTGGGGGGGAGTTGGAACCACATCTGCACACACAAACCACCTAATTCCCGTAAATTCCAGGGAGTGGGTCATGAGGCCTGACGCCTCGTTTAATTACATCCCAGATGTCTTCGATCGGGTTCAGATCTGGCGAGTTGGGGGCCAGCAAATCAATTGCAACTCGCCATTGTGTTCCTCAAACCACTCCATCACAATCCTGGCCTTGTGAAACGGTGCGTTATCTCGCAAAAAAATGCCACTGCCTCGGTTATACTCAGATTGCGGTCCTTCCTCATTCTACACACGGACAGCACGCTCTCTCACACCACACGCACCTTGCATGTGTCCGACCAGCAGACATTCCTCGGTAGTCATAATGTTCTGGCCGAGCAGTGTGTATTGCTTGACTCTTCTTGTAATTCTCGCTATCTTAATTGTAAGAGTAAACAATTTCGTTATGAACTCTCGTGTAGCGTCTGAGACTGTAGTTGTTTGAGCATCTCCGTGACGTTCTGGGTTATTATACGAACCCGCGATAAGCGTAGCCGCGCTTATTTGGATCTTACCTATCTCCTCTATGAATTCTATCCTGTAAAGGCCGCAGGCAGAGGTGCAATACATAAAGCCCTGTCTGTAATGCAAATGACAAAGATTGAACTGTTTTGACTTGAGAGTGTAAACTGATCATTGTTTCTAGTCTTTATCTGATAATAGCTATATGCCGAAACGTGTAGTGCAACAGGAATTACACTACTGGCTATTAAAATTCCTACACCAAGAAGAAATGCAGATGATAAACGGGTATTCATTGGACAAATATATTATACTAGAACTGACATGTGATTACATTTTCACGCAATTTCGGTGCATAGATCTTGAAAAATCAGTACCCAGGACAACCATCTCTGGCCGTAATAACGGCCTCGATACACCTGAGCATTGAGTCGAACAGAGCTTGGATGGCGTGTACAGGTACAGCTGCCCATGCGGCTTCAACACGATATCACAGTTCATCAGTAGTAGTCACTGGCGTATTGTGACGAGCCAGTTGCTCGGCCACATTGACCAGACGTTTTCAACTGGTGAGAGATCTGGAGAATGTGCTAGCCAGGGCAGCAGTCGAACATTTTCTGTATCCAGAAAGTCCCGTACCGGACCTTCAACATGCGGACGTGCATTATCCTGCTGAAATGTAGGGTACCGTAGGGATCGAATGAAGGGTAGATCCACGGGTCGTAACACATCTGAAATGTAACGTCCACTGTTCAAAGTGCCGTCAGTGCGAAAAAGAAGTGACCGAGACGTGTAACCAATGGCACTCCATACCATCACGCCGGGTGATACGCCAGTATGACGATGACGAATACACGCTTCCAATGTGCGTTCACCGCGATGTCGCCAAACACGGATGCGACCATCATGATGCTATAAACAGAACCTGGATTCATCCGAAAAAATGACGTTTTGCCATTCCCGCACCCAGGTTCGTCGTTGACTGCACAATCGCAGGCGCTCCTGTCTGTGATGCAGCGTCAAGGGTAACCGCAGCCATGGTCTCCGAGCTGCAGCAAACCTCGTCGAACTGTTCCTGCAGGTGGTTGTTGTCTTGCACACGTCCCCATCTGTTGACTCAGAGATCGAGACGTGGCTGCACGATCCGTTACAGCCGTGCGGGTAAGATGCCTGTTATTTCGACTGCTAGTGATACGAGGCCGTTGGGATCCAGCACGGCGCTCCGTATTACCCTTCTGAACCTACCGATTCCATATTCTGCTAACAGTGATTGGATCTCGACCCACGCGAGCAGCACTGTCGCGAAACGATAAACCGGAATCGCGACAGGCTACAATCCGACTACAATCCGACCTTTATCAAAGTCGGAAACGTGATGGTAGGCAGTTCTCCTCCTTACAAGAGGCATGACAACAACGTTTCACCAGGCAAAGCCGGTCAAATGCTGTTTGTGTATGAGAAATCAGTTGGAAGCTTTCCTCATGTCTAAGCACGTTGTAGGTATCGCCACCGGCGCCAACCTCGTGTGAATGCTCTGAAAAGCTAATTATTTGCATATCACAGCATCTTCTTCCGGTCGGTTAAATTTCGGGTCTGTAGCAAGTCATGTTCGTGGTGTAGAAATTTTAAATTCCATTAGTGTATATATGTAGATGGTGCGATCTATGCGGAAATTTCAATGAGAAACACAAACGTGACTGTGGGCTCCTATATAGAAAATGTTTTCTTTGTTCACAGGACATAAGGGGTTCGGCAGAAGTGGTTTAGCGGCTGTGTGCGTAGTACTCGCGTATACCCCAAGAGGACACGAAAAGTATGGGCAGTTTTCAGATGCTAATTGGACCTCCACAGTCATTGTATCTGCTGACAATCGCTTAGGACTATCAGTGAATGGAGAGGCTACCATCGTCCCTAAATATCAATAGTTTTTACGAAAAGAGGCTAGACATTATTGAAGTTCTTTGTGCTCCAGTATTATCATAATACGAGCTCCCATGAGCTAGAATTGCGCAATGTATATATAATGAAAACGATACCTATTTTGTAGCTATAACATGACTTAAAATACTTTTTATGGGGAACTGAACCTAAAAATTAAAACTTCGTCTGGAATTATCATTTGTCCATTATCTTTACACCACCACTGTCGTTAGAATTAAGTGTGCAGTGGCTCCTCCGCCAGCTTTATTCTGGGTTCTTGATGGACGCGGCAGTTGAGTAAGGCGTTTACGCACTACAGAGGCGCTGTGGGCGGTTTAGCTGCACGATCCTCTTACCCTGCCGAGTTGCCACGGGAGCTCCGCTTCCCTCCTGCTCCTCCTGAAGTGCCTGCTGCAAAGGCCACAGTCGTCTGCAGGCCGCGTCGCTCGACTTTTCCTCGATGTCTCTATGCAGATTTCTTTTAATTTTAATTACAACTGGGACGTTTCTTTAAGGAAGACAGTTAGTAAAACGGCTGGAGAGAAATTTAATACGCAAATGCAAAGCAGCCGTAAACAGGAGGATTTAAAAGTTTAATTTCAATAACGCGCGGGTCGGGGTGCGCGGCAACAGTTAGCCAAGTAATAAGGCCGGCCGGCCAGGCAGCCACCCCGCTAAGCCGCCACCGCCTCTCCGCTCCACCACCCCTCCACTCTGCCCCCACCGCAGACTCTCCGCATTAACTGTCCACTGTGCCCCACAACGCAACACTACGCAACTTTGCCTACGATGTCGTTACCGCGTCCTTCAGTTTGTATTAATACAAAGTTCGCGGTTTTCCGATGAGATCGATGAGACACGAAGATTCACTGAGTGTTACACCCATCATCTTCTGCCTCTTTTTCACCGTTCATATTTTCTTGTTATTTCGATGATTGCAGAACTAAAAGAGGGATTAAAAGATACCCGATTTGGGAATTTAACCTGAGGGAATTTCGCGGACAGTTCTACGTTCACCTCCGAAAATTCTCACCGGAATTGGTCGTGACCCCTAGCTCCTCTTTACAGGAATTCGTACAGGGAAATGCAGGGCAAAGAAAATCGTTGGCTACATACTAACCAGCTGATTTGTGCTTGATGGCTTTCCGAGAATCCTGGACTCTTTGAAGATTTACGGGAATTAGTACAGGGAAATCCAGGGCAAGGAAAATCGTTGGCTACATACTAACCAGCTGATTTCTGCTTGATGGCTTTCCGAGAATCCTGGACTCTTTGAAGATTGCGTTGACTGTGCTTGCAGTACATGAACATTTACCGTCTGAACACTTGTACAATAACCATTGCTCCAAACACTGGTATCTGTGATTTTAAGAGCACTAAATGTTTCCTGCTTATCGTATACAGGGGAACGGCCTTGCCGCAGTGGATACACCGGTTCCCGTGAGATCACCGAAGTTAAGCTCTGTTGGTTGTGGTCGGCACTTGGATGGGTGACCATCCAAGCCGCCATGCGCTGTTGCCCTTTTTTCGGGGTGCACTCAGCCTCGTGAAGCCAATTGAGGAGCTACTCGACCGAACAGTAGCGGCTTCGGTCAAGAATACCATCATAATGGCTGGAAAAGCGGTGTGCTGATCCCACGCACATCCTATCCGCGTCCTCCAATGAGGATGACACGGCGGTCAGATGGTCCCGGTAGGCCACTCGTGGCCTGAATACGGAGCGCTTATCGTATATATTGCACAGACACTTAAAACTGGTACGCTGGTATTCCCATAGTTAATGGGTTTTATCGTAGGAAAATCTTTTTAGTAGTACGTCATTCGCTCCTGAATGTTATATGGAACAGATTCACTTAATGGTTGAACCCTCAGACTCTTTTCTAATGTAACGCGCCAATGGCCGAAATACTCAGGGAAACGTGGCACACGGCGTAAGAGTCGCTGCAAATATAAAGAATATACTATTAATTAACACCAGCGGTAGTGGGCATTGTAACATCTCTCATTTTGTCTCTGCATGATTTCGAACACGATTTTAATGTAGACGGGTGACTTCCGAGTATGCTGATGACCACAGAAGTTAATGTGGGTAATATTTATCTCAGCAATGCGGCTACGTTCCGCTGTAACGCGAAATGAAGGAGAAATATTTAAGTTGTTTGGTTATTAAAGAATTAAGACATTACATTTGTCTGGACTTAATGGCATCTAGAGCGCCTGTGCACCCTTACTAAAACTGGTACGTAAGCTTCTCTAATCTCACAAATTTCGGACCATGAGAATTAACTTTCGAAAGAAGATCCAGTGCAGCTTACAAGGATGAGTGTCTTTCTATTTGATCGCTGTCGGATGACAGACAAGTAATTTTTCGAATTTTATTTATATCAACGGGATAGCTCGAAATAAATAAATAAATAAATAAATAAGTATTCCTGTGTTCTCTGACGGTTTAGTTCCTGTGGGTTGTTGCTTCAAGTGTTCAAAACTCCGTTGACAAATTTTTTTCTTCTTTTAGTGTTCTGTCCTGTAGTCAGCCTGAAACATACAAAAGAAAGTTACATTGTTGTATTACAGTAACATGTTATTACGCCAGCAGGTGTGGCCAACGGGTGGCGTAGTGCCGTTGCACGTGATACCCAGGTTGTGAATGTGTGGGTTCTTTCGCACTCTACATTTCTTCTGCACGTCACAGGTCAATGCCTAAACCTCTGCCGGTATTAAAGTACACCGCCTACTTTATGAAATTAAGCCGTCTGAAATCGCCGAGGTAGGCGCTACGCGAGTTTGATAGATCGACTTTACACACTGCATAGGCAATCGATATAAATTACACTCGCCTCTGTAGAGACGACATCTGCGTACACCAAGACTGGGCACAAGAGCGCCGCACACAGAGCAAGTGCAAGGTGATGTGGGAGTGTGGACGTGGGATTTAGCAGCAGCAGCGGCTGTGGCTGGTTTCCGACTGGAAGTAAATACGTCTCTGTTTATGGCATCCTCTACATAGAAATGGAACCCAGGGACAACTGACTAGGATGGACAATCGGCTTTGCAGGGACGTAGCCTCGATTTTGTCAGTGAGGGAGGAGGAGGGGTCCGGTTTCCTAAATAAGACCTTAAGAAGATTCATATTTTTTCTGTTTATTCTTAAAATTTCCGTAAAGAACGATAAATCATTATATTCGACAGTGATTTTCGGGGTTTTCACAAAATAGGGATACCATCTCCTTACGTAAGAGTGCTGTATTCTGTCAAACCATTAAAAAACAGTCATGTTCGAGTCTCCCTTACTCCCTCCAAGGTCATTTTCACTCTTCTTCATTCAGTCTGGATTTGAGCTGAGGAAGTGAGCAGAAACCGACGAGTTCTAATTTTGGTGATTATTAACAACAGGGCTTTTGGAACAAAAGGGTCTCTGTTCGACAGAGAACCTAGTACAGTTTTTGGTGTTAGAAGTGCAAAGGATACGGAATTACTCGACGATACACTTCCCCAAATTTCCTCATAAGTATGCATCTTTTACTTCTTGCAATGTGATAAAGATCATTTTCCGCATTAAAGAATCTCTCAGCAGACAAATTCATGTGCCTAAATGAGGAAAATTTGGATTATAATTTATTTATCATTACGCTTTTAGTAGAGAAATACTCGGATAGCCTTCGATGCAGCTGTTTCCAATCAAGCAGAGGAGCTGTATCTTTAAGAGAATTGGAATCAGTGAGATAAGATAGGTATTCGGAAACATATGACTAACTGAATATGGGGACCCATAGGAAACCATTTTCAAGGTTAGCGGCAAATAGATTCAAACCACCTCGCCTTCCGAATGGGGACTGGTAGTTCAGCGCCTCAAGACGCAGAGCTACCCCAAGTCGGTAGAGAATTTGGGAAAACTGGTTTTTGTACATTGTTTTAAAATAAAATGAAGTGCTTCACAAAAAAGATTGAATTCCAGTATTACTTGTTTTTTCTTTAATTTTGCACGTGTAGTCATTTCTAAGTTCATGAATACACACATACACTCCTGGAAATGGAAAAAAGAACACATTGACACCGGTGTGTCAGACCCACCATACTTGCTCCGGACACTGCGAGAGGGCTGTACAAGCAATGATCACACTCACGGCACAGCGGACACACCAGGAACCGCGGTGTTGGCCGTCGAATGGCGCTAGCTGCGCAGCATTTGTGCACCGCCGCCGTCAGTGTCAGCCAGTTTGCCGTGTCTTACGGAGCTCCATCGCAGTCTTTAACACTGGTAGCATGCCGCGACAGCGTGGACGTGAACCGTATGTGCAGTTGACGGACTTTGAGCGAGGGCGTATAGTGGGCATGTGGGAGGCCGGGTGGACGTACCGCCGAATTGCTCAACACGTGGGGCGTGAGGTCTCCACAGTACATCGATGTTGTCGCCAGTGGTCGGCGGAAGGTGCACGTGCCCGTAGACCTGGGACCGCACCGCAGCGACGCACGGATGCACACCAAGACCGTAGGATCCAACGCAGTGCCGTAGGGGACCGCACCGCCACTTCCCAGCAAATTAGGGACACTGTTGCTCCTGGGGTATCGGCGAGGACCATTCGCAACCGTCTCCATGAAGCTGGGCTACGGTCCCGCACACCGTTAGGCCGTCTTCCGCTCACGCCCCAACATCGTGCAGCCCGCCTCCAGTGGTGTCGCGACAGGCGTGAATGGAGGGACGAATGGAGACGTGTCGTCTTCAGCGATGAGAGTCGCTTCTGCCTTGGTGCCAATGATGGTCGTATGCGTGTTTGGCGCCGTGCAGGTGAGCGCCACAATCAGGACTGCATACGACCGAGGCACACGGCCAACACCCGGCATCATGGTATGGGGAGCGATCTCCTACACTGGCCTTACACCTCTGGTGATCGTCGAGGGGACACTGAATAGTGCACGGTACATCCAAACCGTCATCGAACCCATCGTTCTACCATTCCTAGATCGGCAAGGGAACTTGCTGTTCCAACAGGACAATGCACGTCCGCATGTATCCCGTGCCACCCAACGTGCTCTAGAAGGTGTAAGTCAACTACCCTGGCCAGCAAGATCTCCGGATCTGTACCCCATTGAGCATGTTTGGGACTGGATGAAGCGTCGTCTCACGCGGTCTGCACGTCCAGCACGAACGCTGGTCCAAATGAGGCGCCAGGTGGAAATGGCATGGCAAGCCGTTCCACAGGACTACATCCAGCATCTCTACGATCGTCTCCATGGAAGAATAGCAGCCTGCATTGCTGCGAAAGGTGGATATACACTGTACTAGTGCCGACATTGTGCATGCTCTGTTGCCTGTGTCTATGTGCCTGCGGTTCTGTCAGTGTGATCATGTGATGTATCTGACCCCAGGAATGTGTCAATAAAGTTTCCCTTTCCTGGGACAATGGATTCACGGTGTTCTTATTTCAATTTCCAGGAGTGTATTTTAAGATGTAACTGTGCATGTAATTGTCGACTTCAGTTATTATAGTATTACGAGAGATGAACAGATTTTGGACGAAAGGGGAGGAGGGATGCAGGGCGCAGTCTGCTCGGACTAATTCAAGCATCCCGTTGAAAAAAAATCTTTTAGATACGAACGAACTACAGAATGTGCTGTAAGCACATGCCCCTTCCGCTCTCCACAAACCGCTCTCCATCTTTCCGTATCGGAACTGGTTTTCATAATTGAGTACCACCCAGGTGAAGAGATTGGGTGGTATTTTACCATACAGGTTACTAAAATAAAAATGTAAATGTCGTGTCACTAAAGCCTCCCTTCGAGCAGACCGTACGCCGGCTGCAAGTCTTTCGATTTGACGCCACTTCGGCGACTTGCGCGTCAATGGGGGTGAAATTACGATGATTAGGACAACACAACAACCAGTCCCTGAGCCGAGAAAATCTCCGACCCAGACGGGAATCGAACCTGGGCCCTTAGAATTGACATTCTGTCGCGTTGACTTCTCAGCTACCGGAGGCGGACATATGGGCTACTAATGACAGAATATGGAGCAAACTTTTTAAAGAAATGCAACCACCGCCGTTTGGGCGATATTTTCGCTGATCAACGCGTTTTTCGTTTTTTTGGGCTACACAGACAAATCCAAGAGTTCCTTTATCCACTGATTTTAACTTAATGTACCGCTCCTTTGCCTTGTGAAATACCGAAATATTGCAACCCCGAGGTTATACCAGACCCCAAATAACGAATGCAGTGCTAACATTAAACTGCTATAGGCTATTGTAGTAGTGCGTACACATTTTTAACTTACCATAACGCTAGCGGATGTATCACCCATAATCAGAAACTATCACAATACCACACAGCACAAAAACAATTACCGGTAGCAATTACATTAAATTCAACAGCAAGTAAGAACTGAACTGGTTGAGAAACAAACAACTGAGCTCCAATTGCTGATCAGCAATTGGTGATGGCTAAAAATGGGATGTGCGATAGCCGATAGTACTATGGATGTACAGACAGTTTCAGTCTATCGTTGGCCTTGCTGACTATCGATAGAGCGTATAACGTTTACGTCGCATGGTTGAAAATCAAAATATCTTTCAATATCACACCACGGCAACTACGTCGTGCGTACTTTCATTTAGGTGATAGTGGGTGGTTCGGACCCACTGACCCTTCCGCTACGGCCTTGGCCACTGGAAGAATGTGAGGACAGAGTGTCATGTGGGAGATGGAAATGAGAGACGAAGACGTTCAGAAATAAGATTTCAAGAAACATCTGTGAGAAAATATGAGACTTCCTTGCATAGAAAGCAAATGAAACACATGAGTAAATTCACAATTGGTCAGTATCGATGAAGTTATATTGAACAAGAAGAAAACAAGTCCCATGAATTTCAGTTTCAAGAGGGAAAATGGTACTATTAACTTAAATGTATGATGAGCGTTCATTAAGTAATACACTACATTTTCTCTCTCATCCAGTTTCGATTGAAAAAATGCGGAGTTTCTTGTGGGACGTCGTGGAAAATTGTCGCTTCATTTCCTATAGTTTCATGAAGTTCCAATAGGTGTCGGCGCTATACGTAGCCTTCAAAATGACGCCTGTAACGAAGGTGTGTTCCAGAAGAAGAGCTGTCATTCGAGATGATTGACGGGTCACAATCAAACTCCTCGCTGTTCAACGGGACGTCCCCACTGGTAATTCCGACAATCTCGTTCATCGGTTGGGGTACTCAAACGTATTTGCCCGTTGGGTTCCTCGCCGCCTAACATAGGACCATAAAGAGCGTGAAACACCATCTGTGCGGAATTTCTTGCGCGCTACGAGGCTGATCATGATAACTTTTCCTCGAACATCGTCACAGGCGATGAAACTGGAAACAAAACGTCAGAACGCGGAGTAGCGTCACGGCACCTCTCCTCCTAACAGAAAGTTCAAAGCCCCACCCTAAGTCGGTGAAGTCACCGCGACAGTCTTCAGGGGCTTTGGCGCCGTTATTCTGTTTCATGTCCACCCTCATGGAGCAACGATCAAGTCTGAAGTGTACTGCGCTATCCCCAGGAAACAGAAGAAACGACTTCGGCGTGTGCGTCCCCATAAAAATGCAGATAAAAGTCTCCTCCTCCAAGGCAACATAAGGGCCCCTCACAAGTCTGCGGCCGGCCGGTGTGGCCGAACGGTTCTAGGCGCTTCAGTCTGGAACCACGTGACCACTACGGTCGCAAGTTCGAATCCTGCCTCGGGCATGGATGGGTGTGATGTCCTTAGGTTAGTTAGGTTTAAGTAGTTCTTAGTTCTAGGGGACTGATGACCTCAGATGTTAAGTCCCATAGTGCTCAGAGCCATTTGAACCATTTTGAACAAGTCTGCGCTCGCGAAATGAACTCACAAACCTTCATTGGACTGTTCTTCCTCGTATACCCTACGGCCCGGATCTGGCGCCTTCCGACTTCCATCTGTTTGGTCCAATGGAGGATGTACTCCGCGGGAAGCAGTGCGCGGACGATGAGGAGGTTACTGATGCAGCAAGACGTTGGCTCTGGCGTCGATCATTAGAGTGGTGCCACGCGGGCACACAGAGGTGACAAAAGTCGTGGGATAAGTCCTAATATCGTGTCGGTGTTCCTTTTGTCCGGCGTATTGCACAAATTCCATGTGGCGTGGACTCAATAAATCGTTGGAAGTTCCCTGCAGATATAGCGAGCCATGCTGCCTCCACAGCCGTCCATAATCGAGAAAATGTTGCCGGTTCAAGATGTTGTGCACGAACTGACCTCTCGATTCCGTCCCATAAATCTCCCATGGAGCTCATCTCGGACGCTCTGGATGGCCAAATCATTCACTCGAATTGTCCAGACTGTTCTTCAAACCGTGAATAACTGTGGCCAGGTGACATGGCACATTGTCACACTGTTTGGGAACATGAAGTCCATGAATGTTGCAGATGATCATCACGTTGGCTAACGTAACTACACTCCTGGAAATGGAAAAAAGAACACATTGACACCGGTGTGTTAGACCCACCATACTTGCTCCGGACACTGCGAGAGGGCTGTACAAGCAATGATCACACGCACGGCACAGCGGACACACCAGGAACCGCGGTGTTGGCCGTCGAATGGCGCTAGCTGCGCAGCATTTGTGCACCGCCGCCGTCAGTGTCAGCCAGTTTCCCGTGGCATACGGAGCTCCATCGCAGTCTTTAACACTGGTAGCATGCCGCAACAGCGTGGACGTGAACCGTATGTGCAGTTGACGGACTTTGAGCGAGGGCGTATAGTGGGCATGCGGGAGGCCGGGTGGACGTACCGCCGAATTGCTCAACACGTGGGGCGTGAGGTCTCCACAGTACATCGATGTTGTCGCCAGTGGTCGGCGGAAGGTGCACGTGCCCGTAGACCTGGGACCGGACAGCAGCGACGCACGGATGCACGCCAAGACTGTAGGATCCTACGCAGTGCCGTAGGGGACCGCATCGCCACTTCCCAGCAAATTAGGGACACTGTTGCTCCTGGGGTATCGGCGAGGACCATTCGCAACCGTCTCCATGAGGCTGGGCTACGGTCCCGCACACCGTTAGGCCGTCTTCCGCTCACGCCCCAACATCGTGCAGCCCGCCTCCAGTGGTGTCGCGACAGGAGTGAATAGAGGGACGAATGGAGACGTGTCGTCTTCAGCGATGAGAGTCGCTTCTGCCTTGGTGCCAATGATGGTCGTATGCGTGTTTGGCGCCGTGCAGGTGAGCGCCACAATCAGGAATGCATACGACCGAGGCACACAGGGCCAACACCCGGGATCATGGTGTGGGGAGCGATCTCCTACACTGGCCGTACACTTCTGGTGATCGTCGAGGGGACACTGAATAGTGCACGGTACATCCAAACCGTCATCGAACCCATCGTTCTACCATTCCTAGACCGCCAAGGGAACTTGCTGTTCCAACAGGACAATGCACGTCCGCATGTATCCCGTGCCACCCAACGTGCTCTAGAAGGTGTAAGTCAACTACCCTGGCCAGCAAGATCTCCGGATCTGTCGCCATTGAGCATGTATGGGCCTGGATGAAGCGTCGTCTCACGCGGTCTGCACGTCCAGCACGAACGCTGGTCCAACTGAGGCGCCAGGTGGAAATGGCATGGCAAGCCGTTCCCCAGCACTACACCCAGCATCTCTACGATCGTCTCCATGGGAGAATAGCAGCCTGCATTGCTGCGAAAGGTGGATATACACTGTACTAGTGCCGACATTGTGCATGCTCTGTTGCCTGTGTCTATGTGCCTGTGGTTCTGTCAGTGTGATCATGTGATGTATCTGACCCCAGGAATGTGTCAATAAAGTTTCCCCTTCCTGGGACAATGAATTCACGGTGTTCTTATTTCAATTTCCAGGAGTGTATTTCTAGTCAACGACCGGGTCAGCTGGACCAGAGGACTCAGTTCCATGTAAGAACAGCCCACATCATTCTGGAGTTACAGGCAGCTTGCATAGCTCCTTGATGACAACATGGGTCCATGACTTCGTGAGGTTTGCGCCACAGCTCTTACCAACTGAAACCGTGACTCATTTGACCAGGCTACGGTTTTCCAGTCTAGTGCCCAACCGATATCGTCACGAGCCCAGGAGACGCGCTACTGGCGATGGTCGTCTGCTGCCATAGCCCATTAATGCAAATTTCGCGGCACTGTCCTAACGTATACGTTCGTCGTACATCCCACGTTGATTTCTGCGGTTATTTCGCGCAGTGTTGCTTTGACAACTCTAGGCGAAGGCCACTGCTCTCGATCGTTAAGTGAAGGCCGGCGATCACTGCGTTGTCCGTGGTGAGAGGTAATACCTGAAAATTGGTATTCTCGACACACTCCTGACATTGTAGATCTCGGAGTAGCGAATTTCCTAAGGATTTCCGAAATGTACCACGCGTCTACCTCCAATTACAATTCTGTGTCGAAAGTTTGTTAATTCACGTCATGTCGCTATAATGACGTCGTAAAGTTTTTCACATGAAACACTTGAGTTCAAACGACTGCTCCGTCAATGCACTGCCCTTTTATACCTTAGTGTGCGATACTAACACCGTCTAAACTAAACTCCGTCCGAACAGGCCTTGGAAGGCCCAACGGAACCGACTGGTCGCCGCAATTTGGACATTTGTGGTAAAGTCTTGTGGGACCAAATTGCTGAGGTCATCGTTCCCTAAGCTTACACACAACTTAATCTAACTTACGCTAAGGACGACACACACACACACACACACACACACACACACACACACACACACACACACACACACACACACACATGCCCGGGGGAGGACTCGAACCTCTGAGCGGCGAGCTGACAAGACGCCTAGACCGCGCGGCTACCCAGCGCGGCTCAGACCAAAGGCGTCACTGGATGCGGATATGGAGGGGCATGTGATCAGCACACCGCTCTCGCGGCCGTAGGTCAGTTTACGAGACCGGAGCCGCCACTTCTCAACCAAGTAGCTCCTCAGTTTGCCTCACAAGCGCTGAGTGCACTCCTCTTGCCAACAGCGTTCGGCAGACCGGATGGTAGTAACACCGTCTGCTATGTGTATCCCATGACTTTTGATACTTCAGTGTACAGGCCCTCCCAGTAAGGTGGCGTAATTCCGTTGCATTAAACAAAGATTACGTTGAAAAATAAGGTTTTGTAGTGAAAAGAGTGGGTTATAGTAAGGTGTATTAGAACCCTTCATAAAGCCCACCAGCCTTCAGAAAAAATGTATTGCATTTCGTACCGGACGCCCCGTGTAGACTGTACCTCAATAAATTTAATAACAAACATACAATTTCTGGGAATGAAACACATCGATTTTCAGCTGAAGTGGTGTGAACACACAAAGATACTTGCAGACAGAATATTACCAGTGTGTTATGTCTTTATCCGTGTGTAACAGCTAGTGTCTTCAGGTTACATACTTTTTATGTGTACACCCAATTCGTAATACTGCATCTTTTCTGTGGAATAAACTCAAGAAATATGAACACATTTTTAAACAAGCCGAAGGGGCGTAAGAATAACTATCAAAAAGAGTAATGAGGCTCACTGTA
Source organism: Schistocerca gregaria (assembly GCF_023897955.1). Lineage (NCBI taxonomy): Eukaryota > Metazoa > Arthropoda > Insecta > Orthoptera > Acrididae > Schistocerca > Schistocerca gregaria. The sequence continues at coordinate 49,136,840 of NC_064924.1, forward strand.
AAAGCGTTTGGGGAAACAATTGGGAGTTAACTAAACCACGCGAGTACGTTGTCAAATCAGTTACGCACATCAAAAACAACTATGATACTTACTGCTCAGTAACCTCTATCCATTATCATGGAACAAAATTAAGACTGAACATACACCGAAAGCCTTCGCTAGTCCCGGATTTTAGCTACTTAAGAGTGAATATAACTTATGGCACTGGTATTAATGCCCTGAAAATAGTTCCTTTTTTATAAGATTTCACCCATTAATGAATAAACAAGGTTATCTGTCTACTGTAAATACCCCTTTCGTAGCACTACAGAATGTAATGGGATCTTTAACATACGCCAGATTATAGCAAACTTATAGAACAGTTCTTCAACTGCCCTAATGCAACCTAGACGTATGTATGTATGTTTTCTTATAAGAAAGATGCATAGAATGCAAATTGGACTCAATTTTGTATGGCCTATTGCCTAACAACAAAAGAATGAACTGCTGAAATTTAATGTCCCGAAAGCTTCACGGATGCAACACGTATCTGAAAGTTCTCTGCATCTCTCGCCTACCTTAACTGGGCTGAAAATCGTTAACAGAACTAATACGTATTTTTCTGCTGAAGGCAGCTCGTCCTAAGTTGTGGTGGCACCTGCTACTGCTCACAAAATAGGCAAATCGGGTTGATATGCCACTGACTTTATTAGATCGAAATGATTTCCGTAGAAAACAGTACATTGGACCTTTCAAGTTAATTTCAATTATTATTCAACATAAACATTAAGTACTCCTGAACCACAGATACAAATGCCCGCAATCGGACTACGTGGTTGTGTTACAGATTGAAAAAAGCGGAAAAGAATTCATTACACTTTCAGGTCCCCGTAACACCATTAAATGAGTGGGAAAGTAACGTGCAATCGACCTACGACTTAATGAAAGACCAATATTGATCCTAAATTACGTCACACGAATGCCGGTATGGTTCCTATTATAAGCCCACGACTGACTACCTGCAACATCGTTCTCATAAAATGGAAATGTGCGTTAGGCGTCATTGGCCGGGAGGCCCCTTACGGGGCAGTTCCGGCCGCCTTGGCGCAGGTCTTATTACATTAGACTCCACATTGGGCGACCTGCGCGCCGTATGGGAATGAAATGATGATGAAGACAACGCAACACCCAGGCCCTGAGCGGAGAAAGTCCCCTGCACCTTAGGACGGCAGTCCGTCACGCTGACCATTCAGCTATCGGGGCGGATATCGTTCTCAAAGAGGACCAGTAAGTTTGTAAATACCAGTATATATGGAGCATTTTTTTTTCTTGTTCTTAAATTGTAGTCCAATAGCCTTCTAAAATTGATTCACAGGTGAATAAAGCTACTATTACCACTAAAAATAATTAAACTCCGTCCGAACAGGTGCCGGGAGGCCCAACAGAACCGACCGACCGCCGACTCATTCTCAGCCGATAGGCTTCAGTGGATACGGATATGGAGAGGCATGTGGTGGGCATACCGCTCTTCCGGCAATTGCCAGCTTTCGTAACCGGAGTCTCTACTTCTCAATCAAGTAATTCCTGAGTGCACCTCACTTAAGAACAGCGCTCGGTAGACCCGGACGGTCGCCCATCCAAGTATAAACCCGACAACACTTAACGTCGGTGATTTGACAGAGACCGGTGTTAGCACTGCGGCAGGGCCGTTGGGTTGCTGCTGCTCCTACTCCTCCTACTACAACAACTACTACTACTGAATTAGTTACAGCAGACGGACTGCCTTAACTACACTACTGGCATTTAAAATTGCCACACCACGAAATTTAACCGACGGGAAGACGATGCTGTGATGTGTGTTTTTCAGAGCATTCACACAAGGTTGGCGACGGTCGCGATACCTTGAAACGTCCCCTTAGAAAAATTATACACGACTGCTAAAACTGACACACAATATGTTTAGCGCAACACAATCTGACTTCAAAAAACCCCTATGAAAGAATTTCCCTGACTAGCATTAACATATACGTTTCACAAATCACTTACCTCACAAAAATCTTCGTTACTCAAGCTACTGCAATACAGCGAGCGCCACTACTGCCAGCTAAATAAAAGATTCTAACTACTGAAGGCACTAACTACTGATAGGCATAGTTAGCAAATGAAAGATTTTAATAGAGAACAAACAATGTATTTACCTCACTAGTCATAATATATATAGCAGTTCATGACACCAATTCTTACAAATTTCAAAACTCCGCCATCTCTCTCCTCACGTCCACCACTGCTGGCGGCTCACCTCCAACTGCGCAACGCTACGCGCTGTTAGCATCCAGCTGCCGCTGCCCAACACTACAATGGCGAGTATTACAACAATGCCAACCAGCCACAGACTGCACACGGCTCAGCCAGTGATTTTCATACAGAGCGCTACGTGGCGGCGGCGTTACCAATAAAAAAACCTAAACAGCCTACTGACACGAGGAAAGTGTCCAAACGATTTCTCATACACAAACGCCAGTTCACCGGCGCTGCCTGGTTAAACGTTGTTGTGATGTCTCGTGTAAGGAGGAGAAATGCGTACCGTCACCTTTCCGACTTTGATAAACGTCGGATTGTAGCCTATCGCGATTTCGGTTTACCGTATCGCGATATTGCTGCTCGTGTTGGTCGAGATCTTTTGATTGTTAGCGCAATATGGAATCGGTGGGTTCAGGAGGGTAATACGGAACATCGTGCTGGATCCCAACGGCTTCGTATCACTAGCAGTCGAGATGACAGGCATCTTATCCGCATGGTTGTAACGGATCGTGCAGCCACGTCTCGTTCCCTGAGTCAATAGATGGGGACGTTTACAAGACAACAACCATCCGCATCTACACGAACAGTTCGAGAACGTTTGCAGTAGCATGGACTATCAGCTCGCAGACCATGGCTGCGGTTACCCTTGACGGTGCATCACAGACAGGAGCGCCTGCGATGGTGCACTCAACGACGAACTGCGTGCACGAATGGCAAAACGTCATTTTTTCTGATGAATCCAGGTTCTGTTTAGAGCATCATGATGATCGCATCCGTGTTTTGCGGCACCGCGGTGAATGCACACTGGAAGTTTGTATTCGTCATCGTCATACTGGCGTATCACCCGGCGTGGTGGTATGTGGTGCCAATGGTTACACGTTTCGGTCACCTTTTGTTCACATTGACGGCATTTTGAACAGAGTACGTTACATTTCAGATATGTTACGACCCGTGGCTCTATCCTTCATTCGATCCCTGCGAAATGCTACATTTCAGTAGGATAATGCACGACCGCATGTTGCAGGTCCTGTACAGCCAGCACATTCTCCAGGTCTCTCACCAATTGAAAACGTCTGGTCAATGGTGGCCGAGCAACTGGCTCCTCACAATATGGCAGTCACTACTCTTAATGAACTGTGGTATCGTGTTGAAGCTGCTTGCGCAGCTGTACCTGTACACGCCATCCAAGCTCTGTTTGACTCAATGTCCAGGCGTATTATGGCCAGAGGTGGTTGTTCTGCATACTGATTTGTCACGAACTATGCACCCAAATTGAGTGAAAATATAATCACATGTCAGTTTTAGTATAATATATTTGTCAAATGAATACCTGTTTGTTATCTGCATTTCTTCGTGGTGTGGCAATTTTAATGGCCAGTAGTGTATTTCTCCAACGAATACCCATTTATCATCTCCGCTTCTTCTTGATGTAGCAATTTTAATGGCCAGTAGTATAGTATATAACGATTTCTGGAGGGGTAAGACAGGGTAGAACTTTATGAGGGGAAATTGGATTGTCTCACCACCGATATCAATCGGAGATGAGATCTTGGAATGCAACATCTTTATCTGGCATATTCGGTCAGCAGCGTCTTATTTTGATTTAGCGATTCTCCACAGTAATGGATATTTTTCCAGTTGGCCAGGGTCGTCATGCATTCCACAAGGGGCCTATAGTGTTGGTAATTTATCCATACGCCCACCAGTCAGCCAATTTCAGGAGCTCATTCATTTGGTTGGAGGGCTTTATCGTGACTGGCTGATAACCGCTCAGAATGGCACACACACTGGCGCTGTGACTGGACCGCCACAAGTTGCGCCCCGCCAGAGCCGCAGCGGCGGGACCGCGCGCCTTCCCACGGCGGCGCCTGGCGCCGCCCACACAGCCGGCCACCAGGCGCGCTCTGCTCTTCCGGCCCCTTCCGTGTTCCGCGTGATTGCACCGGCTGTGAGTCAGCTATCGCATCCAGACAACGTCTGCCGGCTACGAACCTCGCACAATATGGGGAGCGACCTCGCCTGTAAAGTCCCGCTCTTACTGTTGTGTCCAATTCCAGTTTATCAGACCCAACGCAGCGCGACTTCGTTACTTGGGATACCTGCTGCACTTTCTTTTGCAAAATATCCCGACGGAAAACAGTGGCAGTACCAAAAAATAATCAGTGTAGAGTAGTGAAATTTCGGTAATACATTTGTCTACGTGACATGTTTAAGTTATTAACGGTGCAAGATCACAGATTATTGTAAGAGTGAGATAAGCCATTGCAAATGTGAAAATCTTATATATCAATAACCGGTGTAACCGCCAGAATTCTTAACACGACCTGCTTGCACTGCGTTGTACGGGTGCCAGATGTCAATCTGTGGAATCGAGTTCCACGCCTGTTGCACTTGATCCGTCAATACAGGGACGGATAATGCTGTTTGTGGCCGACACTGAAGTTATCGTCCGATGGTGTCCCATATGTGCTCGACAGGATACTGATCTGGTGATCGAGAGGGCCAATAGAACATGTCAATACACTCTTCAGAGCATGTTGCGTTACAACAGCGGTATGTGGACGAGCATTATCCTGTTGCAAAACACTCTCTGCAGTGCTTTTCATCAATTGCAGTATAGCAGGTAGAATCACCAGAGTAACATACAGATTTGAAGGGAGGGTGCGTGGGTTAACCACGAGAGTGCCCCTTCTGACACACGAAACCGCACCCCACACCATTGCACCACGCGTAGGTCCAGTGTGTCTATCTCGCAGACAGGCTGCTGTCCTCGGCTGGTCCTCTCATAACCAACACACTAGCTTCCATTAGAAAAGTCAACAGACCTCCACCCTCCCTTCCAACGAGCCCTCGCGTCACACGTTTTAGCGTCGAAATGGGGGACACTTAGAGGGTTTCGAGAAAGTGGCTTTTTATTCTTTTTCCCAGTGTAAATGAAGTGACTGAAATCATAAGATACCTACTAATATGGTGTCAGACATCCTTTTGTTCGGAGTAATGCAGCAGTTTGACATGGCGTAGACACAGCAAGTCTTTGGAAGTCCCCTGCAGAAATGTTGAGCCACGCTGCCTTCGTAGCCTTAGCAATTGCGGGAGTCTTGGTGGTGCAGGATTTTGTGCACGAACTGACCTCTCGTTATGTCCCATAAATGTTTGATTGAATTCATGGCGGGCGATCTGGGTGGCGAAATCATTCACTCGAATTGTCTAGAATGTTCTCTAAACCAATCGCGAACAATTGTGGCCCCGTGAATGGTGCATTCTCATCCATAAAAATACCATCCTTGTTTAGGAACATGAAGTCCATCAATGGCTGAAAATGGTGTTACAATTGACGAACATTGCGAGTACCCAGTCCATTCAATGTAAACGCAGCCCACGCTATTATAGAGCCACCACCAGCTTGCACAGTGCTTTGTTTACACCTTCGATCTGTGGCATCGTGGTGTCTAGCCATACTTGAAGCCTAGCATCAGCTCTTACCAAATGAAACCGCGACTGATCCTACCAGGCCAAGGTTTTCGAATCGTCTAGGTTTCAATGTATCGGTTGATTACGAGTCCAGGAGAGGCGGTGCAAGCGATATCGTGCTTTTAGGAAAGGCACCCGCTTCGGTCGTTTGCTCTCATAACCCATTAACGACCAATTTCGCCGCACTGTCCTAAAGGATACGTTCGTCCCAGTCATACATTGATTTCTGTCGTTATTTCACACAGTGTTGCTTGTCTGGTCTCGCTCGTTCAGTGAAGGCTGTAGTCAATCCTTGTGCTTGGCGAGAGGCAGTACCAATAATGTGGTTTTCTCGGCACACTCTTTGCACTGTGGATCTCAGCGTGTTCAATTCCATAACGATTTCCGAAATGGAATGTCCCATACGCTAAGCTCCATCTACCATTCTGAGATCAAAGTTGTTAATTCCCGTCGTGCGGGAATCAGCCGAGTATAAATGACAGCTCGTCCAATGCACTGCCCTTTTGTCCCTTGTCGCGTGGTACTACAGTATGAACATACAACTATCCCACCACTTTAGCGTTGCCCTTTAACCGCAGAGGCCACTAGCTGCATGGCCGGCGCACAGGCCGCTGCTAACGGCCTCGGCAGACGGCAGACTCTCCTTTGGCAGGGCCGGGCGCCGCCTTGTTAGCCAGGTGGGCGCCTCGGCGCGTGCCGGATTGGCCTCATGCGCCGCCGCCCCGGGGATCGCTCGCGGCCGTCGCCCGCTCCCTGCCCGTTTACCTGCGCTCGCGACCTGAGAATTATTCCCTCCCTGCACCCACACGCCACAACTCCGTTCTCACAAATAAAGCTGCACTGGTGGCCATTAAAACTGCAACTTCGCGGAGGCGGCATGCAACGAAAGTCATATTAACGTGAAATGTACTACATTCTCGGTTATGCTACGTATAATCGGTAAGAGTAACGTCATCGGCTTTCTGTAAATAAGGAAAGAATACGGAGCGAATCTCTCATTCAAAAACCGCATCTCCATGTTGGTTCTTGTGAGAACATCACGTTACACCTACTTTAACAAGTACAAACGCCTGCCAGCACATCCAGAAATTCTACGTCAGGCTCGCGCCTGCTGTTTATGGTTTGGTGATAGTACTGCTCGCACTGGTCAGTATCCCACAATCGACAACATGGAATCGATGGGCCAAAGAGACCCTTACCCATGGCCATGCAGGATCTCAGCAGCCGCACGTGACTAGCGCACGAGAGTACAGACATATTGTTCGCTCCGCCGTGAAGAATGGTATGGTCGCGCCATATACGTTGAGGCGAGGAATGGGCTTTCCTTGCTACAAGAAAGGTATCAATTAGAGTGAGCAGCCCCCATGTTTCCCCGAATCTCCCGTATTATTGCAGCTTTTTTTAACTCTCCCGCCTCCCTCTTGGCCGTCTCTTTCTCAGGGACGACTGTTATAAATATTAAACCAAAGAAATACTATAAATAGATGGAATTCCGTGACCGAGAGATCTCGAAAAGTTTTCTTGTAATAGAGTGCTCAAAATAAATATTGTGTATTAGGGAAACTGTAATACCGAAAGCTGTCATTCAGAAATATGTTATGATATCAACGGAGTGGTTTGTCTGTGTCCGGGACTTGGAACACTTCCGCAAGAAACACACGAGCATATACACTGAAGAGCCAAAGAAACAGGTATACCTGCCTAATATCGTGTAGGGCCCCAGCAAGCACACGTAAGTGCCGCAACACGACTAATGTTTGAAGTAGTCCTGGAGGGAATTGACACCATAAATCCTGCAGGGCTGTCCATAAATCCGTAAGAGTAGGAGGGGGGGGGGGGGGGTGGATATCTCTTCTGAACAGCACGTTGCAAGGCATTCCACATGTGCTCAATAAAGTTCATGTCTGCGGAGTTCAGTGGTCAGCGTAAGTTTTTAACTCAGAGTAGTGTTCCTGGAGCCATTCTGTAGCAATTCTGGACGTGTTCAGCGTCGAATTGTCCTGCTGGAATTGTCCAAGTCCGTCGGAATACACAATGGAGATGAATGGATGCAGTGACGAGACAGGATGCTTACGCACGTGTCACCTGTGACAGTAGTACCTAGACGTATCACAGGTCCCATATCACTCTAACTGCACCATTACAGAGCCTCTACCAGTTTGAACAGTCCCCTGCTGACATGTAAGGTCCATGGACTCATGACGTTGTCTCCGTACCCGTACACGTCCATCCGCCCTTGACAATTTGAAAGGAAACTCGTCCGAGCAGCCAACATGTTTGCAGTCATCAACAGTCAGATGTCGTGATGACGGGACCAGTCGAGGTGTAAAGCTTTGTGTCGTGCAGCCATCAAGGGTACTCGAGTGGGCCTTTGGCTCCGAAAGACAATATAGATGATGTTTCATTGAATAGTTCGCACGCTACAGTTGTTTTTGACTCATCATTGAAATCTACACCAATTTCTGAAAGGGTTGCGCTTCTGTCTCGTTGAACGATCGATTCTCCTGAGTCGTCGTTGATCTCGTTCTTGCAGGATATTTTTTCGGCCGCAGCTATGTCGGAGAGTTGGTGTTTTACAGGATTTATTCCTGCCACTCACGGTACACTCGTGAAATGGTCGCACTGAAAAATCCCCACTGCATCGCTACCTCGGAGACGCTGTGTCCCATCGCTCGTGTGCCGTCTATAACACCACGTTAAAACCCACTTACATCTCGATAGCCTGCGATTGTAGCAGCAGTAACCGATCTAACAAGTGCGCCAGACACTTGGTGTCTTATATAGGCGTTGCCGATGCAGCGCCGTATTCTGCCTGTTTACATATCTCTGTATTTGAATGAGCATCCCTATACCAGTTTCTTCGGCGTTTCGGTGTAGTTCATCCTCTACAGTTAAGAACACAACGAATTAAACACAAATGCTCTACGTTGAACGTCACCAACAAGTAACTAACTTTGTAACTACTTCCTAACAGCAAAATAAGATTACGACGAAACCCAATTACTTGCAGTACAAGCCGTGGTTGCGAAAACAACACAATGAAAGCTTCTACAGTCAGAGTTTGTTCTCCCCTGTTTTCACTACCAAAGTCCTCGCTCTCCTTGAGCGGAGCACACTGGAACAGACCAACACACACATCTGCACGAGTTCAGACTTCTGCAGTCTTGCCAAATGAGTCTGACGGAAGGCCCGCGATCACATTGCCGAGTTCCCTCGGCGGCGAAGGCGGCGTGCGGTCGGGGTTGCGCTGGATCCGGAGCAGACATCTTCTCTTGGCGGGCGCGGTCCTAAATACCCGCTCGACGCAGAGACACTTCCTCCTGATTGGCTGCACGTGACACTGGCGGATGCTGCAAAATTTTGTGGCAGCAGCGGCCTCTCTTGCTGACTTACACGCTCTCTGTGCTCTGGTCTGGTACACGCGGAGGCCCTCTGCAGGTCGCGGTGCAAGTCGTGGCGCCGGAACGTCGTGCAGCCGCAGGGGCTGAGGTGGCAACCGACCCGCCACCCGTGTGTCGCAGTGTGGCAACGGTGTCTGACGGTTGGTGCGACTGGCCAGTTTGTAACGCGTCATTCAAACGGAAGCAGTCGATGTTTCTACCGCGCGGTCGCAGTATGTGCAGCCTATGACAAGCATGTCACCTGTGGACACTGCAGAACTTGTGCTGGGTGTCATTACGAGAGTTGTGTTGCTTGAGGATGATTCGGACAACGACAAAGTACAATCACAGGTCCGTAAAGTCACTCTAATGAAACGGGGAATGAGACAGTAGGGAACTGCGAGTCAAAGTGATGTCTCTAGAATCTGGAAGTCTCCAGCGACAGGATCAGTTGAGGATAGTCAAAGAAGCGGCCTCAGAAGAAAAATAACAGATGTGCAGGACAGATATCTGCGTATAATAGCAGGCAGAAATCCTCAACAAAACGTTACACCTGTACGGCAGTATTTCTAAGCAGCTGCAGGAGTGCAGGCGTCAATACAAGCGATACGAAACAGGCTCCATAAGCACTGATTATTTGCCAGAAGACATCTCAACGCTTCTCCTCTAAATCCTGTTCTTAGGGGGCCCCGTGTCACATGGGCACGACACCACTCTTCGTGGACTAGGCAGCAGTGAGACGCGACGCTATTTTCTGTTGAGACTCTTATCAGGATCCACCCTGTCAATACTGACATTCGTGTGTGGAAGCTACGAGGAAAACGTTTACGTCCTAACTGTATCATCAACCACCACCGTTATCAAGGCGGTTCAGTCATGTTTTGGGGTGGAATCCTGTACAGCCGAGAGACACCCCTTGTGTCTATACGCGAGAGAGTGACTGGTGTGAAGTATAGGGGCGACATGCTTGAAGGCATTGTCGCTCCATTTTGTCAACATATTGGAGTGAGATTCAAGCTGATGGACGACAATTCACGTTGCCACCGTCGCATTCTTGTGAACATCTTCCTAGTAGAGTGCAGAGTCAGTCGCACGGAGTGGCCCCCATATTCTCCAGATCTCACTGCACTAATAATGCGTGGAACGAACGGAAACGAGCGGTTTGCAGTCATCGTGTTGCACCAGAGACTTTACAGGATATCATAGTTCGCTGTGCAGGAATGGTACAATACCCAATGGGCGGATCTGGACAATCTGGTAAACTGTATAACTAACCGCTTTCGAAACTGTCTCAAATGACGGTGAGGGCAAAGTGGTTCATAAAAAATATGTTGTGCACGATGACAGTCAGAATAAACTACACCGTTTGCAGTGGAATCTTTTGTAAGGTTTTGTTTTTGTTTGTTTACGTGCATCAACTGGAAGTGTGTTTATCTTCTTTACAATTGTTTTCTTACTACTGTACCTCACAGAACAAAACCAGTTTTGTTACCTATTATGTCAAGTACTGACAATTAAGGAATGTGCAACATTTATTTTGACCACTGTAATGATTGTGAGAGAACTTAGAAGATGGTCAACAAACTCCATTGGTAGACGCTACAAGAGAGGTGGAGTGCATCACGAAAAGGTTTATTATTGACGATTCACCGAGAGCACTTTCTGAGAACAGTCGGACAACGTATTACTTGTTCCCAAATACATCTCATGGAATGAGCACGAGGAGAAAATTCGCGAAATTAGAGCGGATACAGAGCCTTAGAAACAGTCATTCTTCCCATACGTCATCCTCGAGGTGAACAAGAAAGGGAGGCTCTGTTAGTGAACCAGAACTAACGTCCGACAAACAGGTGTCTTGCGGACTATGATGCAGATGTAGACAGTGGATCTGTTTCCACATGCATCAAGTCGAAATGAGCTTCGACGACAGATATCGCTACGTCATTCCTTGCTGAGTCAGCACAGACGACGCGCTGTTTTCCGTTATAATTTTGAAAGACAATGAAATGAAGACCTGGAAGGTGCAGCATTGGGACCGGCGTTAGCGCGTCAGAAATGTTGCAGCAAAGTCCTAATTACTGCCTATACAAACCAGAGAAAAACTTGTTGAGTACCTTGCGGCATCTCCAGTCATGACGCCAGGTGCCAGGCCCTTCTGAGTAAAACGAATGCAATTTCACAAAGATCGTTCTCATCGGAGCCTCTACACGAACACGTCCATAGTGATGCTGTACGCTGTGGCTCCACCAGTGTCACTCTCTCAGCTGCCACATCACAAGAAGCCGCAACAACGATCGCCGTGATGACAATCCGTGTTGCTCCAAGTCCGCAGCTCGTGGTCGTGCGGTAGCGTTCTCGCTTCCCGCACCCGGGTTCCCGGGTTCGATTCCCGGCGGGGTCAGGGATTTTCTCTGTCTCGTGAGGACTTGGTGTTGTGTGATGTCCTTAGGTTAGTTAGGTTTAAGTAGTTCTAAGTTCTAGGGGACTGATGACCATAGATGTTAAGTCCCATAGTGCTCAGAGCCATTTGAACCATTTGCTGCTCCAAGCGTCATCACACTGGCCGTGTGGATTCGTTGACTGAATGCTTTGCACACTATAGTTACTACTGGCTGTACAGCTACGATATTCAGCTACAAGAATCTCTGTTTAGATCAGTTGAGAAGACAGGAGCGGGAAGATGGCGTATTGTGGTGTGAGGTACCAGTGACAGACAGTTTGTTCGGTGCGGATATCGTGAAAAAGACAGCCTAAGTTGTAGTTCTCCGCCATTGGCTGCTGTGATGGGAATTAGCGCGCCAAAATGACAAACTTCTGTTATTAATATTAAAAAAACAGAACTGTCTATCCATTTGCATTTCATAAAAAAAGCAACAATACTTCTGGTCAGGTGAATACAGGGTTGTAGATACAAAATCAAATAAGGACAATGTCGGAGTGGATTTAATAACGAATAAGAAAATAGAAACGTGGCTAAGTTATTATGAACAGCATAATGTATGCAATATTGTAGTCAATGCAGACACGAAACACACACGTACCACAGTAGCGCGTGTTCATATGCCAATGATGAAGAGATTGAAAAACTGTATGATGAGATAAAATACATTATTTGGATAGCTACGGGGGACGAAAATTTAATAGTCATGGGGGCCTGGATTTCGATAGTAGGAAAAGAAGGGGAAGGAAAAACAGTAGATGAATATGGACTGGGGAAACGGAATGAAAGAGGAAGCTGCTTGGTAGAAGTTTACACAAAGCATGATTTAATCTTAGATAACACTTGCATAAGGATCGTCAAAGAAGGCTCTGTATACATGGAAGAGACCTGGAAGCACCGTAAGGTTTCCGATTGATTGTACAATGGTAAGACAGAGATTTCAGAATCAGATTTTAAACTGTAAGACATTTCCAGGGGCAGATGTGGACTCTGACCAGAATTGATTGGTCATGAACTGTGGATTAAAACTCAAGGAACTGCAAAAAGGTAGGAATTTAAAGAGATGGGACTTCGATAAACTGAAAGAACTAGAAGTTGTAAAACGTTTTAGAGGGAGTATTAGGGAACAATTGACAAGAACTGTGGAAAGGAATATAGCAGAAGAAGGATGGGTAGATTTGAGAGATGAAATAGAAGAGGTAGCAGAGCATCAAGTAGACAAAAGACGAGGGTTAGTAGAAATCTTTGGGTAACACAAGAGATATTGAATTTAATCGATGAACAGAGAAAATATAAAAACGCAGTAAATGAAGCAGGCGAAAAGAAATACAAAAATGAGAGAAAAAATGAGATTGACAGGAGTCGCAAATGAGTTAATCAGGAATGGCTAGAGCACCAATGTACGGATTTAAAAGCATAGATCACGAGGGGAAAGACAGATGCCGCCTACAGGAAAATTTAATAGACCTCTGGATAAAAAAAAAGAACCACCTGTATGAATATCAAGACTGAGGTGGAAAACAGTCCTAAGCAATGAAGAGGAAGCAGAAAGGGGGAAGGAGTATTTAGAGGGCCTATGTGAGGGAGATGTACTTGAGGGCAATATTACGGAAATGGAAGACAATGTAAATGAAGATGAGATGAGAGATATGATAACGCTTGAAGAATTTGACAGAGCATTGAAAGACCTAACTTGAAACAAGGCCCCGGGGGTAGACCATACTCCATTAGACCTACTGGTAGCCTTGTGAGAGACAGCTAAGACAAAACTCTTCCATCTGATGAGTAAAATGTATGAGACACGTGAAATACCGTCAGACTTCAAGAATAATATAATTTCAGTTCAAAAGAAAGCAGGTGCTGACAGGAGTGAAAATTATCGAACTATCAATATAATAAATCACAGTAGCAGAATAATAACATGAATTCTATACATAAGTGTGGAAAAACTGGAAGAAGCCGACCTCGGCGATGATCAGCTTGGATTCCGGAAAAATACAAGAACACGCGAGGCAATATTGACCCTGGGATTTCTCACAGAAGATAGGTCAAATAAACACAAAACTACATTTATAGCATTTGTAGACTTGAGAAAGCTTTTGACAATGTTAACTGTAATACGCTCAAGTTCTAAAGATGAAGAAAACCAATTAAAAATTTGGGGTTGGAATTAAAGTAGAGGGAGAAGAAATAAAAAGTTTGAAATTTGCCGATGACTTCATAATTCTGTCAGAAACAGTTAAGGACTTGGAAGAGCAGCTCAACGGAATGGACAGTGTCTTGAAAGGAGAATATAAGATAAACATCAACGAAAGCAAAACGAGAATAATGGAATGTAGTCGAATGAGATCAGGTGATGCTGAGGGCTTTACATTAAGAAATGAGACACTTAAACTAGTAGATGAGTTTTGCTATTTGGGCAGCAAAATAACTCATGATGGTCGAAGTACAGAGGGTTGGGTTAGGTTGTTTTGAGGGAAGAGACTAAACAGCGTGGTCATCGGTCTCATCGGATTAGGGAAGGACGGGGAAGGAAGTCGGCCGTGCTCTTTCAAAGGAACCATCCCGGTATTTGCCTGGAGCGATTTAGGGAAATCAAGGAAAACTTAAATCAGGATGACCAGACGCGGGATTGAACCGTCGTCCTCCCGAATGCGGGTCGAGAGTGCTAACCACTGCGCCACCTCGCTCGCTAAAATACAGAAGATTTAAATTCAAACTGGCAGTGGCATGAAACGTTCCTGAAGAAGAGAAATTTGTTAACACCGAATATATATTTAAGTGGCAGGCAGTCTTTTCTGAAAGTATTTGTACGGAGTGCAGGCAAGTATGGACGTGCAACATGGAAGATAGACAGTTTAGACAACAAGAGAATAGTGGCTTGTGAAATGTGGTGGTACAGAAGAATGCTGAAGATTAGATGGGTAGATCACGTAACTGATGAAGGAAGTACTGAAAAGAATTGGGAAGAAAAGAAATTTGTGGCACAATCTGAACAGAAGGAGGGGTCTATTGGTAGGATACGTTCTGAGACATAAAGGGATTACCAGTTTAGTACTAGAGGGAAGCGTGGACGGTAAATATCGTAGAGGGAGGCCAAAACATGACCACAGTAAGCAGATTCAGAAGAATGTTGCAGCAGTTACTCGGAGATGAAGAGGATTGCACAGGATAGAGTAGCATTGAGGGCTACATCAAACTAGTCTTGGGACTGAAGACCACAAAAGCAACATAAACAGCATCTCTTCAATAGCGGGCTATCATTCCATTATATAAAAAAATTACCAGTAAAAAAATAAACAATAGCTAAACGAAAAGGCAGACGACGCACTTCGAAGATTTTTTTTTCTAATAATTTCCGGGTATGCAGCCGGATCCCGTCGACATTTTGCCACGATATTTCGGCCCAGAGACGTCCAGCCATCGTCAGATGAGTACACAACTACTGAAGAGCCCAGGTGCAGTCGCGGTATTTATACCGAATCTCGCGCATGCGAAACGTACTGGCATCCTACAGCGCATGCGTCACGTGTTGACATGCGCGGCATAGTATGGCCTCATGGCAGACAGGAACTGGAGAAATTCCTTCATCATTTAAACTCTTTACATGAGAACATCAAATTCAAGATGGAGATTGAAAAAGATGGCGTTTTACCATTTCTAGAAGTGCTAGTACGCCGTAAAAATGATGGGTCATTAGGACATTCTGTGTACAGGAAACCGACTCACACAGATTTGTATCTCCACGCGTCAAGCTGCCACCACCCAGCACAAACAGCCGGTGTTCTCAGTACCTTAATACATCGAGCGCATGTAATATCGGACGATGAAAACCTCCACATTGAATAATAACACTTGGAGAAGGTTTTTAAAGAGAATGGCTACACTTCACGCCAAATAAGAAAGGCCATGCGCAACTGTCATAACAAGAAGCAGCGCACTGAGGACGCTAATGACGACTTTAAATCAACTGAGTTTCTTCCATACGCCGGGAATGTGTCGTCGAAAATAGGCCGATTACTGAAGAAGAATAAAATCAAGGTTATCTTCCGTCCACCAGCAAAGAACCGGGCCCTGGTTGGATCCGTTAAAGACGATTTACAACTGAAGAAAGCAGGCGTCTACAAAATTCCCTGTGAATGTGGCTCTGCATATATTGGCCAGACGACGAGAACTGTCCATGAACGATGTACAGAACATGAAAGATACACCCGTCTGCGGCAACCGTCAAAATCGGCAGTAGCAGAGCACTGTATTTCATTGGGACATTCAATGGAATACAATGGAGGAAAAATTTTAGCTCCGGTTTCCGGATTTTGGGATTCCGTAATCAAGCAATCAGTGGAATTACGTCTTGCCGATAATCTTATAAATCGTGACAACGGCTTTCAACTGGATAAAAATTGGAATCTTGTTATTAAAATTATACATTCACAGCGGAATAGACAGCGTCATTCGATACTCAATGACTAGATGATCTTTTACTTTCACCACCGAGGGCAGCACGTACAACTCGGCTATGCCGCGCATGTCAACAAGTGACGCATGCGCTGTAGGATACCAGTACATTTCGCATGCGCGAGATTCGGCATAAATACCGCGACTGCACCTGGGCTCTTCAGTAGTTTTGTACTCATCTGATGATGGCCGGACGTCTGTGGGCCGAAATATCGTGGCAGAATGTCGACGGGATCCGGCTGCATACCCGGAAATTATCAGAAGAACAAATACGCCGGGAAAATTTCAGAAGTAACTTCAAAGATCTTCGGGTCGTGCCTAACTTGGATGGCGGGCGAAGTGGTTCGGCTGTTAAGATCGGAGCTGGTCCGTCAGTGTTGGAGAAGAGACATGTTGTCTGACATGGTCGGTATGAGTTAAGATTGACTAGCAATCTGTAGTGTGTAAATGTGAGAGTTGGTTCGGCAGTCTCGCAGCACAGATATCGACACTGTTTAAGAACCCAATCAACAACTTTGGTTTTTTGGATATGTAAGTGAGAAATAGTGAGATAATAATTGTTTTGTTCATTCTCTGTGAAAGGGTGCGTAATGGAAATTATTTGTGATTCGTAAAGTGGGCTATAACTGTGCAGTTTCTTGTATTCCGCTAATAAAAAAACTAGTGGCACCCCGTTTAAACAAACAAATTCAAAATTTAATTGTTTTTACAACACTAGTTCCTCGCTAACAGTTTATTAGAGCCTCAAGATAACGGACTCAAGACCTGCGTATTGTTTTCTGCGCAAGGGACAACAACTATAGAAGAGTGCAGGTTGGTGGATATTATTCAGAACTTACGAATCCCACTCGGGCACTGGAAGCAACCAGGCGGCTCGCGTGTACTACAGCCTTAGTAGAAATGAGATCAGTGACGCGGCACCTGTGGCAATACAGAGGAGGTATGAAGGGAGGAGAGGTTCGAGGGCAGGGATTTATCATACATACGTAAATCCCACTCGCTACTTATCTCTCTCCCTCTCTTCCACTTGACATAACAAGGAGACCAAACTACAGTGGTCGCAGGCCACTATTGCCCCTGCCGAACTGATTTATTGTGCGGTTTCTCTCCTGTACCTGCAGTAAAGCCCTCAAAAGTAGTAGGAGAGCCTTTACTAGTTGCATATTAGAAACAATTTCTTCCGGAATTAATGACCCGAATATTCTTTTTCTTTTGACCACCAACGCATCACACTGGAAGATTAAATGTGGTGATGTATCGCCCTTGTCACCACCCCGTCTCTTAGGGCTTCTTTCTTTGTACCCAGTGTGAGTAGGTATTTCTTAAAGTTCCCATGGCCAGTTAACAGTTCCACCAATAAGCTTAATCTGTCTCCTGTTCAAGCCTAGGATTACAGAACTTGTCTCAATACACGCCTTTGGCATCGTTAGTTGGCCATATTTTTGTTTTTGTATTTTAGTCCAATATTCGTCCTGATTCATCCTGATCCATCTGTGTACTTTTGATTTTACCATCGCGTTAGTGATGGCTAGCGTAGGTTCTCGTCCAACAAATGGAGTTGTCACTCCTGTCCGGGAAAGTCTATCAGCTTGTTCATTGCCACTAATTCCTGGATTATCATGGATCATCAGTAGGTTTATCCTGTTGCTTCCTCCAAGGCTCACAAGGGCTTCATGACATTCTGCAACATGTGATGGTTTGCCTTAGTGATGTTTAGGACAGGTTCCGGTCCAACA
This sequence comes from Schistocerca gregaria, assembly GCF_023897955.1. NCBI lineage: Eukaryota > Metazoa > Arthropoda > Insecta > Orthoptera > Acrididae > Schistocerca > Schistocerca gregaria. The sequence continues at coordinate 49,154,605 of NC_064924.1, forward strand.
AATGTAGTCGTGGTGCCTGTCCTGGCCAATCTATCAGTTTGTTCATTGCCACTAATTCGTGAGTGGCCATGGACCCACAGCAGATTTATCGTGTTGCTTTCCCAAGCCAAACAAGGGCTTCATGGCATCCTGCAACTATCTTTGATCTAACTGAGATTTCAGAACTGGTTGGTTGCTTAAATGAACGTAGATGACACTATCTCCTTCGCATACTCTGATATCACATATTTCCGCCAGGAATATTGTGGCCAGCTTCTGCAGAGATTGCTCTCTCTAGTCTGGACTCCCCCTGTCTAACCAAGCTCCAGCATCTACATCTACATCTACATTTATACTCCGCAAGCCACCCAACGGTGTGTGGCGGAGGGCATTTTACGGGCCACTGTCATTACCTCCCTTTTCTGTTCCAGGCGCTTATGGTTCGCGGGAAGAACGACTGTCTGAAAGCCTCCGTGCGCGCTCGAACCTCTCTAATTTTACATTCGTGATCTCCTCGGGAGGTATAAGTAGGAGGAAGCAATATATTCGATATCTCATCCAGAAACGCACCCTCTCGAAACCTGGCGAGCAAGCTACACCGCGATGCACAGCGCCTCTCTTGCAGAGTCTGCCACTTGAGTTTGCTAAACATCTCAGTAACGCTATCACGGTTACCAAATAATCCTGTGACGAAACGCACCGCTCTTCCCTGGATCTTCTCTATCTCCTCCGTCAATCCTATCTGGCACGGATCCCACACTGATGAGCAATACTCAAGTATAGGTCGAACGAGTGTTTTGTAAGCCACCTCCTTTGTTGATGGGCTACATTTTCTAAGGACTCTCCCAATGAATCTCAACCTGGCGCCTTACCAACAATTAATTTTATATTATCATTCCACTTCAAATCGTTCCGAACGCATACTCCCAGACATTTTACAGAAGAAAGTGCTACCAGTGTTTGTTCCGCTATCATATAATCATACAATAAAGGATCCTTCTTTATATGTATTCGCATTACATTACATTTGTCTATGTTAAGGGTCAGTTGCCACTCCCTGTACCAAGTGCCTATCCACTGCAGATCTTCCTGCATTTCGCTACAATTTTCTAATGCTGCGACTTCTCTGTATACTACAGCATCATCCTCGAAAATCCGCATGGAACTTCCGACACTTTCGTCTATTTCTGATCCGTCAGTAAATCAGACTATGTCTCCTCTACGGTATCGTGGTTCATTATTTCACTGTTCTCTACTTCAAATTGTTACCTTGAAAGGTTTATTAAAGCACCTTGAAGTTATTATATTGTCAGCCGGCATTCCCACGACAATTTTTATATTTACCACATTCACTATATTGGCCTTGGATTCTGGATATCCTAAAGGTCTCCAGTTATTTCCAGTTTTTAACCTGTTTGCCCCCGATACTGCTCCCACTTTGACTCGAAGGAATAATGGGGGCATGACCAGCATGGTCTCCATCTCTGTTATGGCTAAGCAGGCCAATCTTGTCTCTTGCCAGACTCCTTAGCAACTACCTTGCGTTCTATTTCATTCCACCTTGCTGTAGCTTATCACATGTCTAATGACATTGGTGTATATTCAATGCATACTCCTGGGCTTAGGCCCCAGTTTTTACCACAGACTCTTCTAGTGTACATAACACCACATTTCAGCTTGGAACGTATATTCTTTATGTGCACGATCCATGACAGTTTCGCATCCGGAGTTACCCCTAGAAACTTCAACTGTGATTGCAGAGTTTCGTCGATAAGTGATTTTCCAGCAGGCGTCCTGAATATGCTTGTTCGTCAACGGTACTACAACGGTTTTCTTCATACTGACCATTAGCTCCTATTCCTGAACCAGTGTTGCAAACTGTTCAGTGCGCATTGTGTTACTGTTCTAACTGTACTACCAAATTTGCAACGTATTACTATGACTAATTCGTCTGTGTATCACTGGTAGAAGTAACCTCTGGCAGTTACCTTCACTACGAAGCTCCTCAGCAGTGGAGACAGAGCCTCTGTAAACAACCACCTCCTTCCTACTTTCAGCTACTGTCTACAATAAACAAAGTCTTTTATGAAAAATTTGAGAAGAGTGAAGATTGCAATAAACTTTCTAGTTTACTTAGCTTGTAATGCTGAGTTGGCTCCAGTTATTCTTGGCTAGGGGTCTGATTCTTGAAGCTGAAATTCTCACATTTTAGATCCTCACGGTTGATTTGAACCATTAGGTCCTGACAGTTGAACTGAACAAAATAAATCTGAAGATTGTTGTAACAGAATTTTTGTTTTTGCGTAAATATATTTTGCCACATTTTAGTATATCATACAGTCATTTGATTTTTCGCATTAACAAAGCCAAAATTACATTGTTCGCACAAAGATACAAGACATCGGATCACATCAGAGGCATGCTTATGACTTTCACACTCTGCGGAAATAACCATATTTCAAAGGGTTTACAATTTTTCTTAGCAAATGAATTACTACTATTTCTGTTACATTATTACTTTCGGTTATTATTTCATAAATAAATCCAGAAATAAACATAGTAACCAGTACAGTATTGCGTAATTAGTAATATAAATTTTAAGTATGCCAATAGTTAGTAATTCCAAACTGAATCTTGGTCTGTGTTACGGGCCTTAGTACAATTAGAGAAGTGAGTCTTGAGTAACACATGCAGAATATCACGTACTGTCCTTGTATACCCACCATCATCCTTCCTTAAAGTAACTCCTGGATTAGTTCGTTTCCTAATGAGGATTTTATGAAGTCTGTCTTATGTAGCTATACCTTTCACCTCCTTTCAGAATACCTTCCAGGATGACAGTTTCGCTTGCTTAATTACAAGTTTGTATTTGGCAAGGTCCTCTCGATATTTTGCCTATTTTCCTTTCTCTCTTGCAAAGTTGAACAATGTTCTTAGGTGCTTCCCTCGCAATTCCCGATTATTGTTCTGCCAAGGTATATTCCTGTCTGTGCACTTCTTAGTGTTGGACAGTTTTCTAAGTACAAGGTCATAATGGGAGACGTCACTTCGGCTGTCATTTCTTCGAGATCTACTAGATTCCTCATCGAATTCAGATACGCGTGAGATTAGGTTTTCCAATACGAACTCCCGACAGTTTTCCTAGGGTTCCTATAGGCCATGGTTTGTTTAGTACCCATTTTAACCTCAGACTTAATATACATTTGGTCACACATGGATGGCTTCAACGCCACATGCCGCTCTTTGACGTAACTATCCATTAAGACGGACCCAAGAGTTGTTTCTGTAGCTTCTTCCCTTCTTCCATTCCTGAAGGCATTCCCTATCCCTATTTAAGATATGGAAGTGCTCTCAAGTAGATATTCGAGTAGGTACATCTCTGCTATTGATGCCGCTGTTTCCCCACACTAAGTTACGGGCGTTGGCATCAAAACTAACCAACAGCTGTCCATTCAGCCGTGAACACCCGAAGTCCCCTCATTTCATGGGAAAGAGCAGCGCTGTCCTTGTAAGGAAGGTAAGCTGAGGCCAGTACAGTTTCTCTCGTGCTTCTCTCATTACGCTGTTCCATTCCTGGAATTTAACTCCACCATCGGCATGAATGAAATTTCATTCTTGACATTAATTGACGTTCAGGGCTATTTTTATGTTTCAAAGATAAATCAACCTACCCCCAGTTCCTCCGAGGATTGATATGCCCCATTTATATAGATAAAGTTCCACGATCAGGGCAACGTCCAGAGGACAACTCAGGGTGGCACTTGCCCCCTTGCTGTGTTGTAGATTTATCTGCAATAACTGCAGCCCCAAACTTGCCGCCTTGGCCGCTTCTGATGACTTCAGTTATCTTGATGGTAACCTGTCAGAACCCTAAATGCAATTTCACGTCCTGCTCTAGCACAGCCCTCAGTGATTCGTCGCCAACTTCCACCACAACGGTTTCGCCGTCAGATACAACCTTCCAGTTGAATACCCTCCATTCCTCTGTTGAGACCATGTGGTTCTGCGCCATTACTTCCTCGAACATAGTTTTTGTCGGAATATCATTAAGCAGTTTCGGTTCCCAATTTGATCTTTTTGCGATATTGAAACGTTCAGATGTTGTCTAGATTATCAGCTTTGTCACCTCCAGTGGAGATATCTTGGGCACCATCTCCTTAAGCCAATCTGCTGTTCTCATCCCCTCACAGACAATGATTAGAGCACATTTGGCCAGATAAAACTTTTTGAAACTAGGACATGGTCTTGCATCCTTCCCAGTCTTCTCAAAAACAGCCTTCTGATGTAGCTTGTCCTGCTGCGAAGTAGTGCTGACCAATGGATATCCCTATTAGATAGCTATCATCCGAGAAAATGAGGCTCCCGTATTATAGATCTGTTTCCGTATTTCTTGCCTTGGCCTTTTCTGGATCTCATTATCACAAGTGGGAGTTTTATACTCCCCCCTTTTTCTCTTGTTTCTTGTCCTGGATGTGGTTGGGGTCCATATACCCCATTCACTTTTTCTGGAGGTCTTAGCGTCGAGACCTTTCTTTGAGTCCTAGAGAAGGATTTGACCTTGACCTGGCCCAACTTCTCAGTGACGATTTCCGCTCCTTGGTCTTGTGTATCACCTGATCCACAGCTTCCTTCAGTTAAAACCCCGATGCTTAGGTGCTTGAGGTCTCGTTTTTGTTTTGTCATCTGTGTTCTCCATTTTGAATCCACCACAGTTGGTGATATATCAAGTCGATACCCATGGAGACTTACACAGGCCAAGGCTAATTACTCAGCGATGTCGCCCAATATCCCTGACACCCCGTTCACGACACATCTTCTCATATTTTACGAACCCCTCAGCACAGATGGCGTCACACTTTGGATTGTGTACCTAACCACCTAAGAAACAACTATGGGAATGGATGTGGGGGAAATGGTCACGAGAACATGCAAATCTCTCCAACTACTACGACAAGATGGTGTCCTCTAGAGGGATCCATATCAAATCACTGTTGGGAAAATAATCATTTAAGACAGCTAAATTAAGATCCACTTTTACAGTCATCAGGGGATTACCATCTGCAACATTTGTGTTATTTCCCAGGAAATATTATGCGTAATGAAATCATCACAAATTAAAAAGGAAGACTATGTTCGTGAGAACATTTCTAGCAACCGGCTACATTTAATCGTGGTCTTGGGGAATTTGTGCACAGGCATGAAAGTGAAGCTGCCTTTCGGAGACACTACTTCAGCAACTGGCACTTGTGTATATGATTAAACTACAATTCATTTTTCACTCTTTAAGATTATGGTATCTCTTGTTAATAAAGCTACCCATCTTCTTTCATCCTGCATGTCCGTTCCTATAAACTTGTAATTATTTAAGTGAAGGGGAATATTCGATCTAAACCACGTTTAGCTAAAAGTCGGTACTGTGATAGTTTGTCAATCAGTTCCGTTATTAAAGATTCTCTGTTAGCGAGAGCTGACCTTGTGTCCACTTGTCAGATCTTCAAGACCATTATTCAAGGAAAAAAATATTAATCTTCTTCGTTTAGATAGGCTAGGACTTATATCTGACCATAGCTGAAGAATTTACTATTACCAGTAGCGAAACTGAAATTCCTGGATAACCTGCATGATTAAGCTGAATAACTTTCCATATAAGGAAGCTGGGTACTGAGAAGGTGCTCCTGTTTCTGACTGTGGAGCTAAGCTATAATTAAGGGAGTCATTTTGTTGCGCGCGACAGTGTGATGGAGCAGCGAATTAGCTCCAGAGACAAAGTGTTAAGATACAGTGGTGCTGCAGGCTTCCACAAATCCGTGCTGATTTGCCAGATAAAGATGCAATCTGGAATGGCACGACAGCTGGGTTCGACGGGTTTTTCTGAGTTCGTGTGAGTGGTAGCGAAACCTAGTGGACGGCCACCTCCGACATGTTCAAAATGTCATGCACGATACTGAACACTGATCCTTGGCTGATTTTACTCTTTTTGTACTATCGCCTCGACTGTGATACCCCGGTCTTGGAGCATCATGGCCTCCACTTCTCTTTCGCTTCCCGGTACTTAACAGAGAGACAGATGGTCTGCCTCTTCGTTCTTCTTCATTCAGACTTGACAGACAACAGGTGGAGGGTCTGCAGCACATAATATGGTGGTGCTCTGCTGCCATACACTTCCACCAGTTAGGCACGGCTTGTTGCAGAGTTGTTCCCTTCCAAATCCAGAAAACAAATTAGCACGAACTGCGATGCGAGATACTTTTTTGTAGTATCCATAACGAAACTCTGCCTTGAAATTTGGCAGAAAATCCAAAGAGATTCTGGTCGTATGTAAGTACGCTAGAGGCCAGATGCAATCTATATCTTCTCTGCACGATAACAGTGGTAATGTTACTGATGGCAGTGCCACTAAACTAGAGTTACTAAATACAGTATCCCGAAATTCCTTCATCAAGGAAGATGAAGTAAATGCTCCAGAATTCCATCAAGAACAACAACAAACATGTGAAACTTAAAGTTAAAAGTCCTCTACGTGGGGAAACAGGTTAAATTACTTGATAAAGGCAAGGCCTCCGTTGCAGGCTGTATACCAGTCAGGTTACTTTCAGATTATGCTGATACAATAGCTCCATACTTAGCAATCACAAACAATCGCCCGGTCGTCCAAAAAGATGCAAAATTTATACTTATGCCCAACAAAGAAAAGATTAGTAATCCACTTAATTACAGACTCATATCATCATCGTCCATTCCCAGTAGGATTTTGGAAATTAAATTTTGCTCGAACATTATAAATTACCTTGAAGAAAACGATTTATTTACAAACAGCCAACACAGATTCACAAAATATCATTCTTTTAAAGCACAGCTATCTCTTTTTACTCTCACAAAGCAATGAGTGTTATTGACAGGGAACATGAAACTGATTCCACACTTTTAGATTTCCAGAAGGCTTTTGACATGGTTCCTCACAAGTGACTTCTAATTAAACTGCGTACCTATGGAGTATTGCCTCAGTTGTGTGACTGAATTCGTGATTTCTTGTTAGAAAGGTCACAGTTCGTAGTTACTGACGGAAAGCCGTCTAGTAAAACAAGAGTAGTATCTGCCGTTCCCCAAGAAAGTGTTATAGGCCCTTTTTGCCCTGGTCTATGTAAACGATTTAGGGAACAATTTGATCAGTCTACTCAGACTGTTTGCAGACGAAGCTCTCATTTACCGGCCTATAAAGTCATCAGATGATCAGAACTACTGATTTAGTGAGCATATATGTATGATGCGAAAAGTGACAATCGCCTCTAAATAATAAAAGTGTGATGTCATCCACATGAGTACTAAAAGGAATCCATTAAATGGCGGTTACACGATAAATCACACCAATCTAAAGGCTGTCAATTAAACTAAACACTTACAGATTACAATGACAATTAACTTAAACTGAAACGATAACGCAAATAATGTTCTGGGGAAACTAAACCAAAGACTGTGATATTGTTGGGAGAACACTTAGAAAATGTAACACGTCTACTAAAAGGACTGCTTACACTACGCTTGTCCGCATCAATTAGGATAGGAGGACAACGAAAAAATGCCAAGAAGGGCAGATCGTTTTGTATTGTTACGAAATAGGGGAGAGAGTGGCATGGATATAATACGCGAACTGGGGTGGCAATCATTAAAACGGAGGAGTTTTTCGTTGCGGCAGGATCTTCTCATATTTCAATAACCAAGTGTTCCGCATAGTGTGAAAATATTTTGTTGGCTCCCACCTACGAAGGGAAAAATGATCATCATCCTAATCCATACTAATATCATGAATGTGGAAGGAACTCCGTCAGTTACCCTTTCACGACTAAACCATTTAACCGATTTTGATGAAAGTTGGTACGGAGATAGCTTGAATGCTGGGGATGAACATAGGCTACTTCAAAAACTGCGCAGAATAACAAATTTATTGATCTGACGGTATAACGCGAAATATGAAACAAAAATGACTCTCTCATAAGGCTATTTACTCTTTGAGTTTTTAAGTTTCTCATATTTGTGAGAATGCTTTATTGTTTGACATGTTCTGTACAAGGTGATTCAACGTAATGAATACAATGCTTATACAGCCCTCTCCTTGTTTAATTCATGCTTCCATTCTAATCTACACATATATCATAAATGCTAAAGTAGCTCTGTCTGTTATGTCTAAACCGCTGAGCCGATTTTCATGAACTTCGTTTGCTGTGGAGGTCGCTTGAAGAACGAGGAAAAACTCAGGCAACTGTACAAACTGAAAAAGGTATTGGAGAATTATTTATAGTTTTAAATATGGTATATGTGAGTCGGATGAAGACGATGCTTTTGCGGATACTGGGAGTGATCGTAGATTATTCCGTGTCAGTAGGTATCCAATGTTTACTCACTGGTACGATTTATAAAATTTTAAATACGATTTCTATGTTACTAGGCGAAGCTGATTAGTTTTTACGGTAATATATTGATACAATAATAAAATCCGATGGTAAGCCCGAGAACCTCGTACAAAACAATTACGTCGGGAAAGCCATAATAAAAATACTGTTTATTTTACAATATGCCTCACTAACGTAACAGTCACAAGTCCGTCTCATTTTAGAAGCTGAGCATCACATATCTCTTACAGCTTCCGAGATGCTTGCAGATACAACGACGCCGTCATTTAAACGCTACACTACAGACAGGGAGGCATCATGCGTTTACATTTAGACCGTGGAAGGCATTTAGTGGGGCTGTATTTTGTTCTGTTCCGCCAACCGACGATGTTAATCACTGATTAGTAATCTTAGGAATATTCTATATGCACCAAAATAATAGGAACACTTTCAGAATGTATCTATGTACCGGCACTACATACATTTACACACACACACACACACATACATACATACATATCTACACCAGTATATACCCGTCGCTATAAATTACTCGTCATAACAAAACTACTGATATGTGCAAACGCAGCTGCAGTTAACAGCTAATAATAAAATAAATCACAGCACTCATGGAAAAATTCAAGTGTTCGTTTTTCCCGTGCGCTGTTCGATGTAGAACGGTGTAAAACTAGCTTGAAGGTGGATCGATTAACCCTTTGCCAGGCATTTAATTATAAATTGCAAAGTAGTCATGTGGATGTAGAAGCACCTTCGTTGTCACGGTGTGCTACGCAACTGTGGCGCAGGTATCGCTGCAGACCTGTACCTGTAGACAAAGTAAAAAGGAATTACTTACGTCCATTGCTTCAAGGTGATAATTACAACTTTATGACTGAACCTGCAGTGTTTAGACATGGCGACAGCCTGTCTTGTGGTGAAGGTCTCAGGAAAGCGGTTAGACTTCTCCCGCTGGCGTCGTCTCCGCTTCACCGGCAGCGATATCTGTCTGCTATCGCGTTTCCGCCTGGCTGGGAAAGAACTTAGCGGCGAGTTTCGCCAGGGAGATCAGCTGGAGCGACCTGTCGAAGCTGGCGGCGCGGTCGTGATTAACGGCTCGAGGCGCTGAGTGTGCTCAACAAGTCTGCCACCGCCGCCCCTCTGATCCCTTCCGCCCCCCCCCCCCTCCCAACCCTGCTGTTCCCAACCACTCACGCCCCTCTCGCGTCTTTACAGAACGCCGCCTTGCGTGCACAAGCGCCCCGACAGCACACCAGAGGCCTACGCCGTACACGCGCCTTTCGCAAGAAATTAAGTTGATGTAAACATATCGCACATCGGCAAGAAAAGTCGAAAAAGGGCAATTTTTAATTTTTGTCACTGAAAAACACGTGTGAGGTGCCCCAACGTGCACGAAAAACGTCGCACATCTATCTCGCAATTTTTTCACTTGAGGGCAGTTATGTCAGTTCTGTTGCAGGTTACTTTACGATTCGCCACAGCAAGAACAGTGTCCCTTCAATCTTGCTACTGGCAGGTGTAGATGAATCAATAAAGAAGTGAGGCACATACTGAGTTGCCACACTATTCATGTATAGGTTAAGTTGCATGTACTGTTAAATGTCGTTGATTATTAGTATGTCTGTGTTTATACTCTGTCTGTATCATACATTAAAATAACACTGTGATGTAAAGCACGGACACTGCATAAACATAGATATGATAATAATCACTGATGTAGATGCCTCGATGGGGTAAGAGACGACAATAAAACAGATGTTTGTCTCTGCCTGTGAGGGAATCATAAGTGCGACCATAATTGAAATGGACAACGTGACATAAAAGTACTCGGTGTGCACAAGAATGACCCAGGCATTCTGTCCATGAAAACCACACGGTCCTACGAGAAAAACAATTTACGTAATCGACAATAATACCAGGAGAAAACAATCGACTACCTCTGCTCTAAAGGTCGTTGGAGCGTATAAGAAAAAACAGAAATTCCTGCTATAAAGAAAGCACATCTACATCTACATTTATACTCCGCAAGACACACAATGGTGTGTGGTGGAGGGCACTTTACGTGCTACTGTCATTACCTCCCTTTTCTGTTTCAGTCGCGTATGGTTTGCGGGAAGAACGACTGTCTGAAAGCCTCCGTGCGCGCTCGAATCTGTCTCATTTTACATTCGTGATCTCCTCGGGAGGTATAAGTAGGAGGAAGCAATATATTCGATACCTCATCCAGAAACGCACCCACTCGAAACCTGGTGAGCAAGCTACACCGCGATGCAGAGCACCTCTCTTGCAGAGTCTGCCACTTGAGTTTGCCAAACATCTCCGTAACGCTATCATGCTTACCAAATAACCCTGTGATGAAACCCAGCGCTCTTCGTTGGATCTTCTCTATCTCCTCTGTCAACCCGATCTGGTACGGATCCCACACTGATGAGCAATACTCAAGTATAGGTCGAACGAGTGTTTTGTAAGCCACCTCCTTTGTTGATGGGCTACATTTTCTAAATACTTTCTCAATGAATCTCAACCTGGTACCCGCCTTACGAACAATTAATTTTATATGATCATTCCACTTCAAATCGTTCCGCACGCATACTCCCAGATATTTTGCAGAAGAAACTGCTACCAGTGTTTCTTCCGCTATCATATAATCATACAATAAAGGATCCTTCTTTCTATGTACTCGCAATACATTACATTTGTCTATGTTAAGGGTCAGTTGCCACTCCTGCACCAAGTGCCTATCCGCTGCAGATCTTCCTGCATTTCGCTACAATTTTCTAATGCTGCAATTTCTCTCTATATCTCTCTATACTACAGCATCATCCGCGAAAAGCCGCATGGAACTTCCGACACTATCTACTAGGTCATTTATATACATTGTGAAAAGTAATGGTCCCATAACACTCCCCTGTGGCACGCCAGAGGTTACTTTAACATCTGTAGACGTCTCTCCATTGATAACAACATGCTCTGTTCTGTTTGCTAAAAACTCTTCAATCCAGCCACACAGCTGGTCTGATATTCCGTAGGCTCTTACTTTGTTTATCAGGCGACAGTGCGGAACTGTATCTAACGCCTTCCGAAAGTCAACGAAAATAGCATCTACCTGGGAGTCTGTAGCTAATATTTTCTGGGTCTCATGAACAAATAAAGCGAGCTGGGTCTCAGACGATCACTCTTTCCGGAATCCATGTTGATTCCTACAGAGTAGATTCTGGGTTTCCAAAATCGACACGATACTCGACCAAAACAAATGTTCCAAAATTCTACAACAGATCGACGTCAGAGACTTAGGTCTATAGTTTTGCGCATCTGCTCGACGACCCTTCTTGAAGACTGGGACTACCTGTGCTCTTTTCCAATCATTTGGACCTTCCGTTCCTCTGGAGGCTTGCGGTACACGGCTGTTAGAAGGGGGGCAAGTTCTTTCGCGTACTCTGTGTACAATCGAATTGGTATCCGGTCAGGTCCAGTGGACTTTCCTCTGTTGAGTGATTTCAGTTGCTTTTCTATTCCTTGGACACTTATTTCTATGTCAGCCATTTTTTCGTTTGTGCGAGGATTTAGAGAAGGAACTGCAGTGTGGTCTTCCTCTGTGAAACAGCTTCATCCTCTGTTTCAATGCCATCATCATCCCGGAGTGTCTGGATATGCTGTTTCGAGCCATTTACTGATTTAACGTAAGACCAGAACTTCCTAGGATTTTCTGTCAAGTCGGTACACAGAATTTTACTTTCGAATTCTCTGAACCTTCATGCATAGCCCTCCTTAAGCTAACTTTGACATCGTTTAGCTTCTGTTTGTCTGAGAGGTTTTGGCTGCGTTTAAACTTGAAGCTCTCTTTGCTTTCGCAGTAGTTTCCTAACTTTGTTGTTGAACCACGGTGGGTATTTCCTGTCCCACACAGTTTTACTCGGCACGTACCTGTCTAAAACGCATTTTACGATTTCCTTGAACTTTTTCCATAAACACTCAACATTGTCAGTGTGGGAACAGAAATTTTCGTTTTGTTCTGTTAGGTAGTCTGAAATCTGCCTGCTATTACTCTTGCTAAACAGATAAACCTTCCTCCCTTTTTTTATATTCCTGTTAACTTCCATATTGAGGGAAGCTGCAACGGCCTTATGATCACTGATTCCCTGTTCTGCATTTACAGAGTCGAAAAGTTCGGGTCTGTTTGTTATCAGTAGGACCAAGATGTTATCTCCACGAGTCGGTTCTCTGTTTAATTGCTCGAAGTAATTTTCGGATAGTGCACTCATTATAATGTCACTTGATGCTCTGTCCCTACAACCCGTCCTAAATATCTGAGTGTCCCAGTCTATATCTGGTAAACTGAAATCTCCACTAATGCTGCTGAGTCGTGAGGTCGGTAAAAGGAGCCAATTATTAACCTAGCTCGGTTGTTGAGTGTAACCTCTACCCATAATAATTCACAGGAACTATCCACTTTTACTTCATTACAGGATAAACTACTACTAACAGCGACAAACACGCCACCACCGGTTGCATGCAATCTATCCTTCCTAAACACCGCCTGTGCCTTTGTAAAAATTTCGGCAGAATTTATCTCTGGCTTCAGCCAGCTTTCTGTACCTATAACGATTTCAGCTTCCGTGCTTTCTATCAGCGCTTAAAGTTCCGGTACTTTACTAATGCAGCTTCGACAGTTTACAAATACAATACCGATTGCTGCTTGGTCCCCGCATGTCCTGACTATGCCCCGCACCCTTTGAGGCTGTTGCCCTCTCTGTACTTGCCCGAGGCCATCTAACCTAAAAAAAACCCGCCCAGTATACGCCACACAACCCCTGCTACAAGTGTAGCCGCTTGCTGTGTGTAGTGGACTCCTGACCTATCCAGCGGAACCCGAAACCCCACCACCCTATGGCGCAAGTCGCAGAACCGTCTCAGCCTCTGATTCAGATCCTCCACTCGGCTCTGTACCAAAGGTCCGCAGTCAGTCCTGTCGACGATGCTGCAGATGGTGAGCTCTGCTTCCATCCCGCTAGCGAGACTGGCAGTCTTCACCAAATCAGATAGCCGCACATACATCATTGGTGCCAGCATGAGCGACCACCTGCACATGGGTGCACCCTGTACCCTTCATGGCATCCGGAAGGACCCTTTCCACATGTGGAATGGCTCCCCCCGGTATTCACAAGGAGTGCACATTGGTTTTCTTCCCCTCTCTTGCTGCCATATCCCTAAGGGGCCCCATTACGTACATGATGTTGGAGCTCCAAACTACCAGTAAGCCCACCCTCTGCGACCACCCGGATCTTGCAGACTGAGGGGCAACCTCTGGAACAGGACAAGCAGCCATGTCCGGCCGAAGATCAGTATCAGCCTGAGACAGAGCCTGAAACCGGTTCGTCAGACAAACTGGAGAGGCCTTCCGTTCAGCCCTCCGGAATGTCTTTCGCCCTCTGCCACACCTCGAGACGACCTCCCACTCTACCACAATCGTAGTCCGATCGGGCGATGCGTGGAACGAGCTGGCCGTCCCCGACAAACCCCCATCCGGACCCCCACAGTGATGCCCATTGGCAACAGCCTCAAGCTGTGTGACTGAAGCCAACACTGCCTGAAGCTGGGAGTGAAGGAATGCCAACGCAGCCCGCATCCGAACAGAGCAGGTGCAGTCCCTATCCATGCTAAAAACTGTTGTGCAAAGAACGTCTGAACTAATCTACAGAGAGCACAAACAAATCGACACAAAATTGAAACGGTTATTAAAATACAAGATTGCCTAGCAAATGCAGTAATGCTGCTACTTCGCACTGTTGACACACTGCTCGGCGGCGGAAGGAGACTACGCGATTTTACACTGTTCAGGTACTAAAATGCGATGCTACAACTCTGAAATACTCTAAACAATGCAAGTATCAAAAAAAAGAAAAGTATTCAATCCTTTTTTCAGCGAAATACATTCCTACATTACATAAGCCCTTTTAATTACATATTTCCTTAAATTCTATTCTTTAAATTGTATCTAACTGATGTTCCTTACTAAACTCTATTAATTTTCATAGATTATAATTTTCCATTTTGTATTTTTCTAATAAAACACTTTCCACTTCATTTTTTATTCTAACTCAAGTACTAATTTTGTCTGATGGAATATATATATATATATATATATATATATATATATATATATATATATATATATATATATATATATATATATATATAGTTACACAACATTCGAAACCTCCATCAGACAAAGTTAGTACAGTTAGTACTTCAGTTAGAATAAAAATGAAAAAAAAGTGGAAAGCGTTTTATTAGAAAAATACAAAATGGAAAATTACAATCTATGAAAATTAATAGAATGTAGTAAGGAACATCAGCTAGATACAGTTTAAGGAATAGAATTTAAGGAAATATGTAATTAAAAGGGCTTATACACTGTAGGAATATATTTCGCTTTGGGGTGGAAAAGAGGCAAAAGTATGGGGTCATAGCTTCCCGGTTCCCGGCACGAATCTACCCGGCGGATTAGAGTCGATGTGGATGGATTTTAAGGCGGTTTTCCATTTGCCTCGGCGAATGCAGGCTGGTTCCCCTTATTCTGCCTCAGTTACACTACGTCGGCGACTGCTGTGCAAATACTGTCTCTACGTACGCATACACCATAATTACTTTTGCGGTTACACTCCACTCGTCTGGTATGAGAGATGCCCGGGGGGGAGGGGTGAGAGGGGGGGGTTGCACTGGGGGTCGAAACGCATAATAGTCCTGGGTTCAGTGTTGGGCGGTGGTGGGGTGACCGGACTGCTGTGGCCTGTTGTTGGGTTCTGAACCACTGAGGGCTACGGCGGCACTAAGCCTCTCCATCGTGTAGATCCCCGGTTTAATACACAATACAATGAGGTGGTAACAACTACAAAATGTTTTTAGGCGCTTCAGTTCGAAACAGCGCGACTGCTACGGTCGCAGGTTCGAATCCTGCGTCGGGCATGGATGTGTGTGATGTCCTTAGATTAGTTAGGTTTAAGTAGTTATAAGTTCTAGGGGACTGATGACCTCAGATGTTAAGTCCTATAGTGCTCAGAGCCATTTGAACCAGCCAACCACAAGAAAAGTGACACAACTCAAAGCACTACTTAATAATTACAAGATAGTACCTCGCAGTCAACAAGAACAGAACTACAGGTTCATATTACTGTTGTATAGAATTAAATCGAATTTACTGCCGAAAATATATATTTAAAATTTAAAGGTAGCTCACGCTGTTTCAATATATCTTTTATAGAATTCTTTAATCTCCTTTTTCTCAAGTACTGCATTTTCGAGTTGTGTGATTGTTCTTGCTGGGGTGCGATATGTTCAAAAATCCTTCGTTTCTGTGTTATTAAAGACATTTTTACGTTCATAAACTTTCCAGGTAGAACCCAAGAACATCAGTGCACTTTTTCAGAGAAGATTTTGGCTCAAAAACCTCATGTTACAGTTCAGGATAGACATCAGCACAAACTGAAGATTAAAGTTCGGGCTCTGACTGACTAGTCGATGGATACGTCTTCTCACCACGTCTGCAGACACTTTTTTTTCAGAGCATTCTCCAGGACTTAGCAAAGGATGTGCCCTAGAAATAAGAAGAAGGAGTTTTCTGTGCATGATGGTGCTCCACCACATTTTAGTCTCACTGTTCATGCACTCACTGTTATTTATCATGACATAGACCCTATGGTCAGGTAGAAAGGACAATTCCCATGGCCTGCACATAGCCTTGCCATACGATTCTGCTACATCAGCTCCTGACAAAGCTCAGCTGCCTGCCAGGAAGTTCAGCGACTAAAGTTGTGAAAGTACTGTAGGAGTCGTAGGCATCGCAGACAACCATAAGTAAGTGTAGACTGCAGTAGTATTCCTAGTAGCTTTGATCGGTTAAGGCTGTACCTGAATTACCTGTACTTTAGGTGTGTTGCATACCTGCCGGGCGTTACGTCAAAACGATCGCACTCTTTACAAATGTGATCAGTGTCTTACAAGATTCCCTTAAAAACTAGAAGTTGTGAACTGTCTAGAAACTGAATGGGTATATATAAATAGCCAGGTAACCTACGGAACATTTTTATTATACATACGGAGTGTATATGACCCGGGACAACCGGGAGATCCGGGAAAAACTCGGAAATTTTTTTCATCGGGGAGAAAACCGGGAAAAACCTGGGAATTGTTTAGAATTCCGGGAATTTTTCGTTGTTTTAGTTTTCAATTAAATTTTTGTGACTTTGACTGGTAAGAAACAATACTCTAACAAAGTATATTACTGTATCCCGCTACTGCAGAATAATACTGCAACAGCAAAACATGAACAAAAATAAAAAATTTAAAAAAATATTAAGTCGCCAAGAAAATGCGCCGTATCCAGCAACAAAACAGTTTTCATACAAGCGTCTGCCAACAGCAAAGTGTGTCAGAGGCTTTAGGAAGACTATACAATGCTTTATAACAACAAATTGCCTCCGATGAGCGTGGCGTGACAACTTTTTAAATTAGATTCGTTTGAGCAGTTGTTGGCGGGCTCTTGTGCATACACAGTTGAGTAGCGTATGAGTATTCCCTTCTCCCGATTCTTGTTACAGAAGTGTGGCTGGGGGCCGCTACTTAATATTGCCCCGGTTCGGAAATATAGTAAATCTGGGGCTGATGTATAGCGGAATCTGAGTTGTGGTGGGGTGGTGGGTCGTCTCCACGTGACCTGTGTTTACACGTTCAGTGATTTTGCTGTTTCCTTTTCGTTTATTGCTCACACGTTAAATGATAACAAAACCGAATTTGTTGCCGGGAGCTATCAAATGAATTAAAATACGTTCGGATAATTACGGAAGGCTAAAATATGTTATTAGTTTCAGATTTTATTTCCGCCTTTCTGACAATCAAGCATTAATCGCCTTCCAGAACAATGAAATTATTTTTGCCGGTTTGCTAAAGTGATTTGGCTGTTATTAATCTTTTCTGCTGAGGCAGTCAATTTATTTGAAACGAAGTGTTTAATTTCACACTATTGGCTGGTTTCAACAGTTCGCTGCGTTTCAAGTGCACGTATGGCATTATGCCATAATAAAGAACCAAACATGAGCAAATGCAGTAGTTAGTACCCCAAGAAAATGTACATACGAATTTGCATTTTAAGCTGAATTATGCATTTTAGTATGGTTCACGAAATTCTGATGCTCTTTAAGTATCCTCTGATTTCTTGTTTCTTTTATGACATAATGTAAGATCTTTTAATGTTTTACACGTACGAACATATGGGCTTCGTGCGTCATCGAAGCTGCCCAAACGTGGTAACGCCTGTTATCTGGCGCTTTCATGCAACTGCTGAAACGAACCTATTTCTAACAGGTCGCGGGAAAATATTGCGAATGGTGGTTTGAAAAGCGTTACATTCAAAACAGATTTCCTTTTACGCAGGATGAACTATGTGCGAGAATGTACTATAAATTTCTTAAATCACAAAGCGTTTGACTCTCACTTAAAAATCAACTCTTTGAGGACGGCCATTTAGAAGCATTTAGAGCCCAGAAGATCAGACGTTTGCTTCGTTATTAAAAATTTTACTGACACATTTGTGTGATGTATCTTAAAGTGTAACATGCACAAGAAAGATCAACATTATATGTGGAAACTTAGCTTCTCTTCCAACTTATTAATCTTCAAGATCAATATTTTATGTGAATGGTATGTATATTAATTTAAACCATTAACTTTTGTCATTTGTGTGTTCGCGCTACTTAAGAGTGATCTTGCTATTGGCTGACTATGTCACGTGACCTATGCTGTCACGTGACTGGCTTACAAAAGCACATCGCAAGCTCGATTTCAATGCTTCAGAAAGTGACATGCGGTGTTTGGTGGAATTCAAATTTATACCTTCGTAATACGAAAATATGCAGCGTTGACGTTGCTGCACATCAAATGTCTTTCTAAACGTGGTTTCCACCGCTTAGCTTCCCCGCCCCCCCCCCCCCCCCCCCCCCCCGAGTTTCAGATCTAACCGTCGTGAAATTCTACGTCGATATATAAAACCATAAACATTCAAAGGATTGATGAGTTTTACAGTGACAAGGAAGAGTATACTGTCACTTAACACGAAAAAGTGTATTTTCACCAGGAAGAAAGTGTATTCTTAACCGGGCAATCCGAGAATTTTTTTTCTTGTCCACATATGCAACCTGACATATTTTCCTCCTGTCTGTTATGTAGAAGTAAGCAGTATTTATAGAAAAAGGGAAATTGTCAATGATTTATTCTGGTTTTATTCGGAAGTTGTGATTTATAACATGAAACAGAGAGGTGTTTTAATAAAAATAAAGAAGACAATACAGTTAATTATATAGCACCAAAAAACGCAGTTTCCTCATCATAAATGTAAAATAAAGAAATAAAAGCAAAAATACATCAAACGTCGTTTCAGTATTTCGTGGAATGTTTCTGTTGATCATAAACAAATACCTTATTTATCAATAACTTGAAAGTCGAACCTTTGATCATGATGAAGAACTGGCTGTTGAGTACGAAATAACAATCGCAGGAATTAAGCGATTAACTAAGTTTTGTTACCTATAGAATACAATTTGTATTCTGTAAGGATACAAAATACACAAGGGACTAACACTTGATAATGTGCGCTTCTGATTATGTGCAAAACAAACAACAACAACAAAAGATGAGTCGTCGGCCCCTAGTTTCTCTCTTACACATTCATCTATGTTTCTTCTTACCCTACCAATGCTACCAACACTAGAGGTAACCCTGTCATCTACTACGACATTTATGTAGTGTAGCAAAAATTGTAGTTTTGATAGAGCGCAGCTCCATTACCAACGCAAAGTCGCGCCGAGCCTGGACTATATTGGGCGTAGCTTCCGCAGGGTCTTCACGATAACACTTCGCCGCCGAGGTCCGTGGGTCGATTCCTACCTTCCACTGCCCACCAGATATTGGCATGAGCTATAAAAAGGAACTGTTGGAAAACAGTAAAGGGATCCTACTGTCGTTGAGCGGCATTTTGTTCACCACGATCCAAGATCCTCCATCAGAGCACGTACACACCCCTACGCCGAGTTCTGGAGTCAGGAGAGGTACTTCATATGTTACAGTAGGCAGCCATAATTTAGTCACCACTGCGTAAGGTTGTATATGCGGTGACTCCGATAATATTGTTAAAATGTTCCTAAAATGAGTTTTAAGGGGAACAAGAAAATCGCTGATAAACAAAAGTGAATATCTTATAAACCTTATAATTAAAGTTTCCTCGAAACATTAGAGTCTCATCTTTAATTACAAGATCTATAATATCACCTACATCTGGGGTACAGGATTTCCCATTACGACCAACGCTGGGATGCTACTCCTATGTCGAAGAGCCCCAGCAATAGTGGGGATCTCAGAAGAGGAAAATGAGCTGAAGATATGAAGTTTGTTTTGGGGAGGGCATTGGACTTCAGTAGACCATGCAGAAATGTGCGCCATAGTCGGTGGTGTGACGGTCGGCAATCCTGCTTTGTAAATGAGGCGACGTGTGATGAAATCCTGGCTGTTGCACGAATTTTAATTCATTTCTTTAGCTTCCATCATTACCGTAAAAGTGGACATGTTTACGATATCTAGTTTGTGGTTACTGTTCCGTTAACCGATTTTAATTAAATGAGAGCCTTTCCTTACTAAACGTCGCAGCTCCAGGTGGCATAATGACGCAAAAGTCGACTACAAATTACTTACAAAAAATAGTTCAAATGGCTCTGAGCACTATGGGACTTAACATCTGTGGTCATCATTCCCATAGAACTTAGAACTACTTAAACCTAACCAGCCTAAAGATATCACACACATCCATGCCCCAGGCAGGGTTCGTACCTACGACCGTAGCAGTCGCGCGGTTCCGGACTGAGCGCCTACAACCGCTAGACCACTGCGGCTGGCAATTACTTACATCCGGTTTCGAAATAATGTAATTCTATCCTCTGGCATACATACGATGGAAAGAACACGCTATAATTATGGAGTAGCCTTAATTCGAAAATGAAAATATAAGATGTTTGGCCATTATTAATATAAAGCGCAAGAGAACTAAGGCTGACTTCCACCCTTTGTTGTTCACGGAACAAATGTTTCGTGTTCACTTTATAAAACAGGGAACCTAAAACGTAGCGAAACGAATATTCGTTAGAAAATCGCTATCAGCAGGATCACGAAATAACTTACAAATTTTAAGAAGAGGAAAAGGACCACACAATATGTGAAAGATACTTCTATAGGACGCTGGCAGCAAGCACCGACAAGGTCATCTGATCATAATAAGAGCAAAACTATAAGCAGATGAGGGGAGATAACAGTGGGTGCGCGCACCACACGTAATGCAGAAAAAGCAGCTGCATTCAAATGTTGTGAGCGTGGGAATAATCTGACATGTACCCTTTACCCCGTGGCTCCTGCAAGATGCAGTTTCCACCCCCACAATACTACAACAGTCAGACAGACGCTCCTAACGTTCTAAAGAGAAATGCCTGAAAAACTTTCAGCAATAAATATTTTCTGGAGTCATCCGCTGTCAGGAAATGACACAAAAATTCACAAAATTTTTTATGTAACTAGTGGGATATTTGAGTACTGGAGTAGTGCTAGTTAGTGTAAGAAAAACGTGTAATTAACGAAAATTATTATTTAGTTTGCAAAAATTCTGAGAAATCACAATGGCACTTTTAGTTATGAACTGAACACGTTATTTCCTGGGTCTTTTCGGAATGTGAAGTTACCTCTTAAGGATAGGATTCGCTAATGAAATTTCTATACAGAGTTTAAGATTGTTATTGACTTGGCAGAATGGCTGAGAGCCGCATCTACTCAACTTGAATAATTATCCGTTAGAATGTTGCTAGGTACGATCGAGGCTGTGGCATGTGAAATGCAGTGAAGGGTACTACTGTTGTGGAGGAAATATGGGGCTCGCAAGAGCTGTAGCGCACAATACCGTAAGCTGCGATGACAGCTGTCTGCGCCGCTCGCTGCTGACAAATAAGATAACTCTCGTTGTATCTGGATTGACTTTCGCCAATCAAACTCTCCCTACGCTTTGATGAAGACAAGGACTCCTATTCGCTCCTATTCTAAATATTGGTGTGGTACACTGGTCAAATAACCAGTCCACCATTATGCCACTCATAAATTCGCTCGCAGGCGTGTAACTATAACTCTGTCCGTTCACACCGCACAATAAGTATGGTGGCCAACACAGTGGACAACGCTTAATCGCAAGGACTCAATATAGAGTCGCACTTCGATTCACTTTCGACAGAGGTGCTCCCAGTGAAGTACTGAGGACAGACTTGTTACTCGCTCTGTAAGTACACGTACGAGCGCGCACGCTCTTGTTATGTGTTCTCGCTCCAAGAGCGACAACGGAACGGCCCTATCCACGCCAGACGTGAAGAGGTATAACTTTTTGTCTCTTCCATTACTCCTTCAGCTCAAGGCGTCTGAAATATCGTCTGCCAATCAGCATTGCTCTTCTAAAACAGGAGAATTACGTCTCGTTTAAGGAGACCAATCCGGAAATCTGTAGTATAGGCGTTTGGCGTTTGCTGTCTCCCTGTGAAAATCTCTGAAACTGCATGCTATGTTTGTAAAGAATTTGTAGGCTGGGCGCTCCCACACAATGTAGCAGAATCTGCTTTTAAGCCAAACACGGGGTCGTCCTTTCACTCGAGCAAAAGCTGTCTGCTCGACGGGCGGTCACCGGCCGAAGTAGATGGGTTGGGACCGGCCTCCTGGCGTGCGGTTGCCTCTCTCGAACTAAAAGCTCCTGTGACCGTCGTGTCTGGAATGTATGTGTGTACCCCAGCCTCGAGTGTTTCAACCACGGCGCACACTAGCGATTTATTAGTTATTTGCAAGTCGTTTACATGAATTCATACAACACTGGCTTTATCTTTTCGAGTTTGGGTTCGAATGAAGCGCCTTGAGGTGCGGAATATGATTGTGAGAGTGGAATATGTAATCAATGAAGGTCAGGAGACCACGACGTCTTACATACCTCCCTCCTTCTGACAAAATTTTTTCTGGGGTTTGTCAATGCCAAGGAAAACATTGACAAAGTCAGGCAAAAATTGTTGTTATAGATTTTCCAGTAAACTTTTCTCAGCCTTTTTTAACAATTCTTTCTGATGATTTCTTTACTGATATTATTTCTATTTTTTAAGTCTACAATTTATGTTTTGTTGTTAGGCAAATATAGGCAAATATAGGCTTTATAAAGGTTGTTATGCTTTGCCATTGCCAGCATGCGTCTCTGTTTTTCTTTTTCATTTCCAAAAATTGTTTTTACAATATTAATTTTTCTTAACTTGTAAGTGTACAGTGTATTATGTCTTGGTGTGGTTATCTCTTTTCTTCAGTTAGGCTTTGCGTAAATGTTCGCAAAAGCTCTGTTGTGTTACTTTCTTTTATTTACATAAGCATTATCGTTTTCTTTATGTGTCACCCTTCTTTTTTCTTTTTTTTAATGTTACTTAAAGAAGAAAAATCCTGCACAGATCCTTTTCTAATTTTACATATAAAAGAAATAAATAGACTTTCCATGAGTTTGTGATAAATATAACTATACTAACTAAGTGTCTTTGCAAAAGGTTTAAGGTATCTATAAATTGCGCACTTTACATACATAATAAAAATAATTACTTTAACAAAAACCGAAAAACATTTTTCCAAATATATCATTTTGTTAACTCTACATTTGTGCTTTATCAGTCTTTTCCTTTTCTGCTGCGTCACTTTCTGTGCTCTACGATCCCCACTGAAATACTGGAATGCGTTGACTCATTTGTTTGGGTGTCACAAATCATGATAGGAGCACTCTAGCTTGCGATTCCATGTCTTACTTGTTGACATTTTCATCAAGGAGTGGTACTTTTAACCGATGATGATGACTTTGGTTTACTGCATAAACAGTCATGTCATGGTACTCCTTTGCTGTCATACCTGGGACGGTATGGCAGTTTGATGGTTGTAGTTGACTACCGACGATCGTCACCCAGTATTGTGCAGTGACGTCTTGGTACTTCACACCTGGTTCGGTGTGGCAATTTGATGATGTTGTAGGGAGAAAACTGTTCATTTTGCTGAATTTATTTCTAGATAATGTTGGTTGATACTGATTAATATTCCGTTTACCGTTCGCTTGTATTTATTTGACGATTCAAGGTTTTTTTTGTAAGTTGATTGTAGTGGTTGCCATGCCTCAAAGTTTGTGGAAAGACGTTTGTAGCAATTTGCTTTGTAGGATAGGAGAGAAAGGTATCTTGCTGTCTTCTGCCCTTCTTCATCTTGATCTTGCATCTTCTTTTCTTCTTTCTTCTGTTCTTCTTGGGCTAGGAATATGTGAATTTTAGTGTAGGAGTGATATACGATTTATAGGATCTGACTGCCTCTCCAAATGTTACTTGATGAGCTTGTAGATCTTAGTAATTTTTTGTACCTTCTGTTGTCGTCTCGTCGTATTATGATTCTCCCCAGGCTCTTCGGTTTGTAGCAGTGTCGTGGCATATGAAATGTCCGTGCTGTGTTTTGTCCTCCTGAAGTCCAATCTGGTTGCAACCTGCATTTCCAGTGTGGCGTTGGTCTTCATGTTGTTTTTATTGCCCTAAGTGCTTTCTCAACATGTTTGTACCCTCTCCGTCGCTATCTCGAAGCCTGGTGTTAAGGGAGCTGGTGATTGGTGTTGCTGGCGATGTCCATCTGATGCGTAGAAATATTTACAACTTTTTTTACATATATTTGTTATTTACAAAAAAACTGATTTTATGTAATGCAAAAATTTTCTAATTATTGTATATATATGATTTCTTTTCTTTATTCTAATTATGTCCTACCACTTCTTCATTCTTTTAATTGTTGTGTACCATTCATTGTCTGTGTGCATGTTGTAGTGTACGTGATACTACAAGAGATTGTTAGTGTGTATAGTGTCTCTTTTTCTTTTAATAATGTGTTTGTTTCTTGATTTATTAATTTAATTTTTATTTAGTAGGTAGTATAAAATAGGGTGGACGTTAGTTTGCCTAACCTCTTCCGCATTTTCAATTCAATATTTATCTTTTGCCACATTCGGTGGCCTAACTTCTACATCTGGTTTCTCTTTGCTGTGTTGTTCTTGTCTCTGTGGACCGTAATTTCCTCCGTAATTATTCGCGCCCTGGTCTCGCCAGTTGCTGTTTCTAACATCGTGACCTCTTTCAAAGTACCCTTGACCGTTGGCATTTTGATTCCTAAACCCGTATCCGCCACTGTGTGCGAGTCCATTACCGATCCTATTTCGGAACCAATGATTCTGGTAATCGTTTCTATGCCAATTGTCTCCATTGTGCCACTGTCCTTGTCTGTTAAATTGTCTGAAATTATTGGTCTTAGGATTACAATTATTATTATTATTGGAATATTCGTTCCTAGTTCTCTCCTTTTGCTGTTCCCTTTCGTTTCGTTTTTCTTTCACCTCGTCTTCTTTAAACATAAATTCAAGTTCCCTTAAAACCTCATTGAATTCTTCGGTATTTTCATTTTTTCCTACTGTCATCTGCTGATACTTTACCGGTAATTTCATTCTACTTAGACGTATCAGCTCTCCGTTACTGTATGGTTTGTCTAGGCATTGATTCTTTTTGTCCATTCTATCAAAGAATTTTACCACGCTTTTCTCTCCTGAGTTTTCATCTGGTGTCATCTGAAGTAACTCGTATTTAATTTTGTTTTGCGCCTCCTTAGACCAATATCTTGTTCTGAACTGTAGGTAAGACGTACAGGTAGCCGCGATCTTTGGCATTACCTCTGCTACTGTCCCTGACATGTGTGCAGAAATGAAGTCAAGTCTGTGAGCTACGCTCCAGTGGTTTGGTAAGCCTACTTGAAACTGGTTGATGAATGTGCGTGGATGCAAGCTACCGCCTTCTTCCTTGAAATGTTGAAATTTTCTAACTGTAAGAAAGTGGTCTGTATCATATCTACTCATAAATCCGGTTTGTGGCTGATTCATGGATTCAAATTATCTGCCACTGCTTGTGTCGTCGTGTTTATTCTCTGGTAATCTACTGCCTGTCTGCCTAGTCTCAATTTCCTGCCTCATATCCGCATCATATCGTATCATTGGTGAACAAAAGTGCTGTTCGTGTGTTTCTACTCTCGTCGTTCGCGGTATAGTACCTGTGCTGCTATTATGTTGTGTCATTGGATTTATTGGTTCAGTTGCCTGTCTTTCGATTGGCATCGGCTGAATGTGTGTGTTCCGTTTTTTCTAGATACTGTGCCTGGTCCTGTGGCATGTCATGTATTACTTTAATTGGGGTTTTCTGTTTCGATTTTTGCGCTAGTGCTACATCTAGCCTTGGTTCTACTTGAACTTTTTTAGACGGCGCGTGTTCGTATACTGAATTAATGCTTGACGTGTAAGTTGTTTCGCTACGAGTGTAGTCGGTCTCGATCTTTTCTTCGATAGTTTGTATCAACTCTGTTCGAAGCTTTTCTAACTGATCTTTGTTTTTAAGTTCTATTTTGTTGATCCGCTGATCATATTTTTTCAGTGCATTCTTTGCGACCTTGCTTTGAATTGTTTGTTCTTCTGAAATCTGTATTGCTGTTCGAGTGGCTTTTTTCGTAAAACTTTCCACCTTTTTGAAACGTTTACGATGCCCAATTGGGCCTTGTCCACGTCAGTACGTAATTGCTGCTGACCTTGTGTTAGTACCTGAATTCTTTCTCTAGATTCTTTCGCGTCTTTATTTATTTGAGTGGTTTGACTATCAATTCTGACGATCCCTTCTTACACCTGGATTTTAACAAGTTGGATCTGTGTCTTAATCTCTTGTCTCAAGTTCTGATTATCCTGTTGGATCTGTGTCTTAATATCCTGATTCTGTTTCGTCATACTAGCGTCCATTTTTTGTAACATCTCCATGACCGCATCCTGTCCTGTAACACTACCTTGTGCTGGACTATGTATTCTTGATCTATTGCTTTCTACGCGGTCAGTTACGTCGTTTAGTGGGCTATGCCGAGGCGTTTCTAAGTTTCATAACTGCAATAACCCCTACTGTCTGTGTTGTAGACTAGTTGCGTTTGTCATTGAACCATTACGTGGCGCAAACAACTCCGCATTCTGCCCTCTCTGTTGTGTATGTCTTGTGTTTGCAGGTACAGTTGCGTCTGTTATGGAACCTTTTCGTGGCGCTCGTTAACTCCGCAAAATTCTGTGTCTGCTGTTGGGGCATATTTAGAATGTGTACGATAGGTTCGACGTATTCTAAATGTTCCCCCTCTTCCTCACTGTCTACTTCTCTGTGAACGTTAGCTAAGTGCAGGTTCATTGATTGTATTGACGCGTATTCTGTCCCTGAATAGGCGTCAAACAAACGCGTTTCCTGAGCTCTTTTCGCTTCTAATCTTTGCCATTTCCTACGTGTGCTGTCTATTTCTGGCTCAGAATGTGCCCTACCTGGGATTTCATATTCTGGAAATTCGATGTTGTCGTCCCCTCGATTCCCATGTGTCTGATCTGTCTCAATTTCATCCCAGTATAACTGAGCCAGCTGTCCTATTCTCTGATTCACCGTCTATCCTATTCTCAGGTTCACCTTCTGTCCTATTCTCAACAAGCTCGTTTACTTGCTGTCTATCTGGTTGATTCTCCCCCATCTTGTCTACTTGCTGTCTCTCACGTAACCATTTAGCTTGTGCTCTCGTTAACATGGAAATTCTTTCAACACACCACAACCCTATCTACAAAACTGTATGACCACTTACCAGTTGGTTGAACCAACAACAACAACAACAACAACAACGTCGTGACTTCTCGGCTAATGTTCTGTGTGCTCTGCTTCAGTCTCCAATCTCCACCTGTGCGCTTGCAAAGGGAGAGAAATGTTATTTCTTAATTCAAACTTATATGATGCTGCGTCACACTGCGTCTCTGTGTCACTCTGCGCCTGTGCCTATCACCTGAAAATCCTATGCCCTAACAGCTACACAAAAATATTAAAAAATGCAAACTTTCCAACACAATAACACACGCCCTTTTACCTACAATTTTGCTTTCTTCACTACTTGTATCTATTCAGATCCCAATCTTTGCAAATAGCTATTCAATACATGAATGTTCTTCAAAGTGCTACTGCTGCGACCTGCTGTACCTAACTATCCTGACACTTTCCTATCCTAATAGCTTACCTATTTAACCTATTCTGGTAGGGTCGCCATTTTCTGTGAGCCCTAACAGCTACACAAAAATATTAAAAAATGCAAACTTTCCAACACAATAACACACGCCCTTTTACCTACAATTTTGCTTTCTTCACTACTTGTATCTATTCAGATCCCAATCTTTGCAAATAGCTATTCAATACATGAATGTTCTTCAAAGTGCTACTGCTGCGACCTGCTGTACCTAACTATCCTGACACTTTCCTATCCTAATAGCTTACCTATTTAACCTATTCTGGTAGGGTCGCCATTTTCTGTGAGCATGGAGTTGATATGAGATTCTGTTATTCTGCGCAACAGATTAATCTGAGATGTACCCTTTACCCCGTGGCTCCTGCAAGATGCAATTTCCACCCCCACACTACTACAAAAGTCAGACAGACGCTCCTAACGTTCTAAAGAGAAATGCCTTGAAAACTTTCAGCAATAAATATTTTCTGGAGTCATCCGCTGTCAGGAAATGACACAAAAATTCACAAAATTTTTTATGTAACTAGTGGGATATTTGGGTACTGGAATAGTGCTAGTTAGTGTAAGAAAAACATGAAACTAACGAAAATTATTATTTATTTTGCAAAAATTCTGAGAATTCACAATGGCACTTTTAGTTATGAACTGAACACGTCATTTCCTGGGTCTTTTCGGAATGTGAAGTCACTTCTTAAGGATAGGATTCGCTAATGAAATTTCTATACAAAGTTTAAGATTGTTATTGACTTGGCAGAAGGGCTGAGAGCCGCGCCTACTCAGCTTGAATAATTATCCGTTAGAATGTTGCTAGGTACGGTCAAGGCTGTGGCATGTGAAATGCAGTGAAGGGTACTACTGTTGTGGAGGAAATATGGGGCTCGCAAGAGCTGTAGCGCACAATACCGTAAGCTGCGATGACTGCTGTCTGCGACGCTCGCTGCTGACAAGTAAGATAACTCTCGTTCTATCTGGATTGATCTTCACCAATCAAACTCTCCTCACGCCCTGATGAAGTCAAGGACTCCTATTCGACCTTAGTCTAGATACTGGTGTGGTACACTGGTCAGATAACCAGTCCACCATGATGCCACTCAAAATTCGCTCACAGGCGTTTAACTATAACTCAGTCCGTTTACACCGCACAATAAGTATGGTGGCCATCACTGTGAACAACGCTTAATCGCAAGGACTCAATATAGAGTCCCAATTCGATTCGCTTTGGACAAGGCTGCTCTCCCAGTGAAGTACTGAGGACAGACTTGTTACTCGCTCTGTGAGTACACGTACGAGCGCACACGCTCTCGTTACATGTTCTCGCTCCAAGAGCGACAACGGTATGGCCCTCTCCACGCCAGACGTGAAGGGGTATATCTTTTGGTCTCTGCCATTACTCCTTGAGCTCAAGGCGTCAGAAAAAACGTCTGCCAATCAGCATTTCTCTTCTAAAACGGGAGAATGACGTTTCGTTTAAGGCGACCAATCCGGAAATCTGTAGTACCGGCGTTTAGCGTTTGCTGTCTCCCTGTGAAAATCTCTGAAACTGCGTGCTATGTTCGTAAAGAATGTGTAGGCTGGGCGCTCCCACACAATGTAGCAGAATCTGCTTTTAAGCCAAACACGGGGTCGTCCTTTCACTCGAGTAAAAGCTGTCTGCTCTACGGGCGGTCACCGGCCGACGTAGATGGGTTGGGACCGGCCACCTGGCATGCGGCTGCCTCTCTCGAACTAAAAGCTCCTGTGACCGTCGTGTCTGGAATGTATGTGTGTACGCCAGCCTCGAGTATTTCAACCACGTTGCGCACTTGCGATTTATTAGTTATTTGCAAGTCGTTTACATGAATTCATACAACACTGGCTTTATCTTTTCGAGTTTGGTTTCGAATGAAGCGTCTTTATGTGCAGAATATGATTGTGAGAGCGGAATATGTAAGCAATGACTGTCAGGAGACCACGACGTGTTACAATGTAGTATGAGGAAGGTTGGAAACGTAGAGCGTTAAAACCAAGAAAAGGGTATGGATACTCTAAACACTACGTTGGAACAGAAGCTGAACATCCAGATACACACTGAGGTGCGGAAAGTCATGGGATAGCGATACACACATAAACACGTGAGTGCAGTATGACGTACACAAGGTGTAATTGGATAGAGCATTGGCGGAGCTATCATTTATCTTCAGGTGATTCATGTGAAAAGGTTTCCGGTGTGATTAAAGCCCACGATGGTAGCTGGAACTATGGGACATTCCATTTCGGAAATCTTTAGGGAATTCAGTACTCTGAGATCTACTGTGTCCATCCTGTGCCGAGAAATCCACATTGCAGGCATTACCTCTCACCGCGGACAGCACAGTAGCCGACGGACTTCACTTGATGACCGAGAGCAGTGGCGTTTGCGTAGAGTTATCAATGTGAACAGATAAGCAACTCTGCGTGAAATAACAGCAGAAATCAATGTGTGACTACGCCGAGCGTATCCGTTAGGACAGTGAGGAAAAATTTGGTGTTAATGGGCTATAGCAGCAGGCTAACCGCACAATATCGCCTACAGCTTCTCTAATGAGCTCGTGACGATATCGTTTGGACCTCAGACGACTAGAAAACCGTGCCCTGATCAGATGAGTTCCGACTGCCGTTAGTAAGAGCCGATGGTAACGTTCGAAAGTGGCGCAGACACCACGAAGCCATGGACCCAAGTTCTCATGAAGGCTCTGTGCAAAGTGACAGTGGCACCATAATGGTGTGGGCTGTGTTTGCGTGGAATGGACTGTGTTCTCTGGTCCACCTGAACCAATCTACACTTTCGCAATTACGGATGGCTACAGAGTCAGTATGACTCAGCATTTCTGCAGGAGACTCCCAACGACTTGTTCAGACTGTGCCACGTCGAACTGCTGCAATATGCCAGTCAAAAGGCAAAAGGAGGTCCGATACGATATTAGGAGGCATTCCGTGACTTTTGTGACCTAAGTGTAGAACACAAATGTGTGTAACCAACCCATTATCGAATTTAAATGAAAAAATCAGACCAGTTAATAAAATTACAGTTAAACTAGGAAATCCTCCAAAACAGACAAAATGGTGAGGAACAAAGGCTCAATTAAGTGGTAACCTGACGCATGTGCTAATACGACTAGAAGAGTAAGTCCGTGGTGCCTGTCGGTGTCCTGTATAAATGTCTTTCACCAATTGTGTGGTCCTTTTCGTCTTTTTAATACTTTTTGGATGTTTCGTGATCCTGTTTGTAGAGGTTTTCTAAAGAATTTTCGTTTTGGTTCCCTATCTTAAAAAGTGGGATCAGGGCCTTCTCTTCCATAAACAACATTCTATTACGCTTCATGAGAGTAATGGCTGGCCGTCTATTTGCTGTTATGTATTCGTTTTTTGACTTACGGCTCATTCGTAAGTGTAACATTTTTACATCGTTACGTTATGCCTGAAAATGGAATTATATTATTCAGAAACCGGTCGCAAACAATAAAATATTATTGCTTCAACAACTGTTATGGCTTTCTCCATTGGTTGAAAACGGACATCTGCAGTTGTGGTTACCCTACGAAAAGAATTCTTTGTAGCAATTGCTAAACTGAGCAACAGAAACTTGTAGTTGCAATTAGAATACAGAAATGCAAGTAGGGTTTTTGATTTGGCTAAACTGAGAGAATACAGTATATCATTTATTTTTTTAAAGAACTTGTGTGCAGTTATACAGAACCTGTAGTCTGTTTGGCGAGAGAAGAGCTGTAACAGCTGGCAGCGCAGTTGCCAGTAGTCGACATGAAAGTAAGGAAGTCATTCACAAGACGTGCAATACGGGGGCGCGAATTTTCGTCCGTGAAAACGAATGCCTCGCCAGTATGCTGCCGATATGGTAGCACTATCGGTCTGAGGAAGGCATTCACGTATCGTACAACCGTTACGGCGCCTTCAATGACCACCAGCGGCATATATGTCGCCCCCAGATAATGCCACCCCAAAACAGCAGGGAATCTCCACCTTGCTGCACTCGCTGGACAGTGTGCCTAAGGCATCCACCCTGACCGGGTTGCCTGCAAACACGTCTCTGACGATTATATAGTTGAAGGCCAATCCTAAGCGCTCCATTCGGCATATTGTAGGGCCCATCTGCACCGCTCTGCTCGGTGTATTAGTTGCAAATATTGACCTCGCCATAGACGTCGGGAGTGAAGTTGCGCATTGTGCAGCCTATTGCGCACAGTTTGAGTTGTAACACGAAGTCCTGTGGCAGCACGAAAAGCATTATTCAACATTGCGGCATTGTTGTCAGGGTTTCTCCGAGCCATAATCCGTAGGTAGCGATCTTCCACTGCAGTAGTAGCCCTTGGGCGGCCTGAGCGAGGCATGTCATCGACAGTTCCTGTCTCTTTGTATCTCCTCTATATCCGAGCAACATCGCTTTGGTTCACTCCGAGACGCCTGGGCACTTCCCTTGTTGAGAGCCCTTCCTGACACAACGTAACAATGCGGAGGCGATAGGACCGCGGTATTAACCGTCTAGACACTGTTGAACTACAGACAACAGGAGAGGTGTACCTGCTTGCGGGTGGAATGACTGGAACTGATCGGCCCTCCGTCTAATAGGCGCTGCTCAAGCATGGTTGGTTTCATCTTTCAATGGGTTTAGTGGCACCTCTGAACAGTCAAAGGGACTGTGTCTGTGATACAATATCCACAGTCAACGTCTATCTTCAGGAGTTCTGGGAACCAGGGTTCACATGGTTCAAATGGCTCTGAGCGCTATGGGACTCAACTTCTGAGGTCATCAGTCCCCTAGAACTTAGAACTACTTAAACCTAACTAACTTAAGGACATCACACACATCCATGCCCGAGGAGGAACCAGGGTGATGCAATTTTTTTTTTTTTAGATGTGTGTACGTTTATTCATTTCCTCGTGGCAATCGCGGTTTTGTTTCCATTCATACATTATCATAGCACTGGGCAGAAAGATGTTCATGAACAATAATTAGTTGTCCTCCCTTATTAGTTGGCACATTCATAAATCCGCGGCGTATGTCATCTCTCCCCCCCCCCCCCCGGCACCCCTCAGATTTAACCACGGGAGGGGGTAATCCAAGCCTTGAGCTACTTGAACTGAACCCGATATTGCTTACCTGAGCTGTTCTCCTTGACCAACAGATTTACTGGGCCCAATATGCGCATGATAGTGCAAGGGCACAAAAAACGAGCAGTAAATTTACTAAGATTCCCTCCGTGCACCTGCGTCCCTGGAAATAGCGGACACAAACTTGGTCCCCCAACCTGCCCTTAAAGGTTTCCCAATTACGATTATAATGCTCCGCTTGCTTATTATGGACTCTGAGTATATTATGCTGGCCCGGTTCCAGTTTTCCTTGATAACACGAAGATTAATATCGGCTGGAACAAAACTTTGAATTCCCAACAAGTTCGGAAGAGGGGAGATAACCAGATAGGAAATGATCAAGGATGCGGGCGTAGCTCGCAAGACTTCATGACTGGCGGTATTAAAGGCAAAACTAAGCCAGGGAACACTCGAGTCCCATTTACTGGGGGTTTTCTGATGATAAATAATCGAAACGGACTTAAGACTCCGATTAACTCTCTCCGCAAAGGACCCCTGTGGAATACGGGGTGGTGGTGACATGCTTGACACAGTTCTGAAAGGGACCGAAAGAAAAGCAGGAGCAATATCGCTAACTAGCTGCTTGGGCGGTCCAAAAACTCTGAAGACACTAGTTAAATGATTTTTGGTGGCGGCAGTGGTGACGTTACGGCTGGGAAGGAGCCAAGTAGATCTGGAGAGCGCATCGATCACAACTAGTACATGTCAATGACTCTCGTTCAGAACTCAAACAACCATATTGAAGAGCATTCCTGGGTTTGGATACATTACACAAGCGGCATTGGAATATCATTTGTCTCACATCTAGGTTAATGGAGGGCCAAGTTAAATGCTTCTTGATTTTTTGGAGAGTCGTTAAGTCCCTAAATGGCCACCCACTAACGAATCATGAATCAACGAAAGACCGGGCGCACCAAGGTTGCAGACAAACAGATCTTAGACTGCTGAGCACTGCTCATCTTCCTGCAAAGAATACCCCTCTTAACAACAGCTCTCCTGCCAGCACACGTTGCTTAAAACCGGCCCAAACAGGCTCCTGATTCTGATACTGAGCAACGTCTTCGAACAAAAGGGGAATTTCACCCAACACCATACAATTGAGGTTGTCGCCCTCTACCTGCTGCCCTCTCTGCTTCGCTGAACATCCGGCTGAGGACCTCCGCAAGGACATTTCCAGAGCCCCTCACATGTTTGACTTCAAACTGGAATGCCGAAATACGTACTGCCCACCTAGCAATACGGCGAGTTCTGCGCGGTCTAGCCAACACCCAGCTCAAAGCTTGATTGTCGGTTTCCAATTGGAAAACCCGATGTTCAAGGTAGAAGCGGTAATTCTCTAACGCAAAAGAAACCGCCAAAGCCTCGCACTAGTAGAGTACTTAAGCTCAGCATCAGTTTACCGACGAAACGCGTAGGCTAATGGCTGTCTCTGCCCGTCAAACTCCTGGAGGAGAACAGCTGAAATACCCGCATTAGAAGCGTCACTTTGAACAATAAACCTTTTATTAAAGTTTGACCAGGTTGGCTATCGCTGTCTTAATGTGCTCAAAGGTAGTCTCCTGGGCGGGTCCCCATTCAAACCGCACGCCCTCTCGGCGTAACTGATTTAAGGGTGCCGCCAACGAAGCAAAATTGGGAACAGAACACTTAAAGTAATTTGCCAAGCCTATAAATGCAGGAGTTCCCCGTTTATCAGGGAGGGGGGGGGGGGGAGGGCAATGCTGCAAGGCCTTAAAGGCCTTAGTCCGCTCTTGGTCAATGCGAATACTTTGACCCGACTCTATATGGCCTAAGAAACATACCTCCTGCTTAGCTAGCGTGATTTTACTAGACTTAACAGTTAGACCGGCTCACTGTAATCTGAACAAAACTTGTTGGATTTGCTCCAATTGATCCTCAACGAACGACTATAGATAACCAAGTCGTCCAAATAATTATAGACACAGACTAACTTTAAGCCGCCAAGGATATTATACAACAAACGAGTAAGCACCGCCACTCCAGTTGCTAGCCCAAAAGGAACTCTGTAAACTCGAACAAGTTCCAATCAGTACAAAAGACAGTAACATGTTTGCATTCCTCAGCCAAAGGAATCCGATAATAGGCCTGATTCAAATCAAGGACCGTACACCAGTTAGCGGCGGCAAACCAAATAAAAGAATCATGCAGATCCGGCAGAGGTACTGATTCAAGTACAACCTTGGAGTCCAAACGGCGGTAGTCAACCACAGGTCTGAAATCGCGCCCCTCATCTTTAGGTACAAGAAATATTGGGGAAGCATAAGCAGAAGCAGAGGACCTAATCACTCCTTGTTGGAGCATCTGAGATATCTTAGCCTTGAGTATCTTCACCTTCGGGGATGAGAGTTGGTACAGAGATTGCCTAACCGGAATATCATCGGACAGACGGATATGATATTCGAGAACGCTACTGGCACCCAGGTTATCACAAAGGAGTTGGGGAAAACTATGCAACAAATCGCGCAACTGAGAAGCCTGATGGGGCAAGAGATGGGCCAAATCGAATTCACTAGCTGCGGCCTCAACGGCCATACACTAGGTTTAGCGCACTTGCAGAGGCCAAACTTCTCCCTAGGAGTAAACTTAGAGGAAAAAGTGTGGCCAGAATAATCCAAGGTCAACCCGGTTTTATTGATGAAATCACACCCCAAAATTAGACTAACAGGCAGTTCCTTAACCAAGGCTAAAGACATAGGCCAGGAAAAATCACCGATCGATATACTCCCCCAAACCCAACCCTGCAGGGGTAACACCTGGCCATTGGCCACCCGACATCTCTGCACCGGCGAAGGGACCGAACTAAGTTTCGTAAGATGCCCAAATTACAAAAACCACTCAAAACTTAATAATGAAAGAGAACTACCAGAATGCAAGAAAGTACAAACGAGCTCGCCACCTACCCGAGAACAGACATAAGGCAAAGGTGTGATGAAGGAGCACCCACCCAAGTAGCCAAGGCCTAAAAGTTCGAATCCGAGTTCGCGGGCCAGCCCGGCGTCATCTGTTGGCTCTAGGAGCACAAGGCTGAATACAAGAGCGTTCCAAATGAGCCGTACTGCCACATCTGAAACAACGCCGGGCTTCCTTTTTGATAACTTCAACGGATGTAGATAATCTGGAATCGGCGCCGACGTCGCGCCCGTTAACCTCCTGACGTACGTGGTTATCAAGGGGAAATGCGGATGCACATCACGGAGCTCTCCCCAGGTTGTAGGCTGCTTACAGAAAACAAAAGCGACTTATTCTCCTCACGCATTCCCTTAAGGACGATAGAGACTAATTCTTGTTCAGGTAAATCAAACAATAAGGCCAACGAGGCGGTTTGGACTCTATCGACATACTTATGCAACTGCTCCTCACCCCGCAGCACTTCCCAAATACAACGACAATCAAGTTGTTTACGAGCCCCGGTGGTTAACCTTGCCTAATTACGAGCTCCCTTAATTGTTGTCAGGAAAACTCTTCGGCCATGGCTCGCGAGAGAAAGTTCTGCAACTCGCCTCTAGCTAGCGGGTACAACAATGACAGAATTACTTGGTGCGGAACACCAAAGGCGGCCGCTTGTTGTTTTAGGCGAACCAGTAACCACAATAATTTTTTTCACCTGATCAAGTCGCTCTACAACCAATTCGGTCATATCTCGGAAGAAATAGTCCAGAGGATTAGGCAACTTGGCAAACACAGCATCTACAGTGCCACCCCCGGGCTGGTTCTCATGCTCTCCCTGAAAGCACGAGTCGCTATCTACAAACTCCCTCCCATCTAACTCCAAACACGTAAGCTTAAACCAAAGTTCCCAACTCAACGGTTAACACAACTACAATAAATTTTTACAAGGCAGAAAGGCCAAGGCTTTATCCTTAAATTATTATTATTATTTTCTTTTTTTTTTTTTTTTTAATGAAGCTGAAGGACCAAGCAATGAGAGGTTTAACACGTAAGGAATTTAAATTTTAAGACGGCTGAAGGCCCATTATTTAAAACCCAACTAAAAGCATACAAATTCAAACCATCTGCTATGAGCCAATAAAATATACAATCAAACACCAATAAGAAAAGGCAGTACAGGCAGCGGCGCTCAGAAGTTTCTGGGTGCCGGTCTGCACTTGAAATGTTAATGTTCGCCTAGGGGAGACAGTTAGTCGGCCCAACTTTATCCGATACGCCGGCAACCCAACCAAGAGACAGTCAACGCACCTACCGACAAGACGACTTTCTTTCCACCCCGACCAGGACACAAGGAACTCCAAAGCCAAAGTGCAAAAGGCGTAGCCACCCACAACCAAGTATGCATAAGCTGTCAAAACTACATAGACGAGTTAGTCAGCGACAACACGGTGAGGAAAGGACACTGCCTGAATCTTCCGTCAGCAGTCAGGGCAGGTAACCGGAACGCTAGCGGCCACAAGGCAGACAATTCCGCTGGTGCACTTGGATTTCAAATAACCAAAGTACAGTTAAACTCCATCGGATGTTGGCCAAACTTCCGCCAACTCGAACACTCGCTGTTACTCACGGGAATACCCCCAACAGTCAACCATGAAAACCAACGGCACAATGTGAACAGACAGGCTTCGGTAATTAAATCACCACTCAACTTTGATGTACTGGGTCGGTGAGCCACGAACCTCGTAGCAGT
The DNA here is from genome assembly GCF_023897955.1 of Schistocerca gregaria. NCBI lineage: Eukaryota > Metazoa > Arthropoda > Insecta > Orthoptera > Acrididae > Schistocerca > Schistocerca gregaria. The sequence goes on from NC_064924.1 coordinate 49,192,003, forward strand.
CGGAATATCTCCCACACACTCAGACACTGCGTAGAGACCGCCAGGGGGCCCGGCCCGCTGCTCCGCGCGGCGATTTTCTGGCTGATCCACACCAACCGATCGACTCCACACACCGGCTAGCCGGAAACTATAAGCATCAGACCAAAGATAGTACAAGTTGCGAATACCGATACACACCGCTACTGCCACAAGTAGAAAGAGGAAGAATCACGGCATAACCGCAATAGCCGCGGGAAATCAAACGCTGAGTAACAGTCAAGGTTTAAACCATCGCACAAGCCGGGGCTGCACGGCTCATCCTCCCATACCAGTTGGCACATTCATAAATCCGCGGCGCCTGTTATCTTTCTACGCGACAGATCATGCATGATGGACGTTGACCCACGTTTCGTCAACCCATATTATATTCTCCCTATTCACTGCTAGCAATTCACGCAGGAAACGACGCTTCTATGCCACAATGTCTCTCTGCGTTCCTTTAGTACCTTTCTTCATGAAAACTTGTTCCACTGGAAACGAACTTTTTAAAAACAGTGAAGAGACTTGTCGTTCTGCCTGTGAACAAACCACTGCCCAACAGTGATGCCATCAACTTTTTACTTGTCGAGAACTGCTTCGTGCTGTAATCCATATATATATTGCCACGCGATCTTTTCCTTGACTTTCCACGTGTAACTATTAACAGGGCTCCCAGCTGAAGTGGCAGCTTCTTTATCATTTGTGACTTTCTTCACTGTAGCTGTAGAGCAGTTGGCTGTTTCTGCCACGCTGCCAATCACTTAACTCTTTGGTATCAAAGACACACCATTGTCCTTTTCCCTTTCAAACGAAACATGTAATCTGTATATAAATTTACGTGCTTGAGATTTCAGCATAGCTCCTTTTCCAAAAGTATCTTTCTCTACACTACAGGAAGTCATTTTCCACACACACGGCAAGAAACACAGAATTAGCCGAATCCACACACACACACACACACACACACACACACACACACAAACCTGATGCCACAGATCACCACCTATCCTACTCTAAAGACCAGACAAGCCTCTGACACCCAAATTCTGCGAAGGGTCGTGGATTTCCAGCCATTTAGCACCTAGTGGTAGTTTCACTGCCCTTCTACTCCTTCCGTATATGATCAGGACAGTAGCAAGTGAACATTCTACCAGCTTCGCCGTTTTCGAGATATTCGTTCAGAGGCTCTGCGTGGTAATAATCTGTCATTTGTCAAAGTCGCTTATCTCGATGGATTTCCCCATTTACAGCCCATTTTCGAGGTTGATCCCTCGTACGTGGCTGCTCTGCTTACCTGCTTTTGTTACCGCGTCAGCCGGCCGCTGTGGCCGAGCGGTTCTAGGCGCTTCAGTCCGGAACCGCGTGACTGCTAGAGTCGCAGGCTCGAATCCTGCCTCGGGCACGGATGTGTGTGATGTCCTTACCTTAGTTAAGTTTAAGTAGTTCTAAGTGCTAGGGGACTGATGACCTCACATGTTAAGTCCCATATGGCTCAGAGCCATTTGAAACATTTTTTCTTACCGCATCACGTGCCCGCAGTGTCAGCAGGCGGCATCCACCGTCGCGATGGGCTGTGGTCAATGTAAATCCGAAATACGAGGGGCGTTAGAAGTATCCGTGCAAAAATAAAAACTACTTACGTGTTTGAGGTAAACCTTTTTTATTTTTCTACATAGTCTCCTTTTATACTTACACATTTCGTCCAACGCTATTCTAATTTGTTGATCCCGTCCGAATAATAGGAATTGTCCCAGTCTGCAAAATAGCTATTAGTTGCTGCCATCAACTCCTCGTTTGAATGAAATCTTTGTCCCACCAACCAAGGAAGCCAACTCTGGAGAATAGGGGGAATGTGAAACGAGTTGGAATCCTATTTCCATTAATTTTGTGACCACAGCTGCTGAGGTGTGTGCTGATGCATTGTTGTGATGGAAAAGAACTACTTTGCGGTCCAATCGTCGGCGTGTTTCTTGCAGATCGGTTTTCAAACGGTCCAATAACGCTGAATAATATTCACCTCTAACAGTTTTATCCTTTTCCAGATAGTCGATGAGGATTATCCCTTGCGAACCCCAAAAGACAGTCGCCATAACCTTTCCGGCCGAAGAACTGGTCTTCGCCTTTTCTGGTGCAGATTTTCCCTGGGTAACTCATTGTTTTGATTGTCGTTTGGTCTCAGGAGTATAGTAATGTATTCATGTTTCATCCACAGTGACGAAACGACGCTTAAAGTCCTGCGGATTCTTCCTGAGCAGCTGCAAACCATCCTTGCAACACTTCCCAAGATTCCGTTTTTGGTCAAGCGCAAGCAATCGCAGAACCCATCTTGCGGATAGCTTTCTCATGTCCAAATGTTTCTGCAAAATATTATGTACCCGTTCATTCGAGATGCTCACAGCAGCAGAAATCTCACACACCTTAACTCTTTCGTCATCCATCACCATATCATGGGTTTTACCAATGATTTCTGGCGTCGTAACCTCCACAGGGCGTCCAGAACGTTCAGCATCAGTTGTGCCCATATGGCCACTCCGAAAATTTTGAAACCACTTATAAACTGTTCTGACCGAAGGTGCAGCGTCACCGTGATGTTTATCAAGCTTCTCTTTAGTCTCCTGAGGCGTTTTGCCTTTCATACAGTAGTGATTAATCACACACGAAATTCTTCTTCGTCCATATTTTGACAATCACTCGACTTCCTTGATCCACACGAATGCCAAACACAAATAAATAGACAAATATGGCCCAACTAGGTGTTCGTTCTTTCCAAAGATGCTACCAACTAAACATGACCTCGATACGCGCCAGTGGTGCCATCTCTCGGACTTTGCACGGACTTTTCAAACACCCCTCGTATATCGGGCTTCCAGCTGTTCCAAATTAAATATAATGCAGTCTAGAAACACATGCAGTGCACTCATAGTACAGGGTGATTATAATTAAAGTTAAACATTCAAACCGCTGTAGAAATAACACCACTGTAGCACATGAATGACGTCAAATTGCAAGGGAATATTATCGGTGTGTGTGTGCGTGGGGGGGAGGGGGGGGGGGGGGGGAGGAGGGGAGGTATGGCGGAAGAAAAGTAAATAGTTACAAAAGCAGCAATAGATGGCGCTGTAAGCATCATAATTTAATAGTGGCTGACTACAAATGACATATGAATCATACAACAATGCGTAAGGTGTACGTTTGACGTTAAACAAACTGTACTACTCAGTGTGGATGGGTGTACAGGCGAGAAACTGTTACTTATGTAAGCCTATCCATCAAGGCAAGGTCGTATCACATCGGATGGGAAAAATTGGTTTTTAATTGTCGGGAGGCCAAAAACCGCGTAAAAAGCATCAATCTGAATCAAACAGAATTATTAATTCCAGTGTGACTGGTGCAAAACATGTTCAATATACTGTCCACCGTTTTCTGCAACAAGTGAAAATCAAGAAACAGCAAGTTCCACGACTGATCCAAATAACTCTGGGGTCACGATCAGGATATGTTGCGCAATGCGTGCGTTCAATGCAATTACGTTTGCAGTTGTAACACTGAAGACAACATCTTTTAGATAGCCCCGCAGCCAGAAGTCACACGGATTCAGATCAGGTGATCGGGACGACCAGGCTGTAGGGAAATGACGACTGATAATTCTAGCATTTCCGAAATGGTGCTTCAGCAGCTGCTTAACTGGATTTTCCATGTGCGGAGGTGCGCCATCTTGCATAAAAATGATCCCATCCACACATCCACACTGTTGGAGAACTCGAAAGACGAGGTTGCGTAAAAGACACTCATAGTGCTTACCAGTGACGGTACAGGTAACAAACAAGACCGGAAGCACCTGCCTTTTCGAAAAAACATGGCCCTATGAAATGATGCCGTAAGCCCGCACCACATAGTGACCTTTTCAGGATGAAGAGGTACTGGTTGATTTGCGTGTGGATATTCCGTTGCCCATATTCGACAAATGGCTCTGAGCAGTATGGGACTTAACATCTGTGGCCATCAGTCCCCTATAACTTAGAACTACTTAAACCTAACCAACCTAAGGACATCACACACATCCATGCCCGAGGCAGGATTCGAACCAGCGACCGTAGCAGTCGCACGTTTCCGGACTGCGCGCGTAGAACCGGGAGACCACCGCGGCCGGCCCCATATTCGACAATTCTGTGTATTGGCATGTCCTGTCAGATGGAAGTGGAATTTGTATGTGCACAAAATCTTCCACGGCCAATCATTGTCCACTTCCATGAGAGCGAGAAATTCTGAAGCAAAGTTGTAGGTCAATAGGAAGCAACTCGTGCACATAGGTAATTTTGAATGGATATCAAAGATGGATGTTTCGCAGGATGTTACGCACCGTGCTCACGGGTATGTCCAACACTCGGCCAATTCTCCGTGCACTGCACGTTTGCTCACCACCACTCGTCTCCTCCTGCATTGCTGTAGCCACTGCTTCCACTGACGTCGAATCAGTTCGCTTGCTTCCGCTACCGGGTTGCACACCAAAAGAACCCGTCTTTTCGAATTTCCGAATCATTTTCTCCAGACCCAAGGCAGTCATCGGACCAGCGCCTTTTTTCAAACCTTCAGTGCCCGGAACTTCTGCAGAGCGACGAGTACACAGTCATCATTCTTCTAATACAGTTTAGTCAATAATCAGCCGCCTTTAGTGAATTAGCAGTCTAGTTAAAAGTTGATTAAGTCTCTTCAGTAAATTGATTCCTTAGGATGGATATGATGTGTGACTGCTGTGTACGGCCGCAGGAGGAGCTGAGCGTGTTGATGGCCGCGGTCAGCCGTCTTCAGGCTGCTGCCTCGGAGTGTAGCGGCAGTGGGGAGTCTGGTGCGTCGCAGGGTACACCCCAGGTGTTACATGCTTCACCCACTGTCCCTGCTGTCGAGACATCTTCGCGCGTACCGGGTGCGGTTGGGCCACCCTCTCCCCAAGGGGAGTGGCGGGTTCAGCGGCGTTCGCGGCGCACGAGGCGGAGGGTCAATGTGGAGGCTGGCCGTGTGGCATCGCCCGCTCAGCCTGTGAGTGGACATGTGACTGCTCCTTCAGCAAGGTCCGAGCAGGCACACGGTGGGAGGGGTTTATTAGTTATTGGGAGCTCCAACGTTAGGCGGGTGATGGAGCCCCTTAATGAAATAGCGGAAAGGTCGGGCAAGAAGGCCAGTGTTCACTCTGCCTGCTTACCGAGGGGTCTCATCCGAGATGTGGAGAAGGCCCTACCGGCGGCGATAGAGAGCACTGGGTGCACCCGACTGCAAATTGTTGCTCATGTCGGCACCAATGACTCCTGCCGTCTGGGTTCAGAGGTCATCCTCAGTTCGTACAGGCGATTGGCGGAGTTGGTGAAGGCGGAAAGCCTCGCACGCGGGGTGGAATCAGAGCTAACTATTTGTAGTATCGTTCCCAGAACCGATCGCGGTCCTCTGGTTTGGAGCCGAGTGGAAGGCTTAAACCAGAGGCTCAGACGATTCTCGACCTCCGCTATCGGGTGGAGAAATGTAGGGTCTCCCTGAATAGGTCAGCCGGAAGCGGCTACGAGGGTAGCGGAGTACGTGTGGAGTGCACATGTGGGTTTTTTTAGGTTAGAGAATTCCCTCCCTAGGCCCGACAAGACGCCTCCTGAGACGCGGCAAGGCAAGGCAGGAGTAGGCAAAATGCAACAGGGAATAACAATATTAATGTGCTAATAGAAAACTGCAGGAGCGTCTATAGAAAGGTCCCAGAACTGCTCTCATTAATAAACGGTCACAACGCCCATATAGTACTAGGGACAGAAAGTTGGCTGAAACCACATGTAAACAGTAATGAAATCCTAAACTCAGATTGGAATGTATACCGCAGAGACAGGCTGGACAGTGAAGGGGGAGGCGTGTTCATAGCGATAAGAAGTGCAATAGTATCGAAGGAAATTGACGGAGATCCTAAATGTGAAATAATTTGGGTGAAGGTCGCTGTTAAAGCAGGCTCAGACATGGTAATTGGATGTCTCTATAGGCCCCCGGGCTCAGCAGCTGTTGTGGCTCAGCACCTGAAGAATAATTTGGAAAATATTTCGAGTAGATTTCCTCACCATGTTATAGTTCTGGGTGGAGATTTTAATTTGCCGGATATAGACTGGGAGACTCAAACGTTCATAACGGGTAGCAGGGACAAAGAATCCAGTGAAATATTTTTAAGTGCTTTATCTGAAAACTACCTTGAGCAGTTAAACAGAGAACCGACTCGTGGCGATAACATATTAGACCTTCTGGTGACAAACAGACCAGAACTATTTGAATCAGTTAATGCAGAACAGGGAATTAGCGATCATAAAGCGGTTACTACATCGATGATTTCAGCCGTAAATAGAAATATTAAAAAAGGTAGGAAGATTTTTCTGTTGAGCAAAAGTGACAAAAAGCAGATTTCAGAGTACTTGATGGCTCAACACAAAAGTTTTGTCTCAAGTGCAGATAGTGTTGAGGATCAGTGGACAAAGTTCAAAACCATGGTACAATATGCGTTAGATGAGAATGTGCCAAGCAAGATCGTAAGAGATGGGAAAGAGCCACCGTGGTACAACAACCGAGTTATAAAACTGCTGCGGAAGCAAAGGGAACTTCACAGCAAACATAAACATAACCAAAGCCTTGCAGACAAACAAAAATTACGCTAAGCGTAATGTAGTGTGAGGAGGGCTATGCGAGAGGCTTTCAATGAATTCGAAAGTGAAGTTCAATGTACTGACTTGGCAGAAAATCCTAAGAAATTTTGGTCCTATGTCAAAGCGGTAGGTGCATCAAAGCAAAATGTCCAGACACTCTGTGACCAAAATGATACTGAAACAGCGGATGACAGACTAAAGGCCGAAATACTAAATGTCTTCTTCCAAAGCTGTTTCACAGAGGAAGACTGCACTGTGCTTCCTTCTCTAGATTGTCGGACAGTTGACAAAATGGTAGATATCGAAATAGACGACAGAGGTATAGAGAAACAATTAAAATCGCTCAAAAGAGGAAAGGCCGCTGGTACTGATGGGATACCAGTTCAATTTTACACAGAGTACGCGAAGGAACTTGCCCCCTTTCTTGCAGCGATGTACCGTAGGTCTCTAGAAGAGCGAAGCGTTCCAAAGGATTGGAAAAGGGCACAGGTCATCCCCGTTTTCAAGAAGGGACGTCGAACAGATGTGCAGAACTATAGACCTATATCTCTAACGTCGATCAGTTGTAGAATTTTGGAACACGTATTATGTTCGAGTATAATGACTTTTCTGGAGACTAGAAATCTACTCTGTAGGAATCAGCATGGGTTTCGAAAAAGACGGGCGTGTGAAACTCAGCTCGCGCTATTCGTCCACGAGACTCGGAGGGCCTTAGGCACGGGTTCACAGGTAGATGCCGTGTTTCTTGACTTCCGCAAGGCGTTTGACACAGTTCCCCACAGTCGTTTAATGAACAAAGTAAGGGCATACGGACTATCAGATCAATTGTGTGATTGGATTGAGGAGTTCCTTTGTAACAGAACGCAGCATGTCATTCTCAATGGAGAGAAGTCTTCCGAAGAAAGAGTGATTTCAGGTGTGCCGCAGGGGAGTGTCATAGGACCGTTGCTATTCACAATATACATAAATGACTTGGTGGATGACATCGGAAGTTCACTGAGGCTTTTTGCAGATGATGCTGTTGTGTATCGAGAGGTTGCAACAATGGAAAATTGTACTGAAATGCAGGAGGATCTGGAGCGAATTGACGCATGGTGCACGGAATGGCAATTGAATCTCAATGTAGACAAGTGTAATGTGATGCGAATACATAGAAAGATAGGTCCCTTATCATTTAGCTACAAAATAGCAGGTCAGCAACTGGAAGCAGTTAATTCTATAAATTATCTGGGAGTACGCATTAGGAGTGATTTAAAATGGAATGATCATTTAAAGTTGATCGTCGGTAAAGCAGATGCCAGACTGAGATTCATTGGAAGAATCCTAATAAAATGCAATCAGACAACAAAGGAAGTAGGTTACAGTACGCTTGTTCGCCCACTGCTTGAATACTGCTCAGCAGTGTGGGATCCGCACCAGATAGGGTTGATAGAAGAGATAGAGAAGATCCAACGGAGAGCAGCGCGCTTCGTTACAGGATCATTTAGTAATCGCGAAAGCGTTAAGGAGATGATAGATAAACTCCAGTGGAAGACTCTGCAGGAGAGACGCTCAGTAGCCCGGTACGGGCTTTTGTTAAAGTTTCGAGAACATACCTTCACCGAAGAGTCAAGCAGTATATTGCTCCTTCCTACGTATATCTCGCGAAGAGACCATGAGGATAAAATCAGAGAGATTAGAGCCCACACAGAAGCATACCGACAATCCTTCTTTCCACGTACAATACGAGACTGGAATAGAAGGGAGAACCGATAGAGGTACTCAGGGTACCCTCCGCCACACACCGTCAGGTGGCTTGCGGAGTATGGATGTAGATGTAGATGTAGATTTACAAGGAGAGTGGGATCCTGCATTGCGACAGTCATGGCGAACGTCGCAGACGCGAAAGAAGGAAAAGCCGTGTACCCGGCGTGTTTATACCAACTTCAATGTGTCTTGCGCATGACAGGCGTTTTCATTTACGTATTCTGACACATACAGCGCCATCTCTTAATCAATTGTCACACTGTTTCTTTTCTTCTGACATACGTTTTCCCCCTTGTCCGATAATATTCCGTTATGATTCGACGTCGTTCTGACCAGTCGTGTTATTTCTACAGCGTTTTGAAAGTTTAATTATAATCACCCTGTATTTCAAAACTTTTCTTGGCTGAGTAACTTTGTGTGACGCTCTGGATCAGACAGAAAAATGTGAGGCAGTTGTTGCGGTGAGCCAAACCACCTCTCGCACCATTAGGTAGCTGCCATCAGTGTTCCATACTGTGTGCAGCTAGCTGCTGCCTCATGCTTTTCTCTGTGTTTACGCGAGTGACGAAACTGCGACGTTTCTGCGCATATCGACGAACTGAGTTGGTCAGAAGACGTAGGTTCGTACCGTTACTCCACGTAAGAGAACATTGCCTGTAGCGTACGTGGTGGCTACACACTTCTTCATGTGCCCCACACCGCCAACAGGAACTAAGCCGCGTAAAGTAATGTATGTGACACGGCGCTGGTTAAGACTGCGTAAGACTCATAGCACTGACGACAGGCGAAGCCTCTGTTCAGCAATAAACTGCTTTTGTGATCCAGTTACCACGGCTACTGTATGAAATCCAGTGTTTACGTCATTACTTCACCAGATCTATAATGCACGTAGTATATGGAACAGCTAACAAATTTAAATCACCTTATGCAAATGCTCTTAAAAAGCACGGCACAGTTTTGTATTATTGAGTGGGTTACAGCATCCCACAATGCTTCAAAATGGCAACATGTCGAAATTACGATCCCAATTAATAATGTTTCATCAGCTTAATCGGAAATGATTTCATTTAAAACTTTCACAAAGACTATGGACCCAGTCATCATCTTATTTCTGAAAAGGAAGAAATGGTCAGTGTGTTCTTACTCGAGTTTACACTAAACAGAAAGAGTAATGTGACCAGTGTTTCAGCATTTTACCACCGTTTGAATTTCCGGCAAGAAGAACCGACAGTTGCAGAGCCAGATCGAAAACATCTTTCGAGACAAGCGCCATATTATTTAGCGTACTTCCACCACCACCAGGCCGCCTCCCTGACGTACAAGTTGTCTTACCTTGAACTCTTGATAAAATCTTCAACCTCCTCTTCTTTAAATTCAAAAGCCGAGGGAATTTTTTTTCCATCGCTTTGACCTGAGAGCTGTTGTCTAAATTGTTTGTTGTCTTGCATTTACTTGTTTCCTACAGTAATAATTTAACACGTGTATTTTTTTCCGAGCAATGAAATGCCAAGGTTGATCTCTAGAGTCTTCAAGAAGAAGTTCAGGAGGACCTGGAAGGAAGAAAATGGTGAATATAATGAAAACAGTATTAGGATTCTGTATGGCATGCGTGCTTTGCAAGCCCTCTTACAAAATTTCAGAAATATAATTCTTTACTGCATGCTGCGTACAAATCAGTGGCAAAAGAATCTATGACAGGTACAGTGAAAAAAGCTGTGAATTTAAATGATGGGTTCACATGGCTCTAAGCACTATGGGACTTAACATCTGTGGTCATCAGTCCCCTAGAACTTAGAATAACTTAAACCTAACTAACCTAAGGACATCACACACATCCATGCCCGAGGCAGGATTCGAACCTGCGTCCGTAGCAGGCGCCTGACTGAAGCGACTAGAACCGCTCTCCCACAGCGGCCGCCCGGTGCACAGCAGGAATGTATTAAAGACACTTTAAGTGCAATAAAATTTTAAACTTAATTTATCCTTATTTTTTATTTTTCCAGCCTAACTTCTCTTCTCTCTGAAAGCATCCATCACAGACCAATTAAATTCTAACAGTTAATTTTATTAGTATGCGTGCATGAAGCGACTTTTTTTTATCCTTCTAGCTACATCATATAGGACCTTGTGGACTTTTCATTTTAAAAATTTGCCTGAAAAAGAGTCATTATTAAAAAACATTTCCAAAATTACAGCTTTAATACACTAATAATAAAAGACGTCAGACTGTTAAGAAACAGCGTAAAAGTACGCGAAAAACAATTTCAATGTTCTATCATTAATTCTTCCTGAAGAAAGGTAGCCTCCATTGGAAACGGTCAAGATAACATGGCAGGGATGGAAGGTACCTTTCCACCTTAAGGTAATCCTGGGATACGACGAAATAATATTTAAAAGGTGCTATTGTATACTCAGGTTGCATCACAATTGATAGTGTAAATTCACACGGGCGAGAGTATACAAAAGCATAAGCAAAATCGCCCCGATGAACAGGGTCCACAGACGAATCGTTTGCGAGGTAAGTGCGACTGTGTGCGTAAGAGTCGCGACTGTATTACTGTCCTAGGTAATAGAAGTGTATTTGACAAATTTAAACAGACGCAAAATGCCCAAGATTGACAATTTTTTATAGAAGCTCGAAATTTAGCGCCCGACTTCAATGCGAGATGCTTACAACAGTTTCCACAACGAAACTTTGTCTCGGAACGTGACAGGAAATCCAAAGAGATTCTGGTCGTACGTGAAGTATGTTAGCGCCAAGAAAGAATCAATGCCTTCTATGCGCTGTGGCAATGCAGATACTATAGAAGACGGTGCTGCCAAAGCAGAGTTACTAAACACAGCCTTCCGAAATGGCTTCACAAAAGAAGACCAAGTATATATTCCAGAATTCGAATCAAGAACAGCTGTCAACTTGAGTAACGTAGAAGTAAATATCATCGGAGTAGTGAAGCAACTTAAATCATTTAATAAAAGCAAGTCTTCTGGTCCAGACTGGACACCAATTAGGTTCCTTTCAGGGTATGCTGACGCATTAGCTCCATACTTAACAATCAAATACAACCGCCAGCTCGACGAAAGATCCGTACCCAAAGACTGGAAAGTTGCACAGGCCACACTAATATTCAAGAAAGGTAGTAGGAGTAATCTACTAAATTACAGACCCATATCATTAACGCCGATATGCAGCACGATTTTGGAACATATATTGTGTTCGAGCATTATGAATTACCTCGTAGGAAACGGTCTATTGACGCACAGTCAACATGGGTTTAGAAAACATCGTTCCTGTGAAACACAACTAGCTCTTTATTCACATGAAGTGTTGAGTGCTATTGACAAGGAATTTCAGATCAATTCCGTATTTCTGGATTTCAGGAAGGATTTCGACACTGTATCACACAAGCGGCTTGTAGTGAATTTGCGTACTTATGGAATGTCTTCTCAGTTATCTGACTGGATTTGTGATTTCCTGTCAGAGATGTCACAGTTCGTAGTAAGTGACGGAAAGTCATAGAGCAAATCAGAAGTAATTTCTGGCGTTCCCCAAGGTAGTGTTACAGGTCCTTTGCTGTTCCTTATCTATATAAACGATTTGGGAGACAATCTGAGCAGCCGTCTTAGGTTGTTTGCAGATGACGCTGTCGTTTATCGATTAATAAAGTCATCAGAAGATCAAAACAAATTGCAAAACCATTTAGAAAAGATATCTGAACGGTGAGAAAATTGGCAGTTGACCCTAAATAAGGAAAGTGTGAGGTCATCCACATGAGTCTTCAAAGGAATTCATTAAACTTCGGTTACACGATAAATCAGTCACATCGAAAGGCCGTAAATTCAACAAAATGGCTAGGAATTACAAACAACTTAAATTGGAAGGAACACATAGAAAATGTTGTGGGGAAGGCTCACCAAAAACTGCGTTTTATTGGCAGGGCACTTAAAAAATGAAACAGATCTACTAAGGAGACTGCCTACACTACGCCTGTCCGTCCTTTTTTAGAATACTGCTGCGCGGTGTGGGGTCCTGACCAGATAGGACTGACGGAGTACATCGAAAAAGTTCAAAGAAAGGCAGCACGTTTTGTATCATCGCGAAATATGGTAGAAAGTGTCACTGAAATGATACAGAATTTGGGGTGGACATCATCAAAAGAAAGGCGTTCTTCGTTGCGACGGAATCTTCTCACAAAATTCTAATCAACAGCTTTCTCATCCGAATGCGAAAATATTTTGTTGACACAGCCCTATATAGGGGAAAAATAATGAAAACCAGAGCTCGTACGAAAAGTTATAGGTCTTCGCTCTTTCCGCGCGCTATACGAGAGTGGAATGACAGAGAATTGTGAAGGTGGTTCGATGAACCGTCTGCCAGACACTTAAATGTGATTTGCAGAGTATCCATGTGGATGTAGATGTAGAATTTCACCCATGGCTTGCCTTACATTTCGCAACGCTGGGGAACGTCGTATATGCGTGACAGCGAAACATACTACTCTGTCGTTGATAAGGTTGATGAAAAAAACATCGAACTGTACAGTCTTGTCAAGATATGCGATATAATCATGAGTCTTTTTAAATAATTCATAACTCACCGCAGAAAAGAGTGCAGCAATGCCTCCGAATGGGAGGATAACACTTGGAACTTTTCCTTTAACGATATTTTATGCTCATTTTCAACATTTTTTTCTGCAAAGAATTATTTTTTTCATACAAACCTTTACTAACAAACAAAGGTCTTGTATCGTAAAACTATGCAAACAATTTTTGTCCAGTAAATTGATGAGCCTCTGCAGCACAAACTGGCGGCCAAAATACCTTTACGCGAATTGTGCAACTATACGGTTCGCATGATGTGTAAGGAGGAGGGGGAGTATGTCTGCATATGTACATTATCAGAATTAAATTGTCCATGGCGAGAACCTTGAAAATCAAATTTCCTCAAATGCATTTGAAAATGACGGCCATCTGAAAACGCAGACATTGAAAATCGACCTGTTTTGTTGCATTTAAATCTCAATAAATAACAAACATCATGAAAGAAGCTTTTTTTAGGTTCACGCCAAAATTATGAGTGTCTATGTTAACGGCATTCAGTTTACCTAGTATTTTTTTTTCTTTTATAATCATGTGAACCATTTGGAAAAACGTTGTCTCACGGATTACACATTTAAAGTTTTGAGTTCGATTTTTGTGTATATAACAATCAAATTTTTCAGCTTATCGTAAATCTTTTATTCCCGTGCCATACAGTAAACCTTCCTGTTATTGGCAGACTTCATTTTTAAAGCGCGAGACCCTCCAGCAGTGCAGCCCAAGTTCCAGCCCCGACGCTGCTGCGGAACGCTCGAGGCGTTCCTCGTCCCTTTTCATACAAATTTTTAAAACCTCATCCACGTCAGCCACTTTTATAAAATTAAATGTTTTTTTACACACTTTACAACAGACAGCTGACGATATATAGCAGCAGATGTTTTGGTAAAATTACGAATAGCATTATCATGATCAGGGTGAACCGGCAAATCGTCAATATCAAAGCTCAAATTACATATCTTTTCAATGGACGTGGAAAGATAAGTTTTATCACTTTCCATCGAATGTCGATTTCCGTGATATAACCGTTTTGTTCTTTTCCCTCTTTGACCACTGTTTTGTCATGAATGGTTTTTTTTGTCTTGAAATTTGGTATCAGTACGGTAAACATCTGAAAAAAGACAGTACTCCAAAAATCCTCGTGACACGGCGATGCTAAACACGTTATATGACGCTTCATAAGAGATAACTCACGCATTTGGTTGTAAATATGTTTACTTGAAACATCTGGTGGACAATTACAGCACCCTTCGAATTAGAATGTTACAGTACCTTTACATTGAAAGAGATGTGGATCAGAGTCGCGAACAGCCCAAGCGCCGAGAGCGGCTAGAGTGTGTGAATGCGCGTTTCCATTCGTAAGATATCCCTTAATTGAAGATAAGAGCGCATTTTACGTTATTTCCAGTTTAGCTATTTCACCTACGTCAAGTGAATGTATCAGCGCTACAGTACGAACGGTCTGGGGAGCGAGCGGTAGGTTCCCACGCTGGCTAGCAGAGGCGGTTGGCCACCTGGCACTCGCAGAGCCAGTGGTATGAGGCGCCGATGCAGAAATCGCTCGTGACGTCAGCAGAGAGATACGTAGGTAAAGTACATTTATTCTGGCGGGAATCACTTACTTCCTATTAACAAATATTTGATAAAAATGCTGTCTTTTGCCACTAAGACATTTATAGGATTCTATGGGTCATAAATACTATCTTTCAGTAATTTTACAATTACAGACAACGTTGCTGTTAATAAATAAATGAATAACTTTGGCATAAACGAAGCTCTACTGTCTTATACGGACTACACTCAATTTGCAGAATGTGCAGCAAAATCGACAGTCGTCGATACGATGCATTTCGATCTAGTCAGGTGGTAGACCATGGTCTCGCTAGGCGCTACAGTCTGGAACCGCGCGACCGCTACGGTCGCAGGTTCGAATCCTGCCTAGGGCATGGATGTGTGGTATGTCCTTAGAACTACTTTAACCTAACTGACCTAAGTTCTAGGGGACTGATGACCTCAGATGTTAAGTCCCATAGTGCTCACTGCCATTTAACCATTTTTAGACTATGCTCTCGCAACGTAAATACGAGTATTAGCCCATAATCATATATAGTGTTGCAGTTCCAGAATCCGACGGCGCTATTACGGCACTGCGAGGGTACACAAAACTATGAGACCGTCTCCACATTACAGGTAGGAAGAATTCCTATGTGCCGGCTCACTAAGTCAGTCCAAGGACGGACTGGCCTAATTATTGCAAAGCTCTGGCGGGAAAGTGTGGCCAGTTTTACTGTACGCCCCTTGCATCACCATCTACGCACTCACCAGCTAAAATGAGACATTTCGAGGTTTACTACCAGTGTGGTGTTCTTGCACGTTGATACGTAATTTTCAGGTGCAATCGATAATTTTTCATATAAAATTCTTCGGATCACATATTCTTAAAAGTACTAAGCCTCAATATAGGCAAAAAACGAATTTTTTAAACCTTTAAATCGGAAAATCCCCTTAAGAGGTGCTAGTATACAGTAATTTGTAACATCTAAGGTGATGAAGTAGTACCGTATTGAGTGATTTACTAGGCAGTATCATGCCATCCATTTAATACCTGTTTCATGAATAATTTAATATGCAAGGCATTAGTGCCATGAATTTTGCAGACTTGCAATTTTCGTATTTTATATATATTCTTATCAGTTTTGCAGTTATGCTCATGAGGCAGTGAACATGCCAGCAGTCTAAATAATTGGAGTAGGTAATAAGTTTTCTTTTAATATTTCTAAATGTTTAAATTTCAATGTTTTCATTTTTATAAGGAGTTAAGCTGTACTCTTGCTTCCCCTTTTCTAATTAATAAATTTTAAGTAGTTTCGAAATCAGTGAAACAGTTTGGCATACATATTGATTCAAATACATAAACATGTAAATTTTATGATAATGTTTGGCTCAAGTTTCACTTAATTAGGTGAAAATCGTAAACCTATTAAATTGTCTGTAGATATTTTTACATACAAAGAAAATGACGTGATTATTCTTGTTACCTAAATCAATAATGAAATGTTGGCAGTTTTTTCTACACCTTCAAGAGAATTTCACGAATCCCCTTTCTTATTGAGGTAAGCTTTGGATGAAATTTTGTATCAATCAGAGGGAAGCTTTATCGGAAAGTTTACATTTCAAATGTATTTGTACTAACCAGAATGATATTTCGTAGTGAAGTCGGTTGCGACTCGAAACCACAGTTTAGAAACTATCTCAGTACGGCTCGTACGCGACCCCATGTTTACTGCAACG
Organism: Schistocerca gregaria; assembly: GCF_023897955.1. Lineage (NCBI taxonomy): Eukaryota > Metazoa > Arthropoda > Insecta > Orthoptera > Acrididae > Schistocerca > Schistocerca gregaria. The sequence continues at coordinate 49,208,310 of NC_064924.1, forward strand.
TTGTTGCTTCTGTTTTCGTGTACTTTCACAATGTCTTATTCGCGACTAACTGTTTTCTGCAGTGTCTGCAAACTCTGAATTTTGGCGCCTCTGGCGTCCCTCTAAACTTAGCGCCCAAGCGGCCTCCTGTGCTCTTTGGCCTTAATCCTGCCGCGAACAGGTGCCTGCAACTGGCTCGTAGAAACTGTCTCCAAATTTCTTTTCATTTATTCCAGTTCAGGTTCAAACACAGAATGCGTCGTAATATGAAATTAACAAGTTTATTTTATTGGATATAAAATATCTTCCTAATACACTCCTTAGGCCAAACAATCCTGTCGGAGAAACATCCGCAACTGAGCATTATACCAAGGTTGAAAATACCGCTACAGTCTTAAGGTTCTTTTATTTAGAACACTACCGGTTCCGGGCACACCGCATCTTGTGCTCGTCCACCGCGGCGCACAGAGTCACAGCACCAAGTTACGACACCAAACCCCACAACATTAGCGGTATTTTCATTCTCTGGTGACACTCCTTAGGGCTGTGTCATAATATAAAATGTCCCGATATAGCGTTTTTTTTAAACTGAATCTATTTGCGCTCTAGCTGCGCTGCTATTTAGCCAATCACATTACTATTTAATATGTTTTCAATTACATATTCATTTGTTATCTCTAAGTGAAGTTTCGATACATCTCACCCTTTCTTTCCTACAAGTAAACAGTGTGCTAGAACATTAACATTGTAAGTGAAAGGTGTTGACAGTGGTAACATTCCACCTAATTTACATCATTTCACGCGTACAGAGCTTCGCACTTGTCTGGTGTTACTGTAGTTCTAGAGTAAAAATGCCTATTATTGACGATGACATGTATACCTGTAGGAGGATTTTAAAAACTGACACGTATGAAGCAAAATCCTTTGCAATACCACTTGAAAATGGCCCAAAGGCCGAAACTGCGAAAAGAAATGAATAATTTGTACAGTCAAATGCGCATATGAGGTACTTAAAACAATTCTACATGGCTTTAAGCCTCGACCATGAGAGGTTAATCTAACTATCGTGTTATTGAGGGATGACTGGATTAACCCGTCCAAAGTTAAGAGTTGGAAGAACCTGATCTACGTAGCTTTTGCTTAAATGTAGGTCTGTTAAACCAGAGACTGTGATACTCTACACAATAGTGATGTATCTGAAAGGACTGAAAATGAATGGTAACGTAAAAGACAACCGATTTAGTGCGAGCCGTTGCGTTCTCTCGCACCATGCATAAGTCACTTGTCAACTCAAAGACGACCCAACGCCAGCCTGCTCTGTCCACTGGAGTGGTGCATCTTTGTAGCAGGAACTGGCAGAATTATACCCACATATATACATTACTAGACCGGCAATACCGTATACAGTATTGCTAGTGTCACAGAAGGCAACCGTTTAGTATAGCAATAAGGCGGCGAGCGCAAAGGACGCGTAAACCACTGTTTATTTACTGATAAAACACTTCTAAGAAATGGGAATAAACTGATACAACTAGCTTACTTTTGGAGTTTTGACGTAATGGTCAATACGTGCGTCGTGTTTGGCTGTAGTTTTTCGTGTACCGGACTGGAGATACAAGGGAAGGAACATATCTCAGTGCAAGTATAACCAGAAAAATCTTACGTACTGTGCTTTTGTACTACATATACTGACAGTAGTTAAATAGTTTATGTATATTGTAGGTGGGTTAATAATCTAATATTAACAAATGTAGCTTAATGATGTGCTTTTAACTAGTTTTGATCAACTTGTGCTTTTATTCGAATAATATGCTCATTATGAAAGTTCCCCTATAAATAGAACGTGCTTTCTTTCGTGTCTTTATTCATTTGAGTCTTCTTACCAAAACGACAGTCTGCTTTAAAAGTGTGCATATGTAACACTGTTCTTCTCAGAACACGATTCTGCGCCGAATGTGTTAAACTCAACTAGTACGCAAATATTTACTCAAGTGGAGAAATTCTTTAAAACATCTCATCAAGCTTACAACGCCATTTCCTTCCAGAAAACCATGTTAGTACAACATACAACCTTTCTGCCGCTGCTATTTTAGCTTACCAAATGTCAGGCTTCAGTAAAAGCTACGTATTTGCCAATGTAGTAGTGTATGTCTGTAATTATATCACTTCCGTTTAGGGCCAAAGGCTATTACTCACTCAGAAGTGAGAACAAAATGACGTGTCAGTCGATGCGACAGACATCGTATTGATTTAGGCTTATTTAGCTGTTTTCTATTATACACTGGAGTACGCCATTTCAAGGCAATGCACATTAAAGATTTGTCACAAATGCGTCACTCTTACACCTAACTGTCAATTAACGTTGAAGAGATATTGATAGCCGACACAAAAGACGAAAATTTCATGTCGTTGGCGTAGCGTAGTGGATAAGGATGTGGATTACAGAGTCAAAGAATGTAGGTTTGTATCCTCCTAAACGCAAATTTTTTCTCGTCTTAGCGTTTTTAACACTTCTGAGACTTTCTTATGAATATAAAACAACTATGTTATGCAACATTCTATGTTACTTACGAATAAATGCGCGTTCCCTGAGGAATTAGTTTCGTATATTTTGTGACTTCCGTCTGATTAGAAAACTAAGGATCAAATAAATATTTGGCTGTTTATTTCCGAAGACGTGGCGGTTACCAAGTGTGTGGTTAGGCAGGAACCTAAGAGGACAGATTAAGTTGCACCGGGGAAAACGAACAGCAGCAAAATTCATATTCTTCCTCTTCGCAAATATTGGGATGCTTATTTCCGAATATGTGGCGACGTCCGAGTGTGTGATTAGGCACGAAACTAAGAGGAGAACTTAAAACGTTCCACGTGAAACGAGCTATGCTTAGCGTACGCAAAGATCATGAAAAGAGATAGGCTTCTCATGCTACAAACAATTATAAGCACTTCTGGCTGGTATAATTACTCTGCTAACAATATGCGATATCACACACAGAAGCTGTAACCAGCGTCGGCCAATCAGAGCGGTAGGCGTCTGTTTTTCAGTTGGGACGCCTCGTACAATTTAAGCACAGAACACTCGGATTCATTGCAGCACATCGACCGGGGGTGATTCAGACACTTGTCTTGTGCTTCCGAGATGGGCGCATTCGACAGACAATTGTCAATACTGTGGTGAAACAACAACAAGTTCGGAGCATTTTAGAGTTGACCGTCCATAAATTCAAGTGAGTTACTAACAGTTTCTCTCACTCGAAAAGTCATGTTTCAAAAGTTTGTAACTTATTTTGAAGATTCTAATTGTATGATGCTCGAAGTGAGCGTTTAACGGTTTAATTCGATGCCTATATTTAGCCTTGACGAGTAACCTTATTTATATTACCTTTTCATATACTATAATGCATATCCCCGAACTTGCTGTCTGGCTTCTTTTCCATAGTTCACGAATTCCACATAGTGTCCCATACTTCCATATCTGCATACTTAATATCTAATTCTTAAAAAGTGCTCCCCTGACTTATATTACAATCTGCTCTCTGGCTACGATATATAAATAAGCAACACTTGCAACTATCTTCTGTAACAATTTTACAACCACAACGGAGGGGTACCTGTTGAGAGGCCAGACAAACGCGTGGTTCATCAAGAGGGGCAGCAGCCTTTTCAGTAGTTGCAGGGACAACAGTCTGGATGATTGACTGATCTAGCCTTGTAACACTAACCAAAACGGCCTTGCTGTTGTGGTACTGCGAACGGTTGAAAGCAAGGGGAAACTACAGCCGTAATTTTTCCGGAGGGCGTGCAGCTTTACTGTATGGTTAAATGATGATGGCGTCTCTTGGGTAAAATATTCCGGAGGTAAAATAGTCCCCCATTCGGATCTCCGGGCGGGGACCACTCAGGAGGACGTAGTTATCAGGAGAAAGGAAACTGGCATCCTAAGGATCGGAGCAGGTAGGTTAGAAAATTTAAAACGGGAAATGGATAGGTTAAAGTTAGATACAGTAGGAATTAGTGAAGTTCGGTGGCAGGAGGAACAAGATTTCTGGTCAGGTGAATACAGAGTTATAAATGCAAAATCAAATAGGGGTAATACAGGAGTAGGTTTAATAATGAATTAAAAAATTGGAGTGCGGGTAAGCTACTACAAACAGCATACTGAACGTATTATAGTGGCCAAGATAGACACGAAGCCCAGCCCTACTACATTAGTACAAGTTTATATGCCAACTAGCTCTGCAGATGACGAAGAAATTGAAGAAATGTATGATGAGATAAAAGAAATTTTCAGGTAATGAAGGGAGACGAAAATTTAATAGTCAAGGGTGACAGGAATTCGAAAGTAGCAAAAGCGAGAGAAGGAAACATAGTAGGTGAATATGGATTGGGGCTAAGAAAAGAAAGAGGAAGCCGTCTGGTAGAATTTTGCACAGAGCATAACTTAATCATAGCTAACACTTGGTTCAAGAATCATAAAAGAAGGTTGTATACATGGAAGAATCCTGGAGATACTAAAAGGTATCAATAGATTATATAATGGTGAGACAGAGATTTAGGAACCAGGTTTTAAATTGTAGGACATTTCCAGGGGCAGATGTGGACTCTGACCACAATTTATGGTTATGAACTGTAGATTAAAGGTGGGAATTTAAGGAGATGGGACCTCGATAAACTGACTAAACCAGAGGTTGTACAGAGTTTCAGGGACAGCATAATGGAACAATTGACAGGAATGGAGGAAAGAAATACAGTAGAAGACGAATGGATAGCTCTGAGGGATGAAGTAGTAAAAGCAGCAGAGGATCAAGTAGGTAAAAAGACGAGAGGTAGTAGAAATCCTTGGGTACCAGAAGAAATATTGAATTAAAGTAATGAAAGGAGAAAATACAAAAATGCAGTAAATGAAGCAGGCAAAAAGGAATACAAACGTCTCAAAAATGAGATCGACAGGAAGTGCAAATTGGTAAGCAGGGATGGCTAGAGGACAAATGTAAGGATGTGGAGGCTTATCTCACTAGGGGTAAGATAGATACTGCCTACAGGAAAATTAAAGACCTTTGCAGAAAAGAGAGCCACTTGTATGAATATCAAGAGCTCAGATGGAAACCCAGTTCTAAACAAAGAGGGGAAAGCAGAAAGGTGGAAGGAGTATATAGAGGGTCTATAAAAGGGCGATGTATTTGAGGACAATATTATGGAAATGGAAGAGGATGTAGATAAAGATGAAATGGGAGATACGATACTGCGTGAAGAGTTTGACAGAGCACTGAAAGACCTGAGTCGAAACAAGGCCCCGGAAGTAAACATTCCATTAGAACTACTGACGGCGTTAGGAGAGCCAGTCATGACAAAACTCTACCATCTGGTGAGCAAGATGTACGAGACAAGCGAAATACCCTCAGACTTCAAGAAGAATACAATAATTCCAATCCCAAAGAAAGCAGGTGATGACAGATGTGAAAATTATCGAACTATCAGTTTAATAAAACAGAGCTGCAAAATACTAACGCGAATTATTTACAGACGAATGGAAAAACTGAGAGAAGCCGACCTCGGGGAAGATCAGTTTCGATTCCGTAGAAATGTTGGAACACGTGAGGCAATACTGACCTTAAGACTTATCTTAGAAGAAAGATTAAGGAAAGGCAAACCTACCTTTCTAGCATTTGTAGACTTAGAAAAAGCTTTTGACAATGTTGACTGGAATACTCTCTTTCAAATTCTAAAGGCGGCAGGGGTAAAATACAGGGAGTGAAAGGCTATTTATAATTTGTACTAAACCAGATGACAGTTATAAGAGTCGAGGGGCATGAAAGGAAAGCAGTGGTTGGGAAGGGAATGAGACAGGGTTGTAGCCTCTCCTGATGTTATTCAATCTGTGTATTGAGCAAACAATAAAGGAAACAAAAGAAAAATTCGGAGGAAATATTAAAATCCAGGGAGAATAAATAAACTTTGAGGATCGCCAATGACATTGTAATTCTGTCAGAGACAGCAAAGGACTTGGAAGAGCAGTTTAATCGAATGGACAGTGTCTTGAAAGCAGGATATAAGATGAACATCTACAAAAGTAAAACGAGGATAATGAAATGTAGTCGAATTAAGTCGGGTGATGCTGAGGGAATTAGCTTAGGAAATGAGACACTTAAAGTAGTAAAGGAGTTTTGCTATTTGGGATGCAAAATAACTGATGATGGTCGAAGTAGAGAGGACATAAAACGTAGACTGGCAATGGGAAGGAAAGCGTTTCTGAAGAAGAGAAATTTGTTAAGTGTCAGGAAGTCGTTTCTGAAAGTATTGTATGGAGTGTAGCCATGTATGGAAGTGAAACATGGACAATAAATAGTTTGGACAAGAAGAGAATAGAAGCTTTCGTACAGAAGAATGTTGAAGATTAGGTGGGTAGATCACGTAACTAATGAGGAGGCATTGAATAGGATTGGGGCGAAGATACGTTTGTGGCACAACTTGACTAGAAGAAAGTGTCGGTTGGTAGGACGTGTCCTAATTCATCAAGGGATCACAAATTTAACATTGAAGGGCAGCGTGGAGGGTAAAAATCGTAGAGGGAGACCAAGAGATGAATACACTAAGCAGATTCAGAAGGATGTAGGTTGCAGTAGGTACTGGGAGATGAAGAAGCTTGCACAGGATAGATTAGCATGGAGAGCAAACCAGTCTCAGGACTGAAGACCACAACAACAACAACAACAATTTTACGTAGTTTCAGGTAAGGTGACGTTAATACAATACTTTGAGATACGTGGCGGCGGAGAGACCTCATCGAAATTTATTTCTTCCACTACACGAGCTCCTGTTTTTTCAGGTTATCAGATAGAGTAAGCCACAAAAGACGAGCACATTTGTCTCGAAGAAACTTAATCTATAAAGCACAATTTATTAGACCTTGTTTCAGTATAGTACCGTGTTTGTAGTGTAAATTTCGTGTCTTAGCTTCAAGTAACGTTGTTACGTTGCACTTTTTGGACGTTTTGCCACGTCCGAAACTTCCTAACAGTAGTCAGAACGCATTAATAATGCGTCATGTGCTGTGTATGGGGTATATTTCAGGTCACAAAGCATGATCACAATTGTGTGTGAACATACTGGTTCAGTTTCAGAAGGAGAGTTAGGTATTCTGTGAAACATTGTAGACAAACATTTTGTATCACAAAACATCAACAAGTGAGACACATGTCACTAATCTTGTAGAAACGGAACAGCTGCCAGACGTTTCGAGTATTGTGGTGGAACTACTGTTTCGTTGAGCACCGCACACGTCGTTTGGTGCGAGGGTATGTCAGGAAACGAGTTTCAGGCGAGCTTTCTTAACAGTATGAAGCAAACATTACCTGTCGATAATATTATGGCACAAGTTCGTAATGATATACAGCAGCCCACAGTAGAACATAATATGAAGCAAAACAAACGTACCAATTCGTCGTGCATAAAATGAGGTTTCATTAAGTAGAGTTAATACCAATACGTTCTTGAAAGTGCAGAGTTACTAACAAGACATTATTGAAACTTTATCAGATGAAGACAGAATCTATATATCAGTCAATTCCAGCCTTATCACACTTCTTTAAATTATTCACAATATTATCTGTTTCAGCTCCCTGTCATTATCAAATATGTTAGAGCAAATTGTAAAAACACTAATGTACAAATAATATTTTCATGTAACAGAAAACGAAGTCTTCAGATACAAAATTATCGGTAATAGCAATGATTAAATGGCTGACCGTACGAGTAAGAATGTCGAATGCTTTATACACGCAGGTACATGAACAGATGCTAGAAGTGGCCTCAAGGCATCTTATACATGCAAACACGATTTGTAGCCAGTAGAATACGCTAGTAATGAGTTAATGAAAGTGTCCGCCAACTTCACAGGCTCAGTAGATTAAAATAGGGCATTAATTTTCATTAATTAAAATGCTTTCATATGGCTGAGGAGTACGTCTAACAGCAAAGTATCTACATTATATAACGGGTGAAATGGCCACTAAGTCACCAGGTGACCCAATACAGTTGCGGGTTGCCTACGTAACAGCGTCCAGAGCCAACGAAAAAATTTTCTTTATTTCATACAGTTACTGACCGAATTTAAAATTCTTTCATAATATCATTAAGAGGTATGATCTTACGTTAAAGGTTAAGCGTCTCATTCAGAAATCGTGTTTCTGTTTTCAGGCAGCGTAACTCACAGCTCGCAAGCTACGCAGATTATATTCATCCATTATTTGGAAATGATAGCAATTTACTATTTCCAACAAACTTTACACATAATTTCAAACCTTTTAAAAACTTTGTCCTACTGACCACTCCACAAAACAGTGAAACGAGAAACGGTTATCTTTCACTACATTTTCGCTGTTTATGGTGTAAAACCTTAGGATCAGTTCCTTCTTTACTACCAACTCCGTTCGCAACACATTTCGCAGACAGGATGAATGTACCTGCAAAATCATATCACCAAACGACACATAATTGAGGAGATATGGCACCATAAACATTGAGATGAGCGAAAAACTAGCTTTTCTGTAAACATAGCTGTTTTATACGTGGGTATTCGATTCCTCAAAGAATCGCGCGTGAGGCTTTTGGTAATATATAATGTGATATTTACGAGCAATATCCCTCATAATAGAATGTTTTAGGTACATAGACTACGATCGACGTTTAATAATTAATGTCACACATCTTCTAATGAAAGCAGGTTTGTTTCATTCGGGTTTCAAATAAGACGTGTTATTCCGCACTGTTTCGGCTACAGAAGCCTATTTTTCAACATAATATCCTTTCAATGCTTACTGGGAGGGCCTTTACGACTGCATGGCAACACTCTACTGGTCGACGTCGGAGCCACCGTGTTCTTGCCCCACTGACCTCATCGTCCACGTACTGCTACCTGAGGAGTGCGTCCTTCATTGGGCCAAACAGATGGAAGTCGCTGGTCGCGTGATCGGGGCTGTAGGGTAGACGAGGAACAGGAGTCCCGTAAAGTTCTGTGAGCTCCTCTCGGGTGCGCAGACTTATGTGAGGCCTTGCTTTGTAATGCAGAAGGAGAGGTTAGCTTGCATCACTCAAGTGAGAGCGTCCGCACGTTCCAACATTGCAGGAGTCACAGCTGTGTCCGGCCGACGGCACGCGGCTGATTGGACAGGTTTCCGCGACCTTGTTGCGACGATGACAGACGTCTCGCCCAACGACTTGCCGTGCTGTTGTTGACTGCCAGGTCTCCGTAGACATTCTGCAAGCGCCTGTGAATATCTGCAATGCTCTGGTTTTCCGCCAAAAGAAACTCAGTGACAGCTCTCTCCCTGAAACGCACCTCCGTCAGATACCATTTTAGAGACTACATATGGATCCGCCGCTCAGCGGAACTTCATGAAACTATAGCGGCTGAATGTTTCACAATGCCTCACATCAAATTCCGCATTTTTACAGCAGAAATTAGTCGAGAAGAAAAAGTGTTGCATTACTTATTAAACGACTCTCGTACCTACAGAAAAATGTTTGAGCGTAACAAAGTTCAAATGGTTCAAATGACTGTGAGCACTATGGGACTTAACTTCTGAGGTCATCAGTCCCCTAGAACTTAGAACTACTTAAACCTAACTAACCTAAGGACATCACACACATCCATACCGGGGCAGGATTCGAACCTGCGACGGTAACGGTCACGCGGTTCCAGACTGCAGCGCCTAGTACCGCACGGGCACCACGACCGGCCCTAACAAAGTAAATAAACCAACATGTTATGTGAAAAGTAAAAAAATACATACCATTTCACGTCAGTAACCAATTGTCAGTGCTAAATTATACACACACAATACTGAAAGGTACTATTATCAGCAGTAGAAAGCTATAACCGGTTCGTTTTCCCCAGAAAAACTAACTTCACAGGGCGCGTAGCATGTGTTAGATGTGCTGCGTCGATAAATCGCTCTCATTTAAACACATCTACATCTACATGAATACTCTGAAAACCACATTTTAAGTGCCTGGCAGAGGGTTCATCGAACCATCTTCACGCCTCCCTAATATTCCAATCTCGTATAGCGCGCGGAATGAACGAACACCTATATCTTTATGTACAAGATCTGATTTCCCTATTTCATCGTGGTGATCGTTCCTCCCTATGGAGGTCGGTGTCAACAAAATATTTTCGGTTTCGGAGGAGAAAGTTGATGACTGGACTTTCTTGAGAAGATTCCGTCGCAACGAAAAACACCTTTCTTTTAATGATGTCCAGCCCAAATCCTGTATCATTTCTGTGAGACTCTATCCCATATTTCGCGATAAAACAAAACGTGCTGCCCTTCTTTAAACTTTTTCGATGTACTCCCTCAGTCCTATCTGGTAAGGATGCCACAGCGCTCAGCAGTATTCTAAAAGAGGGCGGACAAGCGTAGTGTAGGCAATCTCCTTAGTAGGTCTGTTACATTTTCTAAGTGTCCTGCAATAAAATGCAGCCTTTGATTAGCCTTCCCCAAAACATTTTCTATGTGTTCTCTCCAATTTAAAGTGTTCATTATTGTAATTGCTACGGTCGCAGGTTCGAATCCTGCCTCGGGCATGGATGTTTGTGATGTCGTTAGGTTAGTTAGGTTTAAGTAGTTCTAAGTTCCAGGGGACTGATGACCCCAGATGTTAAGTCCCATAGTTCTCAGAGCCATTTGAACCATTATTGTAATACCTAGGTATTTAGTTAAATTTAAGGCTTTTAGATTAGACCGATTTATCGTGTAACCGAAGTTTAACGAGTTCCTTTTAGCACTTATGTGGATGACCACACACTTTTCGTTATTTAGCGTCAACTGCCAATTTTCGCACCGTTCAGATATTTCTTCTAAATCATTTTTCAGTTTGTATTGATCTTCTGATGACTTTATTAGTTGATAAACAACAGCGTCATCTGCAAACAATCAGACGGCTGCTCATATTGCCTCCCAAATCATTTATATAGGTAAGGAATAACAAAGGGCCTATAACACTACCTTGGGGAACGCCAGAAATCACTTCTGTTTCACTCGATGACTTTCCGTCAATTACTACGAACTGTGACCTCTCTGACAGGAAATTACAAATCCAGTCACATAACTGAGATGATATTCCATAAGCACGCAATTTCACTACGAGCTGCTTGTGTGGTAAAGTGTCATAAGCCTTCCGCAGAATCCAGAAATACGGAATCGATCTGAAATTCCTTGTCAATAGCACTCAACACTTCATGTGAATAAAGAGCTAGTTGTGTTTCACAGGAACGATGTTTTCTAAACCCATGTTGACTGTGTGTCAATGGACCGTTTTCTTCGAGGTAATTCATAATGTTCGAACACAATATACGTTCCAAAATCCTGCTGCGTATTGGCGTTAATGACATGGGTCTGTAATTTAGTGGATTACTCCTACTACCTTTCTTGAATATTGATGTGACCTGTGCAACTTTCCGGTCTTTGGGTATGGATCTTTCGTCGCACGAACTGTTGTATATTATTGTGAAGTATGGAGCTATGCAGCAGCATACTCCGAAAGGAACCTAATTGGTATACAGTCTGGACCAGAAGACTTGCTTTTATTAAGTGATTTGAGTTGCTTCATTACTCCGAGGATATTTACTTCTACGTTACTCATGTTGGCAGCTGTTCTCGATTCGAATTCTAGAATATTTACTTCGTCTTCTTTTGTGAAGACATTTCGGAAGGCTGTGTTTAGTAACTCTGCTTTGGCAGCACTGTCTTCGACAGTATCTTCATTGCTATCGCGCACAGAAGGCATTGATTGTTTCTTGCCGCTAACATACCTCACATACGACCAGAATCTCTTTGGAGCTACTTTAGCAATCATCGGAATTATGCCGTGTTGGGAATGCATATGCAGAATCATTGCAAACGCTGCGTATTGCGGGAACGAAGCTGCGCCTTCCGCCACACACGAATATAACAAAAGAGAAGTCTTAAAACGGAGTGGGGAAGTCGCGATAGTATCTAAAAATGAGGAAGTGGCGGAGGGTGGTTGTCGCCGCGGGGCCTCGCATCGCATCGCGATATTGGGTGGGCGCCGCTTGCCCAGCTCTCGACGCCGGCACTCCAGAGGCAGGCGGCGCTGAAATTGTGGCCCGCGCGACAAATACAGGCCCACTCGGCGGGTGCTTCACCGGGCCATCTGTTAATAAAGGCGCGCCTGAGCTTGCAGCAGCGGAGGCCCCCCAACGTACCCCCAGGTGCCAGCGGAGCCTCGTTACGGTAGTTCCGCATGTACCGTCTCCTCATGACAGAGCGGAAAGCACCCTGGAAATCCGAGTTTACACGTAAAAACGCTGTCGGCACTAATGTGCCTTACAGCGAAAAGCGCTACAGGACCTTCGTTAAATGTCTACATTTTTGTGAAAATTGACTTTCTGCCGATATACAGGGTGGTCCATTGATAGTAACCGGGCCAAATATCTCACGAAATAAGCGTCAAACGAAAAAAGTACACAGAACGAAACTCGTATAGTTTGAAGGGGTAAACCAGATGGCGCTATGGTTGGCCCGCTAGATGGCGCTGCCATAGGTCAAACGGATATCAACTGCGTTTTTTAAAATAGGAACCACTATTTTATTACATATTCGTGTACTACGTAAAGATATATGAATGTTTTAGTTGGAAAACTTTTTTCGTTTTGTCATAGATGGCGCTGTAATAGACACACGCGTATAAGTATGTGGTATCACGTAACATTCCGCCAGTGCGGACGGTATTTTCATCGTGATACATAACACGTGTTAAAATTGACCGTTTACCAATTGCGGAAAAGGTCGATATCGTGTTGATGTATGGCTATTGTGATCAAAATGCCCAACGGGCGTGAGGTATGAATCCTGCTCGGTATCCTGGACGACATCATCCAAGTGTCCGAGCCGTTCGACGGATAGTTACGTTATTTGAGTTAACAGGAAGTGTTCAGCCACATGTGAAACGTCGACCACGACCTGCAACGAATGATGATGCCCAAGTAGTTGTTTAAGCTGCTGTCGCGGCTAATCCGGACATCAGTAGCAGACAAATTGAGCGAGAATCGGGAATCTCAAAAACGTCGGGGTTGAGAATGCTACATCAACATCGATTGGACCCGTACCATATTCCTATGCACCAGGAATTGCATGGCGACGACTTTTAACGTCGTGTACAGTTCTGCCACTGGGCACAAGGCAAATTACGGGCCGATGACAAATTTTTTGCACGCGTTCCATACAGCGAGGAAGCGTCATTCACCAACACTGGTAAACGTAAACCGGAATAATATGCACTATTGGGCAAGGGAGAATCCACGATGGCTGCGACAAGTGGAACAGCAGCGACATTGGCGGGTTAATGTATGTTGCGGCATTATGGGAGGAAGGATAATTGGCCCCCATTTTATCGATGGCAATCTAAATGATGCATTGTATGCTGATTTCCTACGTAATGTTCTACCGATGTTACTGCAAGATGTTTCATTGCATGACAGAATGGCGATGTACTTCCAACATGATGGATGTCCGGCACATAGCTCGCGTGAGGCTGAAGCGGTATTGAATAGCATATTACATGACAGGTGGATTGATCGTCGAAACAAGTTCACCGGATCTGACGTCCCCGGATTTCTTTCTGTGGGAAAAGTTGAAGGATTTTGCTATCGTGATCCAGCGACAACGGCTGACAACATGCGTCAGCGCATTGTCAATGGATGTGCTGTTGAGGTTGACGGACATCAATTTGAGCATTTATTGCATTAATGTGGTATTTACAGGTAATCACGCTGTAACAGTATGCGTTCTCAGAAATAAGATCACAAAGGTACATGTATCACATTGGAACAACCGAAATAAAATGTTCAAACGCACCTACGTTCTGTATTTTAATTTAAAAAAAATTACCTGTTACCAACTGTTCATCTAAAATTATGAGCCATATGTTTGTAACTGTTACAGCGCCATCTATCACAAAGCCAAAAAAAGTGGTCCAACTAAAACATTCAGTTGCATACTACACGAATATGTTATAAAAAATGGGGGTTCCTATTTTTAAAAACGCAGTTGATATTCGTTTGACCTATGACAGCGCCATCTAGCAGGCCAACCATAGCGTCATCTGTTTTCCTCCTTCAAGCTAGACACGTTTCCTTCTGTGAATTTTTTTTTGTTTGACGCTTATTTCGTGAGATATTTGGTCCGGTCACGATCAATGGACCACCCTGTATACGGGGTGTCGATAGTTTAAAGTTCCAGTTTCAAAACGATTTACAAAGAGAAACGAGAATGACGTCAAGTATGAACAGGATATTATTGACGCAGAGAGAAACGTCGTGGAACAAAAAAAAAAGTTAACGAAAATTTGACCAGTAGTTGGCGCTGTAAACGTTAGCATGTTGGGTCTTGTCCACTCGTCTCGTATAGGGCGCATTAGGGCTGCTGCGTTCTCGGAGTGCTATACAACAATTCAAGCAAATAACATCAGTAGTTTTATTTGTATCAAGCAGATTGGCAATACTTGACTGTTCAATAGTCTCCCAAGAATGGCGACATGCAATACATTCCAGACTCCTTGGCTGTATGCAATGTTCCTGCAAGTTTGACACCCGTCACTGATAACGGATCTGCGAGTGCCGGCCTACCACTGCGCATAAACTGTCCACTAACGTCGGTATACTGCGCTGATCTGAGCAGCCAAGGTGGCAGGAGCGGCGCCTGTATTCATTTTGGCTTGAGGGCGCTCCTGTCGTGGCGCGGTCCTATTCAGATCACCATTGGCCGACTTACACTACTGGCCATTAAAATTGCTGCACCCACAAGAAATGCAGATGATAAACGGGTATTCATTGGACAAATATATTATACTAGCACTGACACGTATTACATTTTCACGCAGTTTGGGTGCATAGATCCTGAAAAATCAGTACTCAGAACAACCATCTCTGGCCATAATAACGGCCTTGATATGCCTGGGCATTGAGTCAAACAGAATTTGGATGGCGTGTACAGGTACAGCTGCCCATGCAGCTTCAACACGATACCACAGTTCATCAAGAGTAGTGACGGGCGTATTGTGACGAGCCAGTTGCTCGGTCACCATTGACCAGATGTTTTCAATTGGTGAGAGATCTGGAGAACGTGCTGGCCAGGGCAGCAGTCGAACATTTTCTGTATCCAGAAAGGCCCGTACATGACCTGCAACGTGCGGTGGTGCATTATCCTACTGAAATGTAGGATTTCGCAGGGATCGAATGAAGCGTAGAGCCACGGGTTGTAAGACATCTGAAATGTAACGTCCACTGTTCAAAGTGCCGTCAATGCGAACAAGAGGTGACCGAGATGTGTAACCAATGGCACTCCATACCATCAAGCAGGGCGATACGCCTGTATGGCGATGACAAATACACGCTTCCAATGTGCGTTCACCGCGAACGCCAAACACGGATGCGACCATGATGATGTTGTAAACAGAACCTGCATTCATACGAAAAAATGACGTTTTGCCTTTCCTGCACCTAGGTACGTTGTCGAGTACACCATCGCAGGCGCTCCTGACTGTGTTGCAGCGTCAAGGGTAACCGCAGTCATGGTCTCCGAGCTGATAGTCCATGCTGTGTGTGTGTGTGTGTGTTTGAGGTTTACGGGCGCTAAACAGCGTGGTCATCAGCGCCCAAGCGCATAGAAACAGGAACACAGGCGGTGAAGGGACGAAGACGGACGCCGAACAAGGAGAACGGCTAAAAGACACAGGCCTGACGCAGTTCCAAATGCGCACATACAGAGGCAAAACAAGAGGAGAAGAAACACACTAAAAAAGGAAACGAAACACAAGGAAAAGAGAACAGATACAGAAGTGAAACAAGGAGGTAATCGTGACTGGCGGACCTCTTACCTAAAAACTGGGTGAGCCAGTCACCCAGCAGCACATTAAAACCTTCTCCCTAAAATCCGAGGCAACAGATTGGACAGGACACAAAACCGTAAAACCTGAACCACAGTCGCTGCGTCGTCTTGCAAAATAGAGGGCAAATCCGGTGGCAAGGAAACCACCGCCCTCTGGTCAGAGAATAAAAGACAGTCAAGTAAAATGTGGCGGACAGTAATCTGGACGCCACAAGCACTGCAGATTGGGGGGTCCTCCCGCCGGAGTAAAAAACCATGCGTGAAGGGACTGTGTCCAATGCGGAGGCGAGTGAGGAGAACCTCATCCCGCCTGTATGACTGGTAGGACGTACGCCATGGTCGCGTAGTGGCCTTTACCAGACGCAGCTTATTGTCAGAAACTGCCAACCACTCCTCTTCCCATTGATGCATAACACGAAAACGCAAAAGGGAGGTTACAGCATGGAGGGGGACGGCACATTCAACAACGTGAGGGAGGGAACATGCATCTTTGGCAGCCTCATCCGCCAGTTCGTTTCCCCTAATACCCACGTGCCCCGGCACCCAGCAGAAAGAAACCTCCTTCCCCTGCCGTTGCAGGTGGAGTAGGGCATCATGGATGTTCTGGACGACCGTATCCGCTGGGTACAAGTGTTGAATGGTCTGAAGGGCACTCAGGGAGTCAGAACAGATGAGGAACTTAATACTGGGAACACATCTCATCTGCTCCAATGCCCGCAATATTGCAAACAATTCGGCATCGAGGATGGTAAACACCGCAGGAAGCCGTAACTTGACGACTCGATCAGGGAAAACAACAGCACAACCAACAGTGTCCCCCTGTTTAGAGCCATCTGTGAATACAGGTACATGGTCCGGATGCTGGTTTAAAATATCGTAAAATAAGGAGGTAAAAACAAACGCCGGAGTGCAGTTCCTCCGGTTCTCCGACAAGTCTAAAAGGATGCTGGGCCTCTGGAGCAACCAGGGAGGCAGGCGAGTAAAACCTTGTCGTTGGGGGGCCACACGCTCCACACCAAGGGACTCAAGCAAATGCTTGGCACGAATCCCAAATGGTTTTGTTGCCCTGGGACGACTGGAAAAGAGACGTTCCATAGGCGGTCGGGCAACGGTAGGGTACGCAGGGGAGGTAGGACAGGCAAGGAAATGACACACCCGTCGCACCATGAGGAGTTTCCGCCGGATGGCGAGCGGCGGTTCCCCTGCCTCAGCACACAGGCTGGGGATGGGACTGGTACGGAAGGCACCAGTGGCCAGCCTGATACCCTCATGGTGTACTGCGTCAAGGATCTTCAGATACGAAGGCCTTGCTGACCCATACACGGTGCAAGCATAGTCAAGACGCGATCGGACGAAAGCCCTATAAAACTGCAGCAGACGCGCCCGATCTGCTCCCCAGGACCGATGGCTCAGACACTTCAAAATATTCAGTGCCTTCAGGGCCCGCGCCTTGAGGTCTTTAAGGTGAGGCAACCACGACAACTTGGAATCAAAAGTGAGGCCCAGGAACCTCACAGTGTCTCTAAAAGGAAGAACGGTGTCCCTCAGACGCAATTCAGGGGAGGTAAAAAGACGCCGAGAACGATTGAAACGAACACACACAGATTTCTCTGCAGAAAAGGTAAAACCCGTCTTTGCAGTCCATGCCTCTAAGCGCTTTATCGTAAGCTGTAACTGCCGACTAGCACTGACAAGACTGGAGGAAGAACAGAAAACAGCAAAATCGTCCACAAACAAGGAGCATTGGGCAGGACTCCGGATAGTGGACGTGATACTGTTAATAGCAACGGCAAAGAGGGTGACACTTAAAACGCTGCCCTGAGGAACACCATTCTCCTGCACGTACAAATCCGATAGCACATTACCAACCCGATACCGAAAGAGGCGGTGAGAAAGAAAGGACCGAATGAAGATGGGGAGACGGCCACGAAAGCCCCACTCATGGAGTTGATTGAGGATAAGGCGGCGCCAAGTAGTGTCATACGCCTTATTAATGTCAAAGAAGACTCCTAGACAATGCTGGTTACGTAGAAAGGCCTGCTGGATGGCAGCCTCAAGCAGGGTCAAGTTGTCTGTAGTGGAACGACATCTCCGAAAGCCACACTGAGAGGGGCTAAGGAGCTGCCTGGTCTCGAGCAGCCAAACCAGGCGGCGGTTGACCATGCGTTCCAACGTCTTCCCAACACAGCTCGTCAAGGCAATACTCCGATAACTACTGGGATGCGTTCGGTCCTTCCCTGGTTTGAGGAGGGGAATCAAAATTGCCTCCCTCCACGAGTCAGGGTACGTGCCAGATAACCATATCATATTGAAACAGTTCAGGAGAACTTCCTTGGATGGCAGCGACAGGTGCCGCAGCATGCTGTACCGGATTTGATCATGACCAGGCGCAGTATCATGAGCCGAGCCACAGACAGCGCAGAATCCAGTTCCCACATTGTGAAGGGGCAGTTATAGGGTTCAGAATTTAGAGACCGGAAGTCCAAGTGACCCCTTTCGACGGCAGTGCGGTAGCGGCAGAAATCTGGATCACAGTTAATAGTGGCGGTAGATTCCGCAAAATGCATGGCCAGTGTCTGGGCAATGTCTCTCGGCGCCGTGAGGAGACATCCCTGATGCAGCAATGCCGTGACAGGTAGCTGGCTGAGTTTCCCGGAAATCCTCCTGATGGCTTCACATACTTTCGTAGAACTAGTGGAGCGAGAGATGGAATTCAAGAACGATTGCCATGACCGTCGTTTGCTCTCTTTAATCACTCGCCGCGCTCTGGCCCTTGCCACCCGAAAGGCCGCAAGATTGTCAGCTGAGGGACGGCACTTGAAGCGGCGCAGTGCTGCACGGCGGGCGCGGATGGCTGAGTGGCACTCAGTGGTCCACCAAGGGACAGGACGCCTCTTGGGATGACCGGATGATCGTGGGATTGACAATTCAGCAGCATGAGAGATCACGGCTGCAACATGGTCTACCCATTCGTGGACGCTGGCACGGTGTTCCAAAACAGCCAGTTGGCTGAAAAGTGTCCAGTCAGCTCTGCAAAGGTGCCACCGGGGCGGCACTGGTAATGCCACAGCCTCATCCAGGAGGCGAATCCAGAGGGGGAAGTGGTCACTAGAATGGAGGTCAGCTGCAGCCTCCCACAGAGCAGAATCCGCGAGTGCTGGAGAGCAAAAGGAAAGGTCAATAGCCGATGACGATCCGGAAGCAGTACAGAAATGAGTGGGAGCACCAGAGTTGAGGAGGCACAGTTCTTCAGACATCATGACGCTTTCCAGAATGCGACCCCTGGGGCAAGTAGTCGGAGAGCCCCATAAGACATTATGAGCGTTGAAGTCCCCCAGAAGAAGAAATGGGCGAGGGAGCTGGCTAATAAGGTCCGTGAGAGCCTCAGAGTCTATCGCATCCGGAGGTGGTAAATAAACAGAACAGACTGTGAGCCTCCGACCCACAAGAATGTCAACTGCAACTGCTTGCAAGTCGGTGACGAGAGGGAGCTCAGATGAGGGGTGCACATCACGGACAAAAACCGCAACACCACCCTTTGCCCTTTGCCCCGTCAGATCATCTTTTCGATATGCGGTATAGCCGCGTAAAGAAGGAGAATCAGTGGCCCGAAAATGTGTCTCTTGGATACATAAGCACAAGGGGCACTCTCGTATAAGGAGTTGTAATTCGGCCACATGTGTCCTGAAACCATTCAGGTTCCACTGTAATATGGGAGCCAGTGATCAGGGTGGCTGAACTTTCACCCTGCCTCTGTGCTTTGGAGGAGAGACCGTACTGGCCGGAGATTTATTCCTGGGGCGAGAAGATCGCCCCCGGTCGACATCAATGTCCATAAGATCCGATGACGACCCACGGGAGATGTCAGACAGTACGATGGCCTCGTCATCGGACCGACGCTGACTAGTCTCCTCAGGTGGCAGAACCTTCATCTTCTGAGGCTTTGTCTTGGGGGGCTTGGAATGCAGAGCCTTGTCAACAGTTGGAGGTTTACTCGCCTGGGCAGAAGGCGCCATATGGGGGGAGGCTGGAAGTACCTGAATGTCAGCAACCACGGCCTTGTCCGATGTAGCGGGGAGAGCCGCAGATTGCAAAACAACCGCAGCAGCACAAGTGCATTGGCAAGCGCAGGTTTTAGTGCTAACACTAGCAACCTCCGTTTGTGTAGCAACAGTGGCCAGTTGTACCGGTTTTTTGAGAGCGGAAGCGAAAGATGTGGAAAACACAGGAGGTTGCATGGCCTTAAAGATCTTCTTGGCCTCACCATAGGGGATGCGCTTAGATGTTTTAATCTCCTGTACCTTCCGCTCTTCGAGATAGATGGGGCAGATCCGGCTCCAGACAGGGTGACTCCCAGAGCAATTCACGCACTTCACAGGCGATGAACATTCGGCTCCGTCATGGGCAGGCTGACCACATTTACCACACGTGGCTATCCCATTGCACCCCAACGTAGTATGCCCAAAGCGCTGACATTTAAAACAGCGCATTGGGTTGGGGAAATATGGCCGTACGGACAAACGTAAGAACCCCGCTTTAACATGCTCCGGAAGTCTCGGGCAACTGAATGTGAGAATAAACGAGTCAGATTTGACGAGGTCCCCATTGACTCGTTTCATAATGTGCTGCACGTCAACAATTCCTTCGTCAGCCCACTCAGATTTTAGCATGTCTATGGGGATATCCACCAAGTCCCTACACGTCACAACACCCTTACTATAGTTCAAAGTGGAGTGGAGCTCGGTCTCGACAGCGTACTCTCCTAGACAATTTGCTTTCCGAAGGGCAGCGACTTGACGGGAACTAGAAGTTTCAACTAACAGAGTCCCATTGCGCAGTCGCTTTACAGATTTCAGTGTTCCTGCAATTCCCTCAAGACCCTTGTGGATGTAAAAGGGAGAAACCCTCTCAAAGCTACCCTCCTTCCTTTTAATAATCAAAAACACATTCTGATTATCAGCATGTGCTCCGTTACTACATTCTGTTAAACCTCTAGCAACACCAGGCGCTGGAGGACTCGCAGCGCGTAGCCGCTTTTTCGATTGGGTGTGTTTTCCTACCAGCGGCCCACCCAAGCCACTGGTAGGGGGAAATGTAGAGGTCGAAGGGTCCATTGTGGTCCCACGAGCAGCTAGGGAACTAAAAGTCCGCTCAGACAGAGCCCCGCGTGCCTGAGTAAGCCTTATACAACTGGGGTGCGGCAAGTGCCCCAGAGGTTGCCCGCTTGCGACTGTTCCACCCCAACAGCCATGCATCTTCTAGGCGCGGAGCACACCGAAAGATTGAGGGGTTTTTATAGAGGTTGGCCTTCCTCGCAATCCAGGCGGTCAAGCCAAGATTACCATTCCCCGCAGCACACAACATTTCACCGCCGCGCCGTACGGTGGTCGCTGAAGCATGTCCGGGGGTTACGGTGACAGGACACTGGCGGCGCAGACCAGTCCCCAGCTCAGGACCCCGGGGTCGCCAAGCCCGTACTCAGCAAGTGAATGCTGAGCCCCTGGGGACGATAGTCCATGCTGCTGGAAACGTCATCCAACTGTTCGTGCAGATGGTTGTTGTCTTGCAAACGTCCCCATCTGTAGACTCCAGGGATCGAGACGTGGCTGCACGATCGATTACAGCTATGCGGATAAGATGCCTGTCATCTCGACTGCTAGTGGTACGAGGCCGTTGGGATCCAGCACGGCGTTCCGTATTACCCTCCTGAACCCACCGTTTCCGTATTCTGTTAACAGTAATTGGATGTCGACCAACGCGAGCAGTAATGTCGCGATACGATAAACCGCAATCGCGATAGGCTACAATCCGACCTTTATCAAAGTCGGGAACGTGATGGTAGGTATTTCTCCTCCTTACACGAGACATCACAACAATGTTTCACCATGCAACGCCGGTGAACTGCTGTTTGTGTATGAGAAGTCGGTTGGAAACTTTCCTCATGTCAGCACGTTGTAGGTGTCGCCACCGGCGCCAACCTTGTGTGGATGCTCTGAAAAACTAATCATTTGGATATCACAGTATCTTCTTCCTGTCGGTTTAATTTCGCGTCTGTAGCAAGTCATCTTTGTGATATAGTAATTTTAATGTCCAGTAGTGTAGTTATACCGGCTTCTCTGGTCTTGCGTTCTTCGTCTTCGTTCCGGAGCTTGTCGTTACGCCAGAACACAGCATATGTCACAGCATCAGACGCGCGAAACACGGTTGTTCATCAGTTTGCGTCAGAGACGCCCGATATGACTTTGCTGCTGATAAAGCTTTTTACAAGAACGGTGACTGTCCGCCAGTACCCCTGCAGAAGTTCCGGACCCTCGAGCGTATGAAGAAAGGCATTGGTCCGAGGTATGCTAAGGGTCTGGAGAAAACGATTGCGAACTTCGAAAAGGCAGCTGCTTTTGAAGTGCAGTGTTGCAGAGGGAGGAAAGCAATTGATACGACGTCTGTCGGAGATGTGGCCACAGCATTGCAGCAGTGGTCGAGCAATGGTGTGCAAACATGCAGTGCACGGGGAACTGCCCGAACGCTGGACACGCCTGCAAGCACGGTGCATAAAATCCTACAGAAACTTCCCACATTATCCATACAAAATCACCCATGTTAAGAAGTTTGTTCCTGCTCACCTTCCAGCAAGGCACTTTTCTTGCTCGCATGGAAGTGGACAGAGAATGGCCGTAGTACATTCTGTGGACTGACGAAGCCCATTTTCATCACCAAGGATATGACAATACGCAAAACAGCTGAATATGGGTAACGGAAAATCGACACGCACATCGACGGGTACCGCTTCATTTTGCAAAGGTGACTGGTTGGCAGCATGGTTTATCGTAGGGCCGTATTTTTGAGAGGAGATTAGTCCCGCGGGTCCTGTTGCCTGTACCGCCAGTGGTAAACGATATGAGAGTCTTTTGCGCACCAACGTCATTCCAACCCTCCAACAGCGTTGATGTGTGGACAGGATCCTTTGTACGCAACATGGCGCTCCTCCACACATTTCACACCTTTTTGCAGTTTATTCAGTTTTAACCTACGGGTCATAACCAATAGATTGTGGTCAGAGTCCACATCTGCCCCTGGAAATTTCTTACAATTTAAAACCTGGTTCCTAATTCTCTGTGTTACCATTATATAATCTATCTGAAACCTTTTAGTATCTTCAGGATTCTTCCATGTATACAACCTTCTTTTATGATTCTTGAACCAAGTGTTAGCTATGATTAAGTTATGCTCTGTGCAAAATTCTACCAGACGGCTTCCTCTTTCATTTCGTAGCCCCAATCCATATTCACTTACTACGTTTCCTTCTTTCCCTTTTCCTACTGTCGAATTCCAGTAACCCATGACTATTAAATTTTCGTCTCCCTTCACTATCTGAATAATTTCTTTTATTTCATAATATATTTCTTCAATTTCTTCGTCATCTGCAGAGCTAGTTGCCATATAAACTTGTACTACTGTGGTAGGCGTGGGCTTCGTGTCTATCTTGGCCACAATAATGCGTCCACTATGCTGTTTGTAGTAGCTTACTCGCATTCCTATTTTCCTATTCATTATTAAAGCTACTTCTGCATTACACCTATTTGACTTTGTATTTATAACCCCGTATTGGCCTGACCAAAAGTCTTGTTCCTCCTGCCACCGAACTTCACTAATTCCCACTATATCTAGTTTCAACCTATCCATTTCCCTTTTTAAATTTTCTAACCTACCTGTCTGATTAAGGGATCTGACATTCCACGCTACGATCCGTAGAACGCCAGTTTTCTTTGTCCTGACAACGACATCCTCTTGAGTAGTCCCCGCCCGTAGATCCGAATGGGGGACTATTTTACCTCCGGAATATTTTACCCGATAGGACGCCATCGTCATTTAACCATACAGCAAAGCTGCATGCCCTCGGGAAAAATTACGGCTGTAGTTTCCCCTTGCTTTCAGCCGTTCGCAGTACCAGCACAGCAAGGCTGTTTTGGTTGGTGTTACAAGGCCAGATCAGTCAGTCATCCAGACTGTTGCCCCTGCAAGTACTGAAAAGGCTGCTGCCCCTCTTCAGGAACCACGCGTTTGTCTGGCCTCTCAACAGATACCCCTCCGTTATAGTTCCACCTACCTATCTGTATCGCTGAGGCACGCAAGCCTCCCCTCCAACGGCAAGGTCCATGGTTCATGAGGGGGTGAATTATACTGCTTCTTTATTTCAGCTTGTGTCAGGAAACGGCGGACAAGATTCTGAACATACCTTGCACCAGTCTCAACGATCAGCATGCGACGTCATTTTCCTCTGTATGCGGTTTTCGGCCTCAGAATGATTGCAAACCGATTTTTCGCATCCGATGTGGTACGACATCGCCTTGGTAGATGGGCGTACCTAAGTACCAGTGCCACAACTGTTGAGTGCCGAAGTTTTGCAGTCATGCACATTGAACAGCATGGATGGTGAAATGTACAACTCAAACCATAACTATCGTACTGTGATTGATCTGTCATTTATAGCCTCGTTATTTACGTTAAGACGCTTACAGCACCATCTGTTTGTAACATTTCGTCAAATATTTTTTGGTTCCATGACGTTTCCCCCTTCGTCAATAACATACTGTTCATATTTCATGTGATTCTAAACAATGGTTCCCTTTCCACAGCGTTTTTAAACTGGACCTTTAATTATAGACACTCTATAAAATGTTGAAATAATTTACGGGAATGCAGACAAGTGACGTCTCTGACAGCGGCAGATATTTTGGCATGTCTCATATTGTCATTTTAATGGCATTTATGGAACGATACAGCGCTGTGCAAGGAAATTTATCACCTAGGTATGCAGGGCATTGTTATTTTCCATAGGACGACCGGTGCCTTTGCTATGTTCTGCAATAGCATATGTGCTCGGCTGTTACATGCTCGGTTCGCCCGTCCTCTATGGTCCTGGTATGAGGACGATACTTACGTTCTTTAGCCTCATGCAAGTGTGGTGGCGCTAGTGTTCACACTGTGTGCGGGTTACCTTTCGGCATGTTCTCTGCTTACGGAGACTTCAAATTTTCTTTCATAATGCTCTCTCGTTGTATTTATGTCTATTTATGACTTGAAAATTATGGGGTAACTACCGTTCGAAATTCCGGCGGATGTCAAAGACTTCACCCGGCTACAAAGCCTTAAGTTGTCTAAACGTCTATACCTTCGTCGCACAATACGCTTTACACACGTACACTCCTCCCTGCTAAATTTACAGTACCAGGAAGGTTGGTTGGTTGATTTACGGGAGGGGGCCTTGAGAGGTCATAGGTCCCACCGGATTAGGGAAGGATGAGGAAGGAAATCGGCCACGCCGTTTCAAAGCAACCATGCCGGCATTTACCTGAAGCGATTAACGGAAATCACGCAAAACATAAATCAAGATGCCCGGACGCAGGTTTGAACCCTCTTCCTGCCGAATGGCGGGTCCAGTGTGCTAACCACTGCGCCACCTCGCTCGGTGTACCAGGAAGACGGCATGCAAAAAATGCCAGATTGCCATGAAGTGTAGTATATGTTTCGATACGCACATAATTCGCTACACGCCACAAAACAGGTAGGAGCAACGCTATATACATAGGAAATGATAACTCGACGTGTTTCTCGTTCGGAAACCCCATTTGAACGTTGTTTGTTTGTGAGGAGTCGTGTTATGCCTCGTGTAAGAAGAAGAAACTTCTAGCAGCTTTTGTTGCAACTCGACAGCGATATGATCGTCGCCTATCGAGACCGCATGTGGATATGGAATCAATGGCTTCATGAAGGCCATACCCAACACCACGGGCGATCTCAATAGCCACAAGCGACTAGCGCCCGAGAGGACAGACATGTTATTTTTTGCTCTCCTCGCCAGCTTTCTACAACTCCGTTACTTCCCATGGCCCAGGAAATGGACATGTTCACAGCAAGATTCGTGTCGACACAGGCAGTTTGTGGCAGCACGGACTGTCACTATGGCGACGAGTGTTGCAGATCCCGCTGTCGCGGCTGTAGGAAGGACACAACAACTGTGGTGCGCCCAACGCCAACACTGCAGACGTGAGTGGCAGCACAGACGAATCCCTCATCTGCGTACAGCATCGCAATGAACGTATCCGTGTCAGAGGCTCAGATGGTACCAGATGCCGTTCGGTCCATTTTATGATCACCTCTCGTTCGTGTAGCAGGTGCTTTGAACAGTAGGCGTTACGTTACGACTCTTTAAGCGCGTGTGCGATCTTTGAGGTCGTCCTGACGTTACCTTCCAACGAGGTAACGTAGGACGTCATGCTGATCTTGCTGCCATGATCTACCTCGGTAGACGCGGATTACCAAGAGAGTTGTGCACTTACACTCGCCAGCCACTACGATTTATGGACTCGGGCAGCATGAAATGACGTAGCAGTGTGGATCACCTAAGACAGCCAGTCGATGTTTTTGCCAGTAATGTTAGCTTTGTATACCAAATTTTTCACCCTGTATACCCGCAAAACACTTACAAATTTAATTATCTGTTGTTCCTTCTTTCGTGCACACGCACAATAACTAGAATTTCATTATTTTCTATTCTTTATAGCAATTTTAAGGACCAGCTATGTAAATGGTAGAACAGAGGATTAAAACGGTAAAGACAGTGAATATTTTGAGCAAATTCACGGCATTTCCAAGGGTAGTCCTTTCTCCTCTCTGGTAGCCAACAATTCTATGGAAGACTTTGTGGAGAGGGCACTTGATTCGGCTGAACTTAAATGAAAAGTCTTCTGGCTATATATGAATGGTACTTTTCTAGTGTGGCTCCACAGTGAAGAAAAACTGTCACGCTTTTTGCAGCATATGGAATCTATCCACGAATATATCTAATTTACGATGGAAGTGGATAAAGGCGGCTGTCTGCCATTTCTGGACGTCTTGGTCAGATGGAAAATGGATGGATCATTGGGTCATTCTGTTTACAGTAAGCCCACACATACAAACGTGTATTATTTGCAGGCGTTTAGGTGTCACTAACCGCCACAAACTATAGGTGTCCTTCGAATCTTCGTGCACCTGGCACATGTTCATCAGACGATGAGGACAGCCTTGCAGGGGAGCTGGAACGCCTACACTCAGTGTTCAAGAATAACGGATGTTCTCCACATCAGATCAGCACAACTTTAAGAAAGAAAAAACGTGACCACCTACAAGATCAAGAAGAGAAGGAGCGGTTCAAGTCTAGGAAGAACCTCCCGTTCGTCGGGAATATTTCGTGAAAAGTAGGCAGAATCTTAAGAAAACATTACGTCAAAGTAATCTTCCCCCCCCCCCCCCCTTGCTTAGACATGGGCTCTTCTCGGTTCGGCAAAGGACGATCTGGAATTGCGGAAGGTTGGAATCTACAGAACACCTTGCCAGTATGGCAGTTGAGGAGACAACGCGCACAGAGCGTGAAAGATGCGTTGATCATGATAGCCATACTCATCTTTCACAGTCCAGTAAATCAGCCATAGCCGAGCATTGTATCTCTACAGGGCATTCCATGGATTAAAAAAATAGTTTAAATGGCTCTGAGCACTATGGGACTTAACATCTATGGTCATCAGTCCCCTAGAACTTAGAACTACTTAAACCTAACTAACCTAAGGACATCACACAACACCCAGTCATCACGAGGCAGAGAAAATCCCTGACCCCGCCGGGAATCGAACCCGGGAACCTGAGCGTGGGAATCGAGAACGCTACCGCACGACCACGAGCTGCGAACCTCTGGGATTACTCTGCCACGAAAATCTTTGCCTCGACGATATCTGTCTGGGATTCAATTTTATAGGAATAGGTGGAAATACATTTCGCGCTAGACCTAGATAACCGTGATGGGGCTTTCAACTGGATTAGGCGTGGGACCTTGCGATCTCTTTAACTTATTCAGAATCAAAACATTTTATGATCAATGATGTGTCTAGCAGCATTTAATTTTATTATTTTTGACATCTGAATTTTAGTTCCGCGAGTGTGCATTCCAACAGAGTGCGCCCGTAGAATTACATTACGCATGCGCCTACTCCCGAGCAGTATTCGAAGACAGCGCGTCAACTCAACATAGGTCATTCACGGAGCGGCTGCTTTTGAGCATGCGTCTTCGCGACAATTTTTGGAATAAAGGTAGCGATACGAACTAATAATCTCCAGTGCGAAACACTCACCTGAAGATGGCTAAATGGTTGTCAGCCGAAATATCGTGGCAAGAAGTGGATTTTATCAGGCTGCAATCGCGAAACTTCGTGAAATGTGGTAGAGACATATTTAATGAATGGATAATATCAGAAATCCAAAGATCTTGCTAAAGCATAACCCAGTACGAGAACAAAATGTAGGAAACTTATCACCAGATGTCAGTACAGTTTCCCCTGAGGAGGTACGAATTTGTGTACCTGGTGATACAACATCTCTGGACACCTTCCATGACCATGTTTCGTAGAAACAGGAGTTCACTGTAATAAAGATGATAAACTAAGCAAAATCAGAAAATCAATTAAATTTTACGATGCGTTCACATTTAATATTCGTTTGAAAACAAGTTTGCAGGTTTCATACCGGCTAGGGCGCATTCTGTCCAGAGGCACAGTTAGATATACGGCTGCGTGAGTCTCTTGTCGCTATGTCAGAAGACAGAAGCTCCGGGAGATGTGAAGTGGTCGGCGAACGACGGAAGAACATGTGGAGAGGGGTTGGTGGAAGGGGAGGCCGCTGTACGAGAAGAGAGCAGCGCCCGCCGCCTTCCGCTCCTATATTGAATGGCGGGGCCCCTCATTAATATGCATAAATTGACACTGCGGCCGGGGCGCATGCTAATGCCTGCAGAGTGACTGCTGTTTGCTCCCTCACCCACCCCACCCCTCTGTTTGTAGTTTTGCGCCGCGGTGGTCCCGACGGCTCGCTTTACGGGGCGGGCAGGTACTTGCCCGCGCTACATCGCAGGACGCCGAAACCCAGAGAGTGGTAACTCGGTGGCCTGAGGTTACTGTGAGCCAGCTAACAGTTTCTGGCAGAGAGTACCTCGTACCATCATCGGTTCTGACTCCTCTTCTCCCCTTCTTACTACTTTAATTCTGTCTACAATTCCCTCTATGATATCTAGTAACTGTAATTCTGTTTCTGTGATTCTTCCATGACGTGTACGCAAAAGGAGCGTAAGTTACCGTGTAACAGTCCTGTGGAAACAAACGTAGTGCAGTAATCAATCCGGATTTTTTAATTCGGCGAGGGGTCTATGTACTAGTACATTAAGTGTGCGTAGTTCCCTGAAACAGACGTTATGTCTGGTGTTTAATGGCCCATATATCCATTTACACTTCTACACTTCTATACTCTGCAAGCCACCTGACGGTGCGTGGCGGAGGATACTTTGAGCACCTCTATCGGTTCTCCCTTCTATTCCAGTCTCGTATTGTTCGAGAAAGATTGGGCTCTAATCTCTCTGATCTTATCCTCATGGTCTCTTCGCGAGATATACGTAGGAGGGAGCAATATACCGTTTGACTCCTCGGTGAAGGTATGTTTTCGAAACTTCAACAAAAGCCCGTACCGAGCTACTGAGCGTCTCTCTTACAGTGCTTCCACTTGAGTTCATCTGTCATCTGCGTAACGCTTTCACGATTACTACATGATACTGTAACGAAGCGCGCTGCTGTCCGTTGGATCTTCTCTATCTCTTTTATCAATCCTATCTGGTACGGATCCCACACCAGTGAGCAGTATTCAAGCAGTGGGCGAACAAGTGTACTGTAACTTACGTCCTTTGTTTTCGGACTGCATTTCCTTGGGATTCTTCCAATAAATCTCACTCTGGCATCTGCTTTACCGACAATTAAATTTATATGGTCATTCCATTATAAATCACTCCTAATGCCTACTCCCAGATAATTTATGGAATTAACTGCTTCCAGTTGCTGACCTGCTATATTGTTGCTAAATGATAAAGGATCTTCATTTCTATGTATTCGCAGCACATTACACTTGTCTATATTGAGATTGAATCGCTATTCCCTGCACCGTGCGTCAATTCGTTCCAGATCCTACTGCATTTCAGTACAATTTTCCATTGTTACAACCTCTCGGTATACTACAGCATCATCCGCAAAAAGCCTCAGTGAACTTCTGATGTTATCCAGAAGGTCATTATATATATTGTGAAGAGCAACGGTCCTACGACACTCCCCTGCGGCACACCTGAAATAACTCTTTTTTCGGAAGACTTCTCTACATTGAGAATGACACGCTGCGTTCTGTTATCTAGGAACTCTTCAATCCAATCACACAATTGGTCTGATTGTCCATATGCTCTTACTTTGTTCATTAAACGACTGTGAGGAACTGTATCAAACGCCTTGCCGAAGTCAAGAAACACGGCATCTACCTGGGAACCCGTGTCTAAGGCCGTCTGAGTCTCATGGACGAATGGCGCGAGCTGGGTTTTACACGATCGTCTTTCTCGAAACCCATGCTGATTCCTACAGAGTAGATTTCTAGTCTCCAGAAAAGTCATCATACTCGAACATAATACGTGTTCCAAAATTCTACAACTGATCGACGTTAGAGATCATTGCTTCCTATGTAAACATCCATTTCTACGAGACTACATTTTTCCTAAGGAGAGCGTAGACTGGTTTTGGAGAAGATCATCAGAGCACGCCGGATGTGTTTGAAGAAGTGTTGCACTGACTAAATGGAGTTGGTGTCAAACAAGTAAGTGTGTTCGGGAGGGAACCACCTACAACCAAAAATAGTTACTGTTATGAGGTCGCTTGCTTGTAACCAACAACTATACAGCTTTGGCACAAATCCCAATAGGGTTATCAAACGGCTACGTCGAAAAATAGATTACCAACAATTTACAGAGATTTATTAATAGAAAATTTTCCAGTACTTGATAAGTGGGCATGTCATTTTTGTAAGTTCTCCACGTGCACGTCAGAGAGAGAGCAAGTTGCATTACTGTTAAACAATCTTTGGTCTTGTTATCGCACAGCCTTTGCCTCTGTGCAGTCTGATACATTCTTAGTTGAAGTGTGGCAGGTGATGGACGTATCAATAGTGTTATGTTGACTTGTTATTGTATCTGTTAGATGAAGAAAGATTTATTGTAGAGGACAGTAAGGCTGAACATGATATATATATATATATTGGGAAGCGAAGAGAATATTTACTTTGACAATGCTATTATTTCTGAAGAGAAGAAATTTGACGTGAGATAGTAGCACTGCGCAGCAATTTTTCTTTTTATATATAATAATTATTGTCAGTTAGTTTACTTGCTCAGAACTGAGAGAAAGACCACCCCTCCTGCCTGGGTCATGCATAACAACTGATGAACTTGTTTGCTTCTTACAGAAACTCTCTGTTAACATTATACCTTTTCAGATCATTGAACAATTTGTTAAGCGTAGTAATGTTCAGACTATTGTTATGTGCGAAGACCACGTAAAATTTTACTCTTATTTTTTTTCTTACTTTAAATGCATACTTCATTCTAAAACCGTTGCCTTGGAATATCGTTTCACAGGAATAGTTACTCTCCCTATTCCACTGTTTAAAGAAGGCGTATTACTACATTGCACCATATGGTATGCAACAGTTTCAATATTTATTTAGAAATAGAAATCTAGTTTTGCCACCGCCTACTTGCTGTTTGCTGTTGTGCATCCAAGAAATCTCCAACAGGGTTTTCAAAGTGCGAGGTAAGTGGAAATTTCGAATAGGACCAGATAATTGTTTTACCTCAGTTGCATTTAATATAAAAAGCTGTATTGAGACCAGCTACCATTCTGTTCAAATTAGGTTTTGCTTACTCAAAGGTTAGCACAGGAGTTTAAGTAGGCTAACAGTTTGTCAGTGCATAGTTTTGGTAATACGTAGATTTTTTATAGAGTGAGAGGTAAATTTTGGCTACATTTCATACAGAAACATGCGTGGCAATGTATTTCCAATTTCCACTTGCACTTATCTGTCCTGAAACCTTGTATAGTTCTAGCACTAATGAAAGATGACCAACATGTCTTGTATAATGTTCAGCTTGGTTCTTCTTGGAGGTCATTGCAGATGAGTCTGAGACTCTCGCTGAGATACTACCCTGAGGTACTAACTAACTGCCTGCCGAGTGGAGCTGTGTGCCTGCCTGTATTCACGTCTGGGACATGGATGTCCATTTGCGAATGGTTTGCGTGACGTCAGGTGGAGAAGACCTCTCTGAAGTCTGACCTTAACTATGTTACACCTCAGTGAGAAGCATGTAGGCTGTATCCCGTGTCTTCTCGAAGACATAGCAAGAAGTTTGTACTCTATTGTACGTTGTTGTTCTTGTGGTCTTCAGTCCTGAGACTGGTTTGATGCAGCTCTCCATGCTACTCTATCCTGTGCAAGCCTCTTCATCTCCCAGTACTCACTGCAACCTACATCCTTCTGAATCTGCGTAGTGTAGTCACCTCTTGGTCTCCCTCTACGATTTTTACCCTCCACGCTGCCCCCCAATACTAAATTGGTGATCCCTTGATCCCTCAGAACATGTCCTCTCAACCGATCCCTTCTTCTCGTCAAGTTGTGCCACAAACTTTTCTCCCCAATTCTATTCAATACCTCCTCGTCAGTTATGTGATCTACCCATCTAATCTTCAGCATTCTTCTGTAGCACCACATTTCGAAAGCTTCTATTCTCTTCTTGTCCAAACTATTTATCGTCCATGTTTCACTTCCATACATGGCTACACTCCATACAAATACTTTCAGAAACAACTTCCTGATACATAAATCTATATTCGATGTTAACAAATTTCTCATCTTCAGAAACGCTTTACTTGCCATTGCCAGTCTACATTTTATATCCTCTCTACTTCGACCATCATCACTTATTTTGCTCCCCAAATAGCAGAACTCCTTTACAACTTTAAGTGTCTCATTTCCTAATCTCATTCCCTCAGTTTTACCCGACTTAATTCGACTGCATTCCATTATCCTCGCTGTGTTTTTGTTGATGTTCATCTTATATCCTCCTTTCAAGAAGCTGTCCCCACTCCGTTCAACTGCTCTTCCAAGTCCATTGCTGTCTCTGACAGAGTTAAAATGTCATTGGCGAATCTCAAGGTTTTTATTTCTTCTCCGTGGATTTTAATACCTACACCGAATTTTTCTTTTGTTTCCTTCACTGCTTGCTCAATATACAGATTGAATAACATCGGGGAGAGGCTGCAACCCTGTCTCACTCCCTTCCCAACCACTGCTTCCCTTTCATGCCCCTCGACTCTTATAACTGCCATCTGGTTTCTGTACAAATTGTAAATAGCCTTTCGCTCCCTGTATTTTACCCCTGTCACCTTCAGAATTTGAAAGAGAGTATTCCAGTAAACATTGTCAAAAGCTTTCTCTAAGTCTACAAATGCTAGAAACGTAGGTTTGCCCTTCCTTAATCTAGCTTCTAAGATAAGTCGTAGGGTCAGTATTGCCTCACTTGTTCCAACATTTCAACGGAATCCAAACTGATCTTCCCCGAGGTCGATTCTACTAGTTTTTCCATTCGTCTGTAAAGAATTCGCGTTAGTTTTTTGCAGCTGAGACTTATTAAGCTGACAGTTCGGTAATTTTCACATCTGTCAACACCTGCTTTCTTTGGGATTGGAATTATTGTATTCTTCTTGAAGTCTGAGGGTATTTCACCTGTCTCATACATCTTCCTCACCAGATGGTAGAGTTTTGTCAGGACTGGCTCTCCCAAGGCCATCAGTAGTTCCAATGGAATGTTGTCTACTCCGGGGGCCTTGTTTCGACTCAGGTCTTTCAGTGCTGTGTCAAACTCTTCACGCAGTATCTTATCTCCCATTTCAACTTCATCTACATCCTCTTCCATTTCCATAATATTGTCCTCAAGTACATCACCCTTGTATAGACCCTCTATGTACTCCTCCCACCTTTCTGCTTTCCCTTCTTTGCTTAGAACTGGGTTTTCATCTGAGTTCTTGATGTTCGTACAAGTGGTTCTCTTATCTCCAAAGGTCTCTTTAATTTTCCTATAGGCAGTATCTATCTTACCCCTAGTGCGATAAGCCTCTACATCCTTACATTTGTCCTCTAGCCATCCCTTCTTAGCCATTTTGCACTTCCTGTCGATCTCATTTTTGAGACGTTTGTATTCCTTTTTGCCTGCTTCATTTACTGCATTTTTATATTTTCTCCTTTCATCAATTAAATTCAATATTTCTTCTGTTACCCAAGGATTTCTACTATCCCTCGTCTTTTTACCTACTTGATCCTCTGCTGCCTTCACTTTTTTATCCCTCAAAGCTACCCATTCTTCTTCTACTGTATTTCTTTCCCCAATTCCTGTCAATTGCTCCCTTATGCTCTCCCTGAAACTCTGTACAACCTCTGGTTCTTTCAGTTTATCCAGCTCCCATCTCTTTAAATTTCCACCTTTTTGCAGTTTCTTCAGTTTTAATCTACAAGTCATAACCAATAGATTGTGGTCAGAGTTCACATCTGCCCCTGGAAATGTCTTACAATTTAAAACCTGATTCCTAAATCTCTGTCTTACCATTATATAATCTATCTGAAACCTGTCAGTATCTCCAGGCTTCTTCCATGTGTACAACCTTCTTTTATGATTCTTGAACCAAGTGTTAGCTATGATTAAGTTATGCTCTGTGCAAAATTCTACCAGGCGGCTTCCTCTTCCATTTCTTTGCCCCAGTCCATATTCTACTACTACGTTTCCTTCTCTCCCTTTTCCTACTACCGAATTCCAGTCACCCATGACTATTAAATTTTCATCTCCCTTCACTATCTGAATAATTTCTTTTATACTATTGTACGTAACAAAGAAAATTTTCCTGAATGTTGCATGTAAATCACAATAACAAGCGGTCCTGCCAAGATATAGAGCCAAAAAGAGACTTGTATTTAATAGAAGAAAGGGAAGTGCCAACAGCGATGTCCATGTTATTGTGGTCTTCAGTCTACTTCGGCCATCATCGGTTATTTTGATGCCCAAATAGCAAATCTTTTCTACTACTTAAAGTGTCTCGTTTTCTAATCTAATTCCCTTAGCATCACCAGATTTAATTAAACTATATTTCATTATGCTTGTTTTGCTTTTGTTGATGCTCATTTTATATCCTCCTTTCAAAACACTGTCCATTCCTTTCAACTGCTCTTCCAAGTCGTTTGCTGTCTTTAACACAATTACAATGTCACTGGCAAAACTGAAAGTTTTTATTTCTTTCCCCTGAACATTAATGCTTTCTCCAAATTTTTCTTTCGTTTTGTTCACTGTTTTTTCAGTGTACAGATTGAATAACACTGGGTATAGGCTACAACACTACCTCACTACCTTCCCAACCACTGCTTCCCTTCCGCGCTCCTCGACTCTTGCAAATGCCGTCTGTTTGCTGTACAAGTTGTAAATAGACTTTCGCTCCCTGTATTCTACCCCTGCTACCTTCAGAATTTCAAGGAGGATATTCCAGTCAACTTTGTCGAAAGCTTTCTCTAAATCTACAAATGCTATAAACGTGGTGCTGTGTCTCCCATGGAGTGGCTCACTGCTATATCTCCCACGAGGAGATGCTTGATAAGCAGTGATAAGACACAGGTAAACAAAGCAGGGGTTTATTACGACAACTGTAGAGATTTAATAATAAAGAAAAACTCTTTGTGAATAAATGTAGTGGGACGTGAAGATAATGCCACCGACAAACCCTAACGACGGAGGTTGAGCGTTTAGCGTAGTTGGCCGACAATTATGTATTGGGATATCACTGGAAAGGTACAGATCCCGCTGCAGTGGCTTCCGGCCGTGCTCTAACTAATGGGCTGCTAAGAGCCGGAGTATGAATTGGCCCAGAGCTTCGGAAATTTGTGGTAAGGTCTTATGGGACCAAACTGCTGAGGTCATCGGTCCCTAAGCTTACCACTACTTAATCTAACTTGAACTAACTTACGCTAAGGACGACACACACACACACACACACACATGCCCGAGGGAGGACTCGAACCTCCGACGGTGGCAGCCGCGCGGATCGTGAGAAGACGCCCTAGACCGTGCCGCTACCCCGCGCGACCAGAACTTCGGTAGAGCGAACTGTCTACGTGTTGGCTTGCACCGCCCTGTATAGCCGTGGCGGGGAGAAATTCGTGCCGATCCAATTCCTCACACGTGACACGGCGAAGGAAATAAGTCGCTGGCACAGAGGACCTCTGGTAGCTCTTGTCCTGGCGTCTTTCGTCCTTATGATCGACCCTGTCTGGGGAGGCAACGCCTTGTGCTTATGCAACCCCATGACGCTTCAGTGTCTGAGGGGTTACCGATCGCTTTAGGCGAACATTGGTTACACGGCACATAGGTTTGCTTTTCCTAAATCTAAGTCATAGTGTCAGCACCGCCTCTCGTGTTCCTACATTTCTTCGGAATCCAAACTGATCTTCCACGAGGTTAGCTTCCACCACTTTTTCCACTTTTTGTAAAGAATATTTATTAATATTTTGCAACCGTAACTTGTTAAACTGATAGTTCTGTAATTTTCACACCTGTCAGCACCTACTTTGTTTAGAATTGCAATTATTGTATTTTTCTTGAAGTTTGAGGGTATTTCGCCTGTCTCACAAGTCTTGCACACTAGATGAAAGAGTTATGTCATACCTGTTCCTCCCAAGGTCGTCAGTGGTTCTGACAGAACGTCGTCTACTCCTGGGACCTTGTTTCGACTTAGATCTTTCAGAGCCCTGTCAAATTCTTCTCACACAATCATATTACCCATCTCATCCTCATCTATGTCCACTTCCCTTTCTATACTGTTGCTTTCAAGTTTATCTCCCTTGTATATACCCTGTATATACTCCTTCCACCTTTCCCTTCTTTGCTCTGGACTGATATTATATCTGAATTCTTGACATTCATACAGATGCTTCTCTTGTCCCAAAAGACCTCTTTCATTTTCCTGTAGGCAGTATCTATCTTTCCCCTCTTGAAGTATGCTTGTAAGTTCTTACATTTGTCCTCTAGCCATTCCTGCTTAGCCATTTTCCACTTCTTCTCAGTCTCATTCTTTAAACGTTTGTATTACCTTTCGCCTGCTTCGTTTGCTGCATTTTTGTGTTTTCTCCTTTCACAATTCTGTTGAGACATCCTAGGATATCTACTAGGCCTTGTCTTTTTACCTATTTGATCCTCTGCAGCCTTCACTATTTCATCTCTTAAAGCTATCCATACCTCTTCTACCATATTCCTTTCCCCTGTTCTACCTTATGCGCGCTCTGAAACTTCAGTGACATCTGATTCTTTCAACTTGTCCAGTTCCCGTCTCCTTAATATTCTACCTTTTTCCGATTCCTTCATTTTAATCTACTGTTCACAACCAATGAATTGTGGCCAGACTCCACATCTGTCCCTGGAAATGTCTTACGATTTAAAACCTGGTTCCTAAATATTTGTCTTACCATTATATAATCAATCTGGAACTTTCCGGTGTCTCTAGATCTCTCCCACGACTACGGCCTTATTTCATGATTCTTAAACCACGAGTTAGCGATGATTAAATTATACTCCGTTCAAAATTCTAACAGGCGTCTTCCTCTTTCATTCCTTTACCTGTGTCCATATTCACCTACTGCTTTTCCTTCTCATCCTTTTCCTACCATCGAAATCCAGTCCCCCAACACAATTAAATTTTCGTCTCCTTTAAATAAATTTTTGTTTTATTTCACCATACATTTGTTCAATCTCTTGATCATCTGCGGAGCTAGCTGACACACAAAGTTGTACTACTGCGTCAGGTGTGAGTTTCTTGTCTATCTTGGCTACA
This sequence comes from Schistocerca gregaria, assembly GCF_023897955.1. Classification (NCBI taxonomy): domain Eukaryota; kingdom Metazoa; phylum Arthropoda; class Insecta; order Orthoptera; family Acrididae; genus Schistocerca; species Schistocerca gregaria. Next base: position 49,246,003 of record NC_064924.1, read on the forward strand.
ATAATGGGTTCACTATGCTGCTCGTAGTAGCTTACCCGCATTCCTTTTTTGTTATTCATCATTAAATGTACTCCTGCGTTACCCCTATCTGATTGTGTATTTATAAATCTGTATTCACCGGTCCTGAAGTCCTGTTCCTTCTGCCACCGATCTTCACTAATTCACACCATACCCAACTTCAATCTATTCATTTCCCTTTTTAAATTTCCTAACCTATCTGCCCGATTAAGGAATCTAACATTCGAAGCTCCGATCAATAGAACTCCACTTTCGTTTCTTCTGATGACGATATCCTCTTGAGTAGTCCCCACCCAGCCATCGGAATGGGGGACTATTCTACCTCCAGAATATTTTACCCAAGAGGATGTCATCAACATTTAACCATAGAGTAGAGCCGCATGCCCTCGGAAAAAATTACGGCTGCAGTTTCCCCTTGGTTTTAGCCGTTCGTACTACAAGCACAGTAAGACCGTTATGATTGATACTGCAACCCCAGATCAGTCAGTTATCCAGACTTCTTCCCTTGCAACTAATGAAAAGGCTGCCGCCCCTCTTCAGGAACCACGCACTTGTCTGACCTCCCAACGAATACCCTTCGTTGTGGTTGCACCTACGTTATGGCTATCTGTATCACTGCGGCAAGCAAGCCACCCCACCGACGGCGAGGTCCATCGATCATGCAAGGAGCGATGCCCATTTCCGAGACAAAAGCCTATTACTACGTAGACACACAGCTGGCTGGCTGAAATATAAGGAACAGTCAAATGAAAACCAAACACCCGCCACAACGGGGCACTTCCATTCAAAATTAATCACCAGTTGCGTTAAGACATTTATCCCACTGGTAGACGAGATGATCAATTCCAGTTCCGTAGAACGCGGTCGGCTGCTGACGGATTCACAATCGTACCCAGTTTCTCGTCCGACTGAAACGGACATCATCGCACGTCTTTGTTTAGGTCGCCAAAGACGTAAACATCACACGATGGAGGCTATGCTTTAGCGATTTGGTTGTAATGATCCTCCGTACAGTCAACATCGCCCACCGTGTGATTTTGACTACTTTGGTGATCTGAAGAAAGATATGCGTGGACATCGGCTTCAGTCGGACGAGGAAGTGCGAGAGTAGATGCGGTTGAGGATCCGTCAGCGGCCGATCACGTTCTATGAACCAGGAGTAATTTAATCTCCTTACCTTTCAGTGTGGGAACGTCTGTAAATGTCTTAAAGCGCTTGGTAATTACTTTTAATGGAACCATTCCACAGTCCCGTTGTTCGGTTTTCATTTGGCTGCTCCACATACAATTTTATCGCAACATATCCAGTGTCCTGGAATATTTCGTCTGAAAAAAATCCCATGTTGGAGATATATATTCCAAAATAAATCATGTTATACTTAAACCATATATTCTGTGGTTAGATTCCATGTACCTGACCCATGAACCCTTACGACGCCTCATAAATTACAGCCTAGCATTACCATTCTGGACTAGAGTGTGCATAGCCCTCCTTCTTATGAAAAAGTATAGTCAGGTCAAGAAATTTAAGCTGCATGTTTGTTGAAGTCAGGTATCGACGCCATAATCACTAAGTGCAGGAAACAATACGGTTTGTACTAAGTCAGGTTGTGAGGTTCCAGTGGCTCCAACACTGCCATAGTATACATTTGTGAGGGCATAGTTTCGAACAATAAACAGAAAATGAATGATGTTAAATGTTAGGCATTGTTGTGGGTGCCGCTGCAAGAATGCTACCGGCAAACATAGTTTGGCCTTTCCAACTGTATAAAGAGAAATATCTAACACTTTGTAGTAAATTAATTATTATGTCAATAAAATTTAGTGGCATATTGGAATTGCATATTCGTTGTACTTATTGTAGGCTAAAAATAATAGCGAATAAAAGGCAGTTATATCTGCACTTCATAATTAGAGAATTTAGTAACCTGGGCCCCATAGAAAGTGTCCATGTGGCACGTTGATGACTCCACTCTAGACGTTCCTCTCTGCGAAGAGACGCGTCAGAGGTAGACATACAGTAGGTCTCCGACTATAAAGGCCACTCTGCCAAAGCTTCTGCAAACAGTTTGCCTCGATACAATACGTCCATGGATGCTGCGAGCTCACACGCCAGTTGCCGTGCAGTACTAAGGTGGTACTGTCGTGCTCTTACAGCCAAATAACGGTCTTCTCTTCTGAAGTCACACGTGGTCCACCCCACCCCGGTCTTCGGGAGACAGTTTCGGTCTCTATAAACTGTCGCCACATGCGAGAAACAACAGAACAATACACATTAAGCCAAAGGGCCAAATCAGTTTGTGACTGTCCTGTTTCCTTTCTTTCTATGGCCCTCCACCACAGAGAGTCTGGTAGGTATCTTGTCTGTGCCATACTGCACCATGTGTGATTGTGTATACAGTAACTGTGGATGTGGGGCTACCCGGAAAACATTTTCTCGTTTCATAGGTGCCCTGACGCCATCGTTGGCATGATTGTACGTTGAAGATGCCAATCTTCCGTACAGAACATGATCGTACGGACATCTGGTTGACAGTTGGTGTCATTATATTGTGAATTAGACACAAGACGTAGAAGTAGCGTTTTGTTGCTCTAATTTTGGACACCAGTGTATATTTATTGCTCTAGAAACCAATTTTAAGCATTCATTTTCGTCTAAAACATGTACAAATTCTGGACAGCTCACGTAACATATAACCTAAGGTGCGAAAATCCTAATATCGTGCCGGACCTTCTTTTGGCCGTCGTAGTGCAACAACTCGAAGTGGCATGGACTTAAGAAGTCTTTGGAAGTCCCCTGCAGAAATATTAAGCCATGCTCTCTCTATAGCCGTCCATAACTGAGAAACTGTTGCCGGAGCAGGATATTTTGCACGAACTGACCTCTCGATTATGTCACAGAAATATTCGATGGGATTCACGACGGACGATGTGGGTTGCCATATCATTCGCTCGCATTGTCCAAAATGTTGTTCAAACCAGTGACGAACAGTTAAGGCCCGGTGACATTTTTTGGAACGTAGGTCCATGTATGGCTGCAAATGGTCTCCAAGTAGCCGATCATAACCATTTTTCAGTCAATGACAGACTCAACTGAACTAGAGGACCCAGTCCATTCCATGTAAACACAGCTCACAGCATTATGAAACCACAACCAGCTTGCACAGTGCCTTTTTGACAACTTGGGTCCATGCTTGCATAGTGCCTTTTTGACAGCTGGGTCCACGGCCTCGTGAGTTCTGCGTCACACTCGAACCCTACCATCACCTCTTACCAACTGAAACTGGGACTCATCTGACCACTGACCAGTCAGCAATTTTCCGGTCGCCTAGGGCCCAACCGAAACGGTCACGATCCAAGGAGAGGCGCCACAGGTGATCGTGCTCTTAGCATAGGTACTCGCGTCGAACGTCTGCTGTCATATACCATTAAAGCCAAATTTTGCCTCCCTGTCCTAACGGATACGTTTATCGTACATCCTACACTGATTTCTGAGATTATGTCTCTCAGTGTTGCTTGTCTGTTAGCACAGACAGCACTACCAAAGCCGCTGCTCTCGGCCGTTACGTGAAGGCCGTTGGCCACTGCGTTATCCACGGTCAGAGGTAATGGTATTCTCGGCATGCTCTTGACACTGCGGGTCTCGGAATATTGAATTCCTTAACGATTTACGAAATGGAATGTCCCAAGGGTCTAGCTCCAAATTCTATTCCGCGTTCAGAGTCTGTTAATTCCCGTCGTGCGGCCATAATCACGTTGGAAAACTTTCCACATGAATCACCCGAGGACAAATGATAGCTCTGCCAATGCACCGCCCTTTTATACCTTGTGTACACGATACTACCGCCATCTGCATGTGTCCATAAGGCTGTCCCATAACTTTTGTTACCTCCGCGTATGTTAATGCCTTTGATGCGGCTACAAGCGGAGGTCTTTGCTTGCACACATAGCCAACCGTCTGCGGGATAACTAACGTGGCAAAGACTCACCTCCCTCCTTCCCCGCCCTCATTCCCTTCAATCGAACAATGGAGTGGTAGAAACGATCTGGTGCCAACGTGGAGATAACAGTCCAAGAACGGTGGCTATAGGTGTTTCCACAAGGTAAGAGTGCTTACTCGAGGTCCTGGTACCGGAGTGTGGATGCACCGTGCTGTTGGGGACTCGGGATACTCCGATGCAATATACAGTGAGGAATTGACGAAATCCATTTCAGTACAAGTCTCCCTGATGCGAATGTTGTTGCCATGGTTATCTGTTTGGGTCCCCCTGAAATGACGATAACTGCCCTGTTCTGGACACAAAAAACAAGCCAAGTGGTGTCTGAACTTCATCATCCGTCACTCCTGGCAGAGATAATGCTGGTTGTCTAACTCCTGTGGTGCGCAGCCAAGTCTGAAGGTGGTATGAAGAGTGCTGACTTCTCAGATAGAAGCTGTCGTCTTAATCCAGTAAACACTCCGAAGTCTTCTTGTTATAGACTTAAGTACTTTATCCATATTTTATTTTTATTTTACTTTTTTTCTGGCAAGGCTTCCAGTCGTGAAGTAAGCTTTCGAGAGGACCTACAAACCTACAAAAAAAACCTCTCACATCAGAAGTAAAACTTTAAGGATTGTACCATTAGTGAGCAATTTTCGAAACACCTGGAGAAAATAAAACACTTCAAAAAAGCAGCGGGGCTCGGTCAGTACTTGGGACAGAAAGTTCTCCAAAATATGGGACTAATTATAAAGTGTGTGTGATGTTATTGCGTTGGTGCATAAGTTTCTTAGCGTTTTTACATAAAGACAACAGTACACATAACAGAGACTTTAGTCGACAATAATATATTCTCCTTCACTATTTACAACAGTCCGCGACTGTAGAAATCACATGATTTTGAGGCGAAGAACTCGTCGATCCATGTTCGGAGCGCTTTATCATATGGAAAGGAAGATTCTTGAACGTTGTTCGACAGAGAGTGGAAAAGGTGAAAATCTGAGAGCGCAAGATCAGATGAATAATGCGGGCGCGGTTTAACAACCCAAACCGACTCCTGTACAGAGTTTTCTGTAAGTCCAGTAGAAAGCGGGCGGTTGTTATTGCATAGTAACATCATTTCTAGCAGTCTTCCTAGTCGTTGTTCTTGGATTGCGTATGCAAGGCATCTCAGTTGTTGACAATAAACGTCAGCAGTGAAGGTTATATCTCGGGAAAACAATTCGTAACACACCATACTGTCGCTGTCCCATCAGATGCATAACATTATCTTTTGTGGATGCACGCGCTACTTTGTATGGGGAGTTGCTGCTTTGTTTGGACTCAACAATTCCTTTATTTTTCTTATTTTAGCATAAAGACACCATTTCTCGTCACAAGTAACAATGCAGGACAGGTATGGTCGGTGTTGTTCATGAGCCAATTGATGACGGACAAGCAGGGATGCACATATGGCCATCGCTGATTTTTGTGATTTTGGCTTAGAGCATTTGGTACACATACACCTGATGTTTGAACCTTCCCCATTGCATGCAAATGCTGCACGATGGTGGACTGATCAACGCTCATCACATTTGCTAGTTCTCGACTTCACTGACGTTGATCGTTGTGGATTAATGCGTTTAACCGATCTTCATCAAACCCCGAAGCTCTTCCTAAATGTGGAGAGTCACTAATGTCAAAACCAGCCTCCTTAAAACAAGGAAACCATCTTCTCGCGGTACTCTGTCCAATGTAATTATCCCCATACACGGCGAAAACGTTTCTGGCTGCCTCCTCTGCTGTCACCCCTGTACACGTAACAAATAAATACCCCACTCATACGGTTATAGTTGGTGGGGACTTCAACCTACCCTCGGTATGTTGGCAAAAATACTTGTTCAAAACCGGTGGTAGGCAGAAAACGTCTTCCGAAATTGTCCTAAATGCTTTTTCCGAAAATTATTTCGAGCAGTTAGTCCACGAACCACGCGAATTGTAAATGGTTGCGATAACACACTTGACCTCTAAGCCACAAACAATCCAGAGCTGATAGAGAGCATCATGACTGATACAGGGATTAGTGATCACAAGGTCGTTGTAGCTAGGCTCAATACCATTTCTTCCAAACCCATCAGAAACAAACGCAAAATAATTTTATTTAAAAAAGCGGATAAAGTGCCACTAGAAGCCTTCCTAAAAGACAATTTCCATTCCTTCCGAACTGACTATGCGAATGTAGACGAGATGTGGCTCAAATTCAAAGATATAGTAGCAGCAGCAATTGAGAGATTCATACCTCATAAATTGGTAAGAGATGGAACGGATCCCCCGTGGTACACAAAAAAGGTCCGAACGCTGTTGCAGAGGCAACGGAAAAAGCATGCGAAGTTCAGAAGAATGCGAAATCCCGAAGATGGGCTAAAATTTACAAACGCGCGAAATTTGGCACGTACTTCGATGCGAGATGCCTTTAATAGGTTCCACAACGAAACACTGTCTCGAAATTTGGAAGAAAATCCGAAGAAATTCTGGTCGTATGTAAAGTACACAAGCGGCAAGACGCAGTCAATACCTTCGCTGCGCAGTGCCGATGGTACTGTTATCGACGACTGTGCCGCTAAAGCGGAGTTATTGAACGCAGTTTTCCGAAATTCCTTCACCAGGGAAGACGAATGGAATATTCCAGAATTTGAAACACGAACAGCTGCTAGCATGAGTTTCTTAGAAGTAGATACCTTAGGGGTTGCGAAGCAACTCAGACCGCTTGATACGGGCAAGTCTTCAGGTCCAGATTGTATACCGATTAGGTTCCTTTCAGATTACGCTGATACTATAGCTCCCTACTTAGCACTCATATACAACCGCTCGCTCACCGATAGATCTGTACCTACAGACTGGAAAATTGCGCAGGTCGCACCAGTGTTCAAGAAGGGTAGTAGGAGTAATCCATTTAACTACAGACCTATATCATTGACGTCGGTTTGCAGTAGGGTTTTGGAGCATAATCTGTATTCAAACATTATGAATCACCTCGAAGGGAACGATCTATTGACACGTAATCAGCATGGCTTCAGAAAACATCGCTCTTGTGCAACGCAGCTAGATCTTTATTCGCACGAAGTAATGGCCGCTATCGACAGGGGAACTCAAGTTGATTCCGTAATTCTAGATTTCCGGAAAGCTTTTGACACAGTTCCTCACAAGCGACTTCTAATCAAGCTGCGGAGCTATGGGGTATCGTCTCAATTGTGCGACTGGATTCGTGATTTCCTGTCAGGAAGGTCGCAGTTCGTAGTAATAGACGGCAAAAGTGATGTCAGGTGTTCCCCAGGGAACCGTCCTGGGACCTCTGCTGTTCCTGATCTATATAAATGACCTGGGTGACAATCTGAGCAGTTCTCTTAGGTTGTTCGCAGATGATGCTGTAATTTACCGTCTAGTAAGGTCATCCGAAGACCAGTATCAGTTGCAAAGCGATTTAGAAAAGATTGCTGTATGGTGTGGCAGGTGGCAGTTGACGCTAAATAACGAAAAGTGTGAGATGATCCACATGAGTTCCAAAAGAAATCCGTTGGAATTCGATTACTCGATAAATAGTACAATTCTCAAGGCTGTCAATTCAACTAAGTACCTGGGTGTTAAAATTACGAACAACTTCAGTTGGAAGGACCACATAGATAATATTGTCGGGAAGGCGAGCCAAAGGTTGTGTTTCATTGGCAGGACACTTAGAAGATGCAACAAGTCCACTAAAGAGACAGCTTACACTACACTCGTTCGTCCTCTGTTAGAATATTGCTGCGCGGTGTGGGATCCTTACCAGGTGGGATTGACGGAGGACATCGAAAGGCTGCAAAAAAGGCAGCTCGTTTTGTATTATCACGTTATAGGGGAGAGAGTGTGGCAGATATGATACACGAGTTGGGATGGAAGTCATTACAGCATAGACGTTTTTCGTCGCGGCGAGACCTTTTTACGAAATTTCAGTCACCAACTTTCTCTTCCGAATGCGAAAATATTTTGTTGAGCCCAACCTACATAGGTAGGAATGATCATCAAAATAAAATAAGAGAAATCAGAGCTCGAACAGAAAGGTTTAGGTGTTCGTTTTTCCCGCTCGCTGTTCGGGAGTGGAATAGTAGAGAGATAGTATGATTGTGGTTCGATGAACCCTCTGCCAAGCACTTAAATGTGAATTGCAGAGTATTCATGTAGATGTAGATGTATTGAACTCACAATGAAAAATACGTCGGAAATGTTTTCAAATTTCTTCAAATGGCAGGCCAATTTCTAGAGTCGAAGTCTCCACTCATCTCCAGATGACAAAACGACAATATGTAAATTCAAACAGCAACAGTGAACTGGAAATTAAAAATGGTAAACAAGCCCATTCAAACCGGAATACCAACATGCAAAAGAAAAGTGCTATGAACTTATGCACCAACCTAACCTATGTGATGTAATGCGGCAGGACATAGAGCGACTGACCATAGGAAACAGTACCACTGGTTACCCCAAAGTCGTAAGACAACGCGAAATGTTCTTTCAATTAACATAACTCCATCTAGTGATGGAGGCAGTGACAACTGGTCCTTAGTGTACTGCCATTACAGCAGGCATAGTACATGAGCTGAACGTAATTGTAACACCAATAACGGCCCGATCGCATAGTGGCCAAGGCGCTACTCAGCTGCGGTGCGCCCAGGACGTAGCAAGCTGTGCTTTCCGTCGCTGAGGCTGTCTGTTGTGTGTAGAGCTTGAGTACCAGCTGCATTTGCTATTTGGTACTCGTATAAACTGTTGGTTGCCGTGCATTTACCCCTCAGTCGGCTGGCGCTGAGAGTCTCCGTGAAACTGTGTAGTTTGTGGTCATGCTCGGTGATGGAAGCCGCAAGATCACATTAACAATAAGATACAACCGTAACACACACATTGTGTAGCCTAATCCATAGGATCTGAAACATACCTTAAAAAGGTAAGATATACAGTTGAACAAGGAAGAGTATTCGTCCTACATAATATGTGAGTCCACCGAAGTCTTTGACAGTGTCTTCAACATCTCGTGGTCTTGTTGTTAGCGCTTATGATGAAGGGGCGCTAGGTTCGATTCCCGGTCTGGTTGGGGATTTTTCTCTGCTCGGGAGTAGTGATCACAACTAACGCGCAAGTTGTCGAAGTGCCGTCGAATAAAATGCCTTGCAACAGGCGACTAAACTCCCAAACATACCATAAGCACATTTCATTTTCGTTTTACAATGTAGTAAATGAATGAATGGTGAAGCCGAGTTTAAATATTGATGGCAGCATTGACACTGTTACCATTGCCGCAGTTGATACTGTGTTAGTTCACATGTGCATGTTTAAAGTACCGCCGAACTGGGTGATAAGAGTTAATCCACTGCAGACGCTCTGTCAGCAAATGGAACAGTTTAGCCACTCTATGGTGAGAAATGTACTGCTGTGATATCCGGAATTAAAAAAAAAATTGAGGGTGGACGTCTTTTAGTGAGAAAATAGTACAAGAGTTGTACACGTTCAGTTGCAACATCTCATTCCGTCGTACATGATAACTGTGGGACACAGGGCTCACATTAGTGCTTAGTTCAGAAGCTTCATCCTTGCTGCTACTGTATGAGCTGTAGCCTAATTCTCGCTGCATTATTTGTAATGAGTCTGTACGCTTGGAGAAATACAAATTGTGTAAGTATTCTGTCTGTTGTGTTAACTCGCTCGTTAATCATTACTGCTATTACTGCTCCTGTCCAGGTTTCCTACGACGACAGTTGCTGCACCACTCAGTAGCCCATCTCTCGCTACCGTTGTCTAAGAAGCCGTACACAGCACTGTTTACCATTTAACGTGAAATGTAGTTTCAGAGGAAACTGCCCAAGGCTCGTCCTGTATTAAAACTGAACTTAAAACGTAAGCTAGATTGGTAGATACGATAAACGAAGGGAAAGTCGCTCTTGAAGCCCAGTTGACTCCGCAACGGTTGTCTTGGCTGCCGTGCAAGACAACGAACAGGCCCCATGAGCCAGCCGCTGGAAACGTCATTGTACGGGGTACGGCAGGCCCATTACGCCGGCGCCTGCGGTACGGCAACCGGACGCGCAAAAAACACAATGTAGGCGTGAACACAAATGGTGGCGAAATCAGAACATCCTCACAAAAGGTGACATCCTTGGAAAAGTGAACAGAACCTTCAGCGGAAGATTAAAATAAAGATAGCAAGTAGGCGTAATGGCTTTGATCCAAAAAATTGAGGAGAACTTCAGTAAAACAAATACACTAACTGATCTAAAATATCCAGACGCCTATGAGTGGAAGTTAACATGCGTCCTGCCCACCTTGCGCCCTTATGACGCGTTGAACTCGGGACAATACCCTTTTCAACGAAGGGTCTGAATGTCTGTGGAGCAATGGGATCCTATTCGTCCCCAAGAGCCGAAACCAGAGAAGACATTTGGCTCTGTAGCGAAGTCGACAGTCTTAACTCATCCCAAAGGAGTTCTAATGGTTTCAGGTCGGGATTCTGGGAGAGCGCTCTACTTCAAGAATGTAACTTCCGTAAACCATTGCCTCATACGTTGCTGTTTTGTGACAGGGTGCATTGCCATGCTGATACAGTCATCGCTCCAGATTGTTCCTCTACTTTACACAGTACACAATGCTGTAAAATGTGTTCATATTCTTCCAAATCTAACGTTCAAATGGTTCAATTGGCTCTGAGCACTCCCCTAGAACTTAGAACTGCTTAAACCTAACAAACCTAAGGACATCACATACATCCATGCCCGAGGCAGGATTCGAACCTGCGACCGTAGCGGTCGCGCGGTTCCAGATTTAAGAGCCTAGATCCGCTCGGCCACAACGGCCGGCCCACATCCACGGTTTTCTTAAGAGCAGCAAGGGATCACACCATAACCATGAAAAACACAATACTTCACTGTTGGCGCACCAAACGATGGCACTCCACGTTTTCCAGGCTTTGGACAAACTCAAAGCCGTTCATCGGACTGGCGCGGGCTATAATGTGATTTGCCACTCAGAATGACTCGTTTTCAGTCATCCAGTGTCCAGTAGTGTAGGTCTTTACATCACCTCAGCTGTTATTTAGCACTGACTATAGATATTGACTATATGTAAAAAGGAATTCAATAGTGCCTTGAATGATCTAAGTAATGGCAAAGCGACAGGCACAGATAATATCCCAGCAGAAATACTGAAGGAAATTGGAGAATCAACAAAAGAGTACTTACATAAACTTATTAAAGACTACTGTGAAGATGGAAAAGAACCACCTACAGATTTGCTTAACAGCAAAACATTAATAATCCCCCCCCCCCCCCCCAAAAAAAAAGGAAATGCTGTGGACTGTGAGAACTATAGAACTATCTCCTTACTATCCCACACTTCCAAAATAATGTTAAACATAATAAGAAACCGAATAAAAAAGAAAATTGAGGCAAACCTAGGAGAAGACCAATTTGGTTTCAGATCCGGAAACGAACCAGAGAGGTAATACTAGCTGTGAGGATGGTATTAGAAAGACGAATTGGAGTTAATAGGAAAACCTACTTGACCTTTATAGAGTTACAAAAAGCATTTGACATGGTTAATTGGAAATTGTTATTGCGAACAATGAAGGAAATAAATCTTGATTGGAGGGACAGAAGATTAATCTGGAACCTGTATAAAAGGCAGGAAGCAGAGATAGAAGTGAATCGTGTGAAGAAGAAAGCAAAAGTAAGGAGGGGAGTAAGGGAAGGATGCCCATTATCACCATATTTGTTCAACTTATTTACTGAAAAAAAAAAACATTGAAAAATTGAAAAGAATAACCAAAGGAATTAAAATTAAAGGGGAACGAATACACTGTATCCGTTTCGCAGATGATATAGTAGTACTTGCTGACCCAGTAAAGGAAATGGAGTTTATGTTGCTAAAATCTGCCAAAATCCTAAGAGAATTTAATCTAAAAATAAAATAAAGTAAAATAAATAAGAAGAAAACAAAAACTACGGTAGTAGGGAAGACAAAAGAAAATGATAAAGTGAATATTTAATTTAAACTAGAAGATGATGTACTAGCGCAGATTGGGAACTTCTGGTATTTGGGGAGCACAATCACTGACGACAGTAAATGTAGCACAAATATAAAGAGAAGAATAGCCATGGCAAAGCAAGCTTTCCAAAATAAAAGGAATTTACTAACAGACAATCATATAAGTCTAGAAAGTATGGAAAAAGTTTGCCGAAACTTTTGTCTGGGGTGTCTTAACATACGGATGTGAAGCGTGTACCCTGGGAAAGGCAAAGAACAAGAGACTGGAAGCAGTGGAAATGTGGATATTGAGAAGAATGACGAAAACAAGCTGGATAGATAGAAAACGTAATGAATAGGTCTTAAGAGAAGTGAATAAGAACAGAACCCTGTAAAATATATAGGAAGAAGAAAATCAAAATTGATAGGGCACATAACGAGACACAACAAGTTCCTAAAGAATGTGTTTGAGGGAAAAGTTTTAGGGAAAAAACCAGCAGGCCAAGAGCAACGTATTTAATAACATCAAAGAAGATATGGGGATAAAATCGTATGAAGAATTGAAGAGGATGACAATGAAGAGAGGGACGTGGCTAAATCGAGACGGCATAGCCTTTAGTTTATGATGATGATGATAGACATGTGTGGCTTATAAGGAGTTGCTCGACCACTGCATCCCATCATTTTTAATTCCGAACGCACAGTCATTGTGCTAGCTGGACTGCTGGTCTTCCTTCCCGCGATTTCGTGCGAATTTTTATTACCAGTGTCCACAGTGCTCGACTGTCTCTGTCCAACAGCACACGAGATCTGCCTGGTCTTGTTGTAATTATGGTTGTTTGTTCGTCTTTCCACTTCACAGTCACATCACCAACAGTCGACTCGTGCGGCTTTAGGAGGATCGAGTTGTGGCTGCTGGATTTTTTACACATATAACCTCTAATGACCAGTCCACGTTGGAGTCAGTGATGTTCTCTAGCGACAACACAATACTCCCCACCTCCTTTTATACTACAAGGCCCGCCTCGCTTGGTATCTAGTGTCAGTTCCGCATTACATAAGGTTGCCCGCATATTTTTGGTCAGACAGAGTACCTATGTTTAAGACAATCAAAGAAATACAAAGTCAATCACCAGGAGACCATGAGTAATTCATTAAAATTACCTTCAGTTTAGAGACAATGTTATGAATACCATTGTACAGCGTATCAGTAGGTATGATGAGAAATTGCCGTCGGAAGTTGTCTTTTAACATCGTTAATGAGGTCCGTAGGGTTGCGACTTCAGGTAACCCCATAACCAATAATCTCACGGATTAAAGTCTGATGTCCTCAAAGGTCCAGCATGATGGAACTGGCGGTCTCGGCACGCAATGCTCATCAGACGGTGCTCACAAGAGATCTTCCACGCGTATAGCGAAATGACGTGCATTAGCGGATAAAAGTTGTATCTTCCAGTAGGTATTTATCCGGCAGACTAGAAATGATGCGATTCCGTAACATATCGGCATACCTCGCACCCGTCACGTTGGCTGTTGGAAAGCAGGATCCTGCATTTTCTCGAAGAAAAAGATTACGATCACGATTGATGTAGTAAATCTACGGCACGTCGTGACTTTCTCGTCATGCAATGGGATTTCCATACAGTTCTAGGATTTTCAGTAGCCCAAATTCTGCAGTCTTGGGTCTTTACAGCCCGCCAGGGTGTGAAACGGGCTTCGTTGGTGCACAGCACGTTAGACAACCGGTCTTCATCTTCCGCCATTTTCTGAAATATCCACATCACAAATGCTTCCCGCGTCACAAGTCGGTGGTTAAGAGTTCATGATGACGCTCGATTTTGTAGGAACAGAGTTGGGTGGCCTAAAAACGGTAGTGTGTGGAATGCCAGTGCGACGTGCCACTTCACGAATGGTGATCTCACTATGCTGAGGTGAGGCACCTGAAGTCTCCATTGCCTTCTGAACTGTACCAGCAGCAGTAGCACTTGTGTTCGTTCGCCCATTTGGGCGCCTATTCTTTAGACGTTCAAGCAACCCGTGGCTTCGAACTTCTTCATTTTCTTCACAGCGATAAGAGTCACTGGGCCTTTACCCTTTCTAACGCCCTCCTTATGGCTATAGGATCGCAAAGCTCCAGTAGCGGATTCTCCATTCTGACAGTAAAGCTTCACTAACATTACCTTTCCTGGTAAAGTGACTGCTGGCGAATCTGACTTCTTCTCTCACCACAGCTTTTTTTATACATGATTCTTATGGTGGCGTCACAGAAGCCTTCCTGTCAAGAGCTATCGGCTGGACAGTTTTTGCATTCGTTTTTGATTTCGAAGAAGAAAAATCGAATCATTTCATGCCTGTGTATCGAATTTTTCCTCTCTACCTACATTATTCCGTGAATTTGTGCATTTTCAAATACGAGGGTTGGAACTTAAATTGTGGCAACTACACTCCTGGAAATTGAAATAAGAACACCGTGAATTCATTGTCCCAGGAAGGGGAAACTTTATTGACACATTCCTGGGGTCAGATATATCACATGATCACACTGACAGAACCGCAGGCACATAGACACAGGCAACAGAGCATGCACAATGTCGGCACTAGTACAGTGTATATCCACCTTTCGCAGCAATGCAGGCTGCTATTCTCCCATGGAGACGATCGTAGAGATGCTGGATGTAGTCCTGTGGAACGGCTTGCCATGCCATTTCCACCTGGCGCCTCAGTTGGACCAGCGTTCGTGCTGGACGTGCAGACCGCGTGAGACGACGCTTCATCCAATCCTAAACATGCTCAATGGGGGACAGATCCGGAGATCTTGCTGGCCAGGGTAGTTGACTTACACCTTCTAGAGCACGTTGGGTGGCACGGGATACATGCGGACGTGCATTGTCCTGTTGGAACAGCAAGTTCCCTTGCCGGTCTAGGAATGGTAGAACGATGGGTTTGATGACGGTTTGGATGTACCGTGCACTATTCAGTGTCCCCTCGACGATCACCAGAGGTGTACGGCCAGTGTAGGAGATCGCTCCCCACACCATGATGCCGGGTGTTGGCCCTGTGTGCCTCGGTCGTATGCAGTCCTGATTGTGACGCTCACCTGCACGGCGCCAAACACGCATACGATCATCATTGGCACCAAGGCAGAAGCGACTCTCATCGCTGAAGACGACACGTCTCCATTCGTCCCTACATTCACGCCTGTCGCGACACCACTGGAGGCGGGCTGCACGATGTTGGGGCGTGAGCGGAAGACGGTGTGCGGGACCGTAGCCCAGCTTCATGGAGACGGTTGCGAATGGTCCTCGCCGATACCCCAGGAGCAACAGTGTCCCTAATTTGCTGGGAAGTGGTGGTGCGGTCCCCTACGGCACTGCGTAGGATCCTACGGTCTTGGCGTGTATCAGTGCGTCGCTGCGGTCCGGTCCTAGGTCGACGGGCACGTGCACCTTCCGCCGACCACTGGCGACAACATCGATGTACTGTGGAGACCTCACGCCCCACGTGTTGAGCAATTCGGCGGTACGTCCACCCGGCCTCCCGCATGCCCACTATACGCCCTCGCTCCAAGTCCGTCAACTGCACATACGGTTCACGTCCACGTTGTCGCGGCATGCTACCAGTGTTAAAGACTGCGATGGAGCTCCGTATGCCACGGCAAACTGGCTGACACTGACGGCGGTGGTGTACAAATGCTGCGCAGCTAGCGCCATTCGACGGCCAACACCGCGGTTCCTGGTGTGTCCGCTGTGTCGTGCGTGTGATCATTGCTTGTACAGCCCTCTCGCAGTGTCCGGAGCAAGTATGGTGGGTCTGACACACCGGTATCAATGTGTTCTTTTTTCCATTTCCAGGAGTGTATTTATTCACAACCGATACAAAAGAGTTACATGTTTGCATCTGTTACTGCCCTCAAAGTAGCCACCAGCGTTGTGTAGCACCCGTTGCCAGCAATGTAGAAAGCGTTGTACACCGTTAGCAGAGCCTGTTCTGTTGATGGTGCGAATAGAGCGGTCTACTGCCTGTCCAATCTCTGGAACAGTTCTGAAGCGAATGCCACGAAGTGGTTCCTTCATCTTCGGAATCAAATCAAAGTCACAAGGACTTAAGTCCGGGGAGTGTGGTGGATGGTACAGTTCTTCCCAGTCCCATCGACCGAACAGAGCATCCACAGCTTGCGCTGTATGCGCCCGCGCTTTGTCGCGCAAAGTGATGGGTGGGTTGCGCAGAAAGTGTCGCCGCTTCTTTCACAAAGCTGGTCGCAGGTGATGCTCCAAAAACGAACAGTAATACTGTGCTTTGACGGTCTGCCGTGGAGGAACGTAATGCGTTAGGATAACACCATCACAGTCGTATACGAGAATCACTATACCTTTCACCATACTGGGGCTCCGACGCACTTTCGAATTCGGCGACCCATAATGACACTATTCGTTGGATCGGTGTTTCAGTTTTGGCTCGCACGATGTGGCCCATGTCTCATCCAATGTTACGATACGGCGCAAGAAAGCCTCTCCTTGGCGCTCATAGCGCTCAAAGTGCGTCGGAGCAGCGTCGTAACGCATCCATTTCTACATTTCCGTCAAGTCATGCGGAACCTATCGTGATGCAATTTTTCGCATGCCCAGGCGTTTCTTCAGGATGCGCAGCACAGTCGTATGCGCTAATCCGGTTTCGTGGGCGAGCTCACGAATCGTATGACGTCGATCGCTGTCCACTACGCGGGAACAGGATGCACTTCTTCAGAGACGCTAGGACCACCTGCCAGATGCATGTCTGCCAGAGTTAACCGACCTTCGTTGAATGCTTTGACCAAACGTGCCACTGTTCTGTACGGAAATGCCGATTCCCCGCACGCTTCTTGATACCTTGATGACAGTGTCGTGCTGTACGTTCTCTGGCACATTCATTCTTGATCCAGTTCCCTTGTTCCCGTTTCGAAAACGTAGTGACACCGTTACGTTAGACCGCTCTCTCACAAGTGACTGTGTTTCCCTCGATTATGCGCACACCGGTGACGTGGGACGGGCGAGTCCATTTGCTCGGAAGTAAGATAGGCATGTCAATAACGTGTGCTATCAGCGACAATAGTAGATTCCATTGCATAGTGTCTCCACAGCAGTCTTACCACTATTTAAGTTCCAACCTACGTAGTAATGGACTTTTGTAAAGAAAACAGTTGGCATTGACAACAGCTTTATTCGTCTCTGAATGGATAAATATAGATCCCGCATGTTTCTTAAGGGAGTCTTATACCATTCTTCCCGCAAAATAGAAGCAAGTTAAAGTAACGATCAAGGAAGTGGACAGCAAGCACGTACCCTTCTCTTCAAAGTAGGCGACAGAAGCCCAGCAATCCTGAGATCTGGTGGTTATGGTGACCAGGAGAGGCGCGACATTTCGTCGTCGTCCTCGCAAAACCATTCGTGGACGATGCGAGGTGTGTGAACAGGCGCCCTCTCGTCTTGTAACACCGCATCAGCATCGGGAAACAAACATTTCACCATGGGATGGACCTGGTCACCCAAAGCGGTTACATAATCCTTGTCAAAAATGTTACCTTGCAGAGTAAACATGGGGTTCATGAAATAATATGATATGGCTGCCCAAGTCGTCACCAAATGTCACTCTTGGGACGTAAACTGAGCCAGAAGTTGAAAACTGTGTGCAACAAGACTCATTCGACTAAATAACACTCTTCAATTGCTTCACAGTCCAGGTTTTATGACTTGAGCTCCACGTTTTCCCGTTACGGGCATTTCCATTACTGGTGAGTGGTTCTGGAATTCCAGCTTGCGCTGCAGTTGTCTGCTTATGAAACTCCATTTGTGTTATTTTGGTGCTGGCAGGGTAACGAGTTCGGCAGTGATGTTTGCAGCTGTCACCTTCTTATTTTCGTCACAGTCCTCTTCACCGTCCGTCCGTCACTGTCACCCAACACACACTTTTATCCGCGCTGTGACTTAGCGGGTGATGTTTTTCACTTTCCCAGTGCCTCTTGAAACACCACGCACTTTGGCTCCCTCTGTTACTTAAGCATCCACCTATATGAGCTTCAACAATTATCCCATGTTCGGATTCATTCAGCTCCGACATAATTCACTCACAACTACACGAAACACTGTTCTGACCACGGCAAACATTTGCAATGTTTTACCCAACCGCCGTTCGTGGTCAAATGCAACAGCGCTACCTGCAGGTAGCGTCTCTCGCAGCGTTTCTATATTTTTGTCTGACACCATCATGTAGAGCAACTCAAAAAGTTTTGTCTAGATTATTTCGCTAAACGATTCCTTTTGTTTTGCAATAGGTGGTAAATAATTTTATTTATTTATTTATTTAATCGTATGGCTAGGGCCCCCCTTCGGGCAGACAGTTCGCCAACAGCCGGTCTTTCAATTTGAGGCCACTTCGGGGACCTGCAGTAAATGGAGGATGAGAGGATGATGATGGGGACAGCACAACACCCAGTCCCTGGGCGGAGAAAATTCCCCCACCCAGCCGGGAATCGAACCCGGGCCCAGAGGACTGACAATCCGTCACGCTGACCATTCAGCTACCGGGGGCGGACGGTAAATAATTATCTGAAACGACTACACCCCAAAACGAACCAAATGTGCCATGAGGTATGCTGGATCGAATTGATTCAATGCTATCCAAAGAAATTTCCAACTTGAATTTCGAAGCAAGCCACAAGACATTAAGACTATTAAAGTTTGGTATGAAAAGGTCCTCGTCACGGGGAGTGTAAACAGACTGTCAGTTCTGGCACAAAAGACGCATCTGATGAAATGGTAGATGAGATCCAAAGAAACCTATTGATGTCAGTTCGCTGAGGATCACGGGAGCTAAAGATCTCTCGTTTAACAGTCCTCGAGGCGCTGCATGAGCACTCACAAACTTCAAACTAAAAAGTCATTGACGTGAGACGACGTGCAGCTTCGCCACAAATTTGCTACTGAGATGCTGGACCGGATACGGCAAGGCCCCCAATTATCTAGGAAATGTCGTTTTCTGAGACGAAGCAACCGTCCACACTTGTTGGAAGGTTAATCGCCACAAAATTCGCATCCGTGGATCTAAAGATCTCGACTGTCTTCGCGAACGCGCCAGAGACAGCGAAAAGGAGGATGTGTGGTACGCGATGATGAAAAACAGCGTACTTGAACCACGTTTCTTCATCGAACAAACAGTAACACGTGCTGTTTATGTAGACTTGTTTGAGAAACTTGCTGTTCTTGTGATCTTCCAGCAAGATGGTGCAGCACTGTAATACACTTAACGTGTTCGTGACTTCCTGGACCGAATATTTCCACTCGATGGATAGAATATGACGGATCAACCAAGTGGCCACCGCGCTCTCCGAACATAACCCTACGGATTTCTTCCTCTGGGGTTATGCCAAAGACGTTGTGTATGCCTCGCCTGTACATGATCTTGGCGATCCTCGTCAAAGAACTCTCCATCAACGTGCGCTGGGTTGTTGACGACATTGTCGTGCACGAGAAGATGCCATCATTGAGTGACTGCAGGAGAATACAAGATGACTTAGAGAAAATTTTTCGTTGGTGTAGTGAATGGTAGCTTGGACTTAATGTATAAAAATTGCTGATTAGTATGAAGAACGATCCCGTAATGTTCGAATATTGCTTCAGTAGTGTGCTGTTTGACACAGGCACGTCGATTAAATATCTGTGCGTAACATTGGAATGCGATGTGAAATTGAACGAGCACGTAAAGACAGCAGTACGGATGGCGAGTGTTAGACTTCGGCTGTTGGAGGAATTTTAGAGAAATATAGCTCATTTATGCCAAAGGCCTTGCCGCAGAGGTAACACCGGTTCCCGTCAGATCACCGAAGTTAAGCGCTGTCGGGCAGGGCTACCACGTAGATGGGCGGTCATCCTGTCTGCTGAGCGCTGTTGGCAAGCGGGGTGCACTCAGCCCTGGTGAGGCAAACTGAGGAGCTATTTTATTGAGAAGTAGCGGCTCCGTAGCGGTTCCGTCTCGAAAACTGACCTACGGCCGGGACAGCGGTGTGCTGACCACATGCCCCTCCGTATCCGCATCCAGTGACGCGTGTGCGCTGAGGATGACACGGCGGCCGGACTGTACTGTTGGGCCTTCATAGCCTGTTCGGGAGGAGTTTTTTTTTTAATAGCTCATTTATAAAGGAGACCGCGCATTCAGCATTTAGTGCGAGTCATTCTCGAGCTCTGCGTGAGTGTTTGGTATTCCCACCAGGTCGGATTAAAGGAAGACATCGAAGCAATTCTGAGATGTGATGCTATATTTGTTACTGGCAGGTTCGATGAACACCCACGACTATTACGGAAATGCCTCGTGAACTCAGATGGGAATCCCTAGAGGGAAGACGACGTTGTTTTCGTGAGCCACCAATAAGAAAATTTAGAGAACCGGCACTGGAAGCAGGCTGAAGAGCGATCCTATTGCTGCCAGTGTTCGTTTCATGTAATGTTCACGAAAATACGAGAAATTTTTTGAGAGCGTTATCAGTGAATTTGTGCGTCTGTTGTGTGTTACGAAAATGGAACAGCGGAAACAAGAGCAATATTATGCTCTCAATGTTTTTGTTAAACTTGAGCAATCCGCGTGTCTGACCTTCGTAAAATCGAAACAGACCTATGGGGATCCCTTATCAAGAGCACAAGTTTTTCGCTGGCACAAATCGTTTTTGGAAGGCTGAGAACACGCTGAAGATGAACCTTACTTAGGGAGACCTTCAACATCAAAAACCGACGAAACCCTCGAACGTCTATCTGCTCTTGTGAGATCAGACCGACGTTTAACAACAACAATGATGGGTAACCTGATAAACACTTTCACCGTACATCAGATTTTGTCCGATGTTTTGCAAATTTGCAATCACGAAGATGTTGATTGATGACAATACACCATGCCATATGGTCACTTCCATCATGGAATTTTTGACCTCAAAAGGCATCCCCTAACCCCCACCCTTTTCGCCTAATCTGGGTCCTTGTGATTCTTTTCTTTTTGCGAAATCGAAAAATGTACTAAAAGGATGTCATTTTGGAACTCTGGAGAACATTCAGAAAGATGTGAATGACATGTTATAGGCCCTACGAGTTTAAATCTTCCAGGTTGCTACCGAAACTTGGAACAACGACTCCGTCGGTGTGTAGCTGCCGATGGGAACTACTTTGAAGCGGGCAGTATTCTTGTTCGAAAAAAAAAGAATGTCTGGTAGATAAAAAAAAATCTGTCTCACACACCTCGTATGAGGTACATTAAAAAAGGAGTATGACGGCAAGTTAGATTTCTTTCGCGGCAGGAGGGAGAGGAGAAAAGAAGGACCGTAACAAATTGAGACCTTCCCCCTCCCCCTTCCCCACCCACCCCACCAGGAACCTAACCTTCGATAAGAGCCTTCTGTTAGTAAAGATGGCAGCGAGCGGGAAAGATCGCCTTTTCGGAATCGAGGCTTGGCAGCGCGACTGCAGCGCTCGGCTAGGAGGCGGCGGCGGCGGCGGCGGCGGCTGGAACTAATACGGCTCGGTTTGCGCTATCGGGCGCTCATCGGCGCGGCAGCCCCGCTTGGCCTTAATTTACGGCGTTTTGTTCATGAATAATTCAGCACGACTTGCTGCACAGTTATTATTTGGAGAACTAAAGTCTCTATATCTCCTTTTCTCTCTCTCCGCACCCATTCTTATTTCAGCGGAGCAATTTAAGGAATATGTTGTTCTACATTGCAGCGTGCGACTCTGCGCGTTCCCTATTACGGCTTATGTAAAGTAGGCTGCTTAAAAATGTATAGCGGGGCAAGCCGCGCCACCCGCGCTGCAGCCGCCACCGATGCTGAACCCCTCCGTTCCTCCTCATTTTTCTCCTTATTTATTTCATCGTCTATTTACTTGTTAACCTATTACACCCCATTTTTAATACCAAATCTCTCCGCGTTGCCAATATTTCATATACAACGCGAAATATATTTATGTAGGAGACTGCAATTCCAATTCCCTTAAGTTACATTGTCTTACTATAGAGAAAAATTAGTAGCAGCCAACTTCGGGAAAGATGAGTTTGGGTTCCGGAGCAATGTAGGAACACTTGAGACAATATTGACACTACCAATTACCTTAGAAAAGTCACGGAAGAAAGGCATTCACAACATTTGTAGATTCAGAGACAGCTTTTGACAACGGTGAGTGGAACGTACTCTTTGAAATTCTGAAGGTGGCAGCGATAAAATGCATGGAGCGAAAGGCTAATTACAAAAAAAATGTTCAAATGTGTGTGAAATGTTATGGGACTTACCTGCTAAGGTCATCAGTCCCTAAGCTTACACACTACTTAACCTAAATTATCCTAAGGACAAACACACACACCCACGCCCGAGGGAGGACCAGAAACGCGACTGGATATTTATTACTTGTATAAAAACCAGACTGTAGTTTTAAGATTCGAGGGACGCGGAGAGGAATCACTAACTGAAGAGGGAGTGAAACAGAGTTGTAACTTATCCGCAGTGCAATTCAATCTGTGCCTTGAGCTACCAGCGTAGGAAACCAAGGAGAAACATGGACAAGGAAATAAAGTTCAGGGAGACGAAACAACTCTAAAAAAGAATAATTGCTTAAAAATCTAGTATAAATTTAATAGTTAATAGATATTTATAATTTATTATTTATACTTATATTCGAAGTTAACAAATTTCTCTTTTTAAGAAATGATTTTCTTGCTGTTGTCAGTCTGCATTTATAAGTTTACATACAGGGTTGTGTCCTAGTATAGAGTGCTAATGAACTGATTTGTTTTAGCACAGGTATTTACATGTGTATTAAGTGTCCAATACATCCTTTTTGTGTTATGTTTTTTTTGGGCGCAAAACTGCTACGGTCATTAGCGCCCGTGCTGTGGCTTAGGGGAGGATAAAAAAACAAAAAAATTGGAAATCAGCAGCAATGAGAGCAAAACTAGAGAAGTGGGGAAAATAAAAAAAAACAGAAGGAAGCTTAGAAAACCACTATAGAAGGGGGAGGGGGGTTGTTTTCCCCAAAAGAGTTTCAAATGACCGACGTCATCTCACTGACACTGATAAACGCGAGGACGCGATCGGCTGAGAGCGTGTCATCTGCTAAAATGGAAGATATATCAGGCAACAGCTGTAAACGGGTGTGTAGCGGAGTAAAATAGGGGCACTGAAGTAAAAGCCACCGTCCACAGTTGAGAGCATACATCGGTATGTCTCCCATCATGCTATAAACACATTTCCATACGTCTCCATGTTCTTCTTGACATATTTTTTAGCATGTCCGATGTTATAGTGCCAAACACATCCTCAGCAGTACTGCACAACTCTCAGTCTATTGCGCGACGACGTGCAGATACGTGCTCCGTAATGACTGCCCATAACGAGTCGTCAGGTTTGGTGAAATCGACTTCTTGGTGGCTATTTCAAGGGAGCTGGTGTTGCTGATGAACCACAACTTATCCACCGTCCTGGAAACTGTGCCTTAAGGAACTCACACACTGCAAGAGCGTAGTGACGAGGTGATCCGTCTTGGTGCAATCTTACGCGTCCTGTGAAGCCGCTTTCCTCAACCCGAGGTGTTAATGTTTATAACGTGTGTAAATAAATTCTACTATTCACAGTCCCATCAGAAAAGTACGATACGAGCAGATGTTCTCATGTCATCGACGCCCATACTATTACGTGAAGTGGGTTCCTCACTAAGTGGATTGTATAATGAGGATTCATTTTAGCCCAAACGACAATATTCATATTTCTAGCACTTGAGCTGCGATAAATGGCACATTCATATGAAGAGATAACCTTGACACGGTTCACTATATTTGAAAATTAAGTTAACAAAGCATGGCATGCTCAGACGCGCTCGTTCTGATTTGTATCCGGTAACTCGTTTACGAACATTGATCGAAAAGGTCTGACCTTAAGATCTTTTTTCGTGTGATTTCGCATTGTCGTTCTCGGTATACAGAGTTCGGAAGCATATTTAAGTGTCAACTTCATAGAAGGTTGTTCAATCGAAGCAGAGACTCCGGCACACGTTTCTTCTCGTGTCTCCTTCCTTCCTCTACGCAGATTGTCCTTAACACTGCCAAAAGCAAAAGCACGTCTTTCCCAATCCAGAAGCGCTGTCTTTCGCGGTGGAACGTTACTAAATCCTTCCTGGAACGCTCCCATAATCTGTCTCCATGCAGCGTGTGCCCTGCGTGCTGTCGTTCGTGCACTTACATACTTGTCACTAAGCGCTCCACATCAGTGTGACTATGACTGCACACATCTGTCACGACTACAGATTAAAACTCGGTTGCGACAGCGAAAACATGTAAACATGAACAACAAATGCGCATCGTAAGACTAAAACTGATGCAAACAAACACAGACATTATTGGTCAATAACCGTAGCACACGTACAATGGTGTTGTTACAATATTGGAGATAGATCCCACTTAAGTATGACAGATCTTACTAGTGTAGCGCCCGCTCCTCCGCTCGCGTAGGCTGTACTCGTATGTTAAGTTGTTCACAAATTGCAACGCCTTCTAAGCTTATCACGCTAATTAAGGCCATATAAGGATGGACTTTTCCGAATGTGCTTCTACCCAAAAAGCTGGAGTCCAATGTTTTTTGTTAATCATGCCTTTTGCCTTCTTGACATATTTAGATAGCAACTTTCACCTTCAACAAATATTTCTTTATATCTAACTGAGAAGTCAAATACCAGTTTCCGTAAGTTTAGCTTCAAAATTTTTTTAATGTGACGGAATATTTTGTTAAAAATTTTCATCCCCTATTGTGCTCACTTAAGAGTTGAATTTCCAGAAACAGTGAACCATATATTTTTCTTATTTCTAATCGAGAAGTCAAATACCAGTTGTCACAGATGTAGCCTTAAAAGTCGTTTAGTAGTTCTCTAGTAATTATTTATTTTCAAAAAGCTGTCACCCACTATTTTCCCCATTATTGGCTGAATTTCCAAAATGCTGAAACATGTATTTTTTATTTTCTGGCTGAGAAACCAAATATCAGTCTTTGAAGTTCCATCTTCAACATTCCTTTCATAGCAACATACTTTCAAAAAGCATTTCATCCACAATTTCATCCCCTATATTTAGTAGTGGAATTTTGAACAATTCCTTCTTAATCGACGCCTACAGTATAAGATCCACACCCTCTCCAAACTTCAAGTTTCTATCCTTAGCATTTTGTGGCTGGGCGACAACGAGTCAGTGAATCAGAATTTCACCCCCTTAGAGGTTGAATTTCCAAAAACTGTGATACGCATATGTTTTAATTCTAACAAAGAATCCAAATACAAATTTTCATAGATTTATCTTGCATAGTGAAATATTTCTACAAAAAATTTCATCCCTTGTTTCACTTCCATAGCGGTTGAATTTCGAAAAACAATGCAACAAGTATTTTTTTTCATTTCTAACTGAGAAGTCAAATTTAAATTATCGTACATTTAGCTTTAAAAATGGTTTCATAATAAAATGTTTTCATAAAAATCTCATCCCTATTCACCTCCTTAGCGTTCACTTTCCAAAAACACTGAAACACGCTTTTTTATTTGTAACCGATAAGTCAAACAAGTGTTCATACACGTAGCTTTAAAAATACTTTAGTAGTTCTTTAATAACGATATAGTATATTTCCAAGGAAAGGTTTCACCCACTACTTTACCCCAATGGGATTAAATTTCCAAAAGTACTGAAACAGGTATTTCTTTATTTCTGACCGAAAAATCATATACCAATTTTCGCAGGTCTAGCTTCAAAATTGCCTTATTAGCGACATTTTTTTAAAAAATCGCTACCTCAGCTATTTAGAATTGGAATTTAGAAAAATATTTTCTTAAACAACTTCTACAGTATAAGATCCACACCTCCTCCAGATTTCAAGTTTCTGTACTTAGTGGTTTGGGGTGGGCGATGATGAGTCAGTCAGTCTGTCAGTCAGGACACTGCATTTTACACACTATGTGATCAAAATTATCCGGACACCTGGCTGAAAATGACTTACAAGTTCGTGGCGCCCTCCATCGGTAACACTGGAATTCAGTATGGTCTTGGCGCACCATTAGCATTGATGACAGCTTCCACTCTCGCAGGCATACGTTCAATCAGGTGCTGGAAGGTTTCTTGCGGAATAGCAGCCCATTCTTCACGGAGTGCTACACTGAGGAGAAATATCGATGTCGGTCGGCGAGGCCTGGCACGAAGTCGGCGTTCCAAAACGTCCCAAAGGTGTTCTATAGGATTCAGGTCAGGACTCTGTGCAAGCCAGTCCATTACAGAGATGCTATTGTCGTGTAACCACTCCGCCACAGCCCGTGCATTATGAACAGCTGCTCGATCGTGTTGAAAGATGCAATCGCCATCTCCGAATTGCTCTTCAACAGTGGGAAGCAATAAGGTGCTTAAAACATCAATGTAGGCCTGTGCTGCAATAGTGCCACGCAAAACAACAAGAGGTGCAAGCCCCCTCCATGAAAAAGACGACCACATCATAACACCACCGCCTCCAAATTTTACTGTTGGCACTACACGCACTGACAGATGACGCTCACCGGGCATTCGCCATACCCACACCCTGCCATCGGATCGCCATATTTTGTATCGTGATTCATCACTCCACACAACGTTTTCCCACTGATCAATCGTCCAATGTTTACGCTCCTTACACCAAGCAAGTCGTCGTTTGGCATTTACCGACGTGATGGGTGGCTTATGAGCAGCCGCTTGACTGTGAAATCCAAGTTTTCTCACCTCCCGCCTAACTGTCATAGTACTTGCAGTGGATCCTGATTCAGTCCACAGACGAAGTCGGCCTGTACGCTTTTGTGCTGTAAGTGTCCCTTCACGTTTCCACTTCACTATCACATCGGAAACAGTGGACCTAGGGACGTTTAGGAGCGTGGAAATCTCGCATACAGACGTATGACACAAGTGACACCCAATCACCTGACCACGTTCGAAGTCCGTGAGTCCAGCGGAGCGCCCCATTCTGCTCTCTCACGATGTCTAATGGCTTCTGAGTTCGCTGATATGGAGTACTTGGCTGTAGGTGGCAGCAAAATGCACCTAATAAGAAAAACGTTTGTTTCTGGGGATGTTAGGATACTTTTGATCACATAGTGATTACAGAGATTACTGTGTTGCGACAAATGGAACTTCGGGATATTTTAATGTATCAACAGCTATCAACGTTTTTCTTAATCAAACTATACCTATGTAGTTTTTATTTTAGAAATCGTGTACAGTTGCAGTCCCTGCACTGTTGAGGTCTAATCGTCACGCTGTTAGTACATTGTGTGAAAATGGCAAAATGGTTGACGCTGATTCCTGCTCCGTAGCGAAATAAGCACGTGTAACACCGTTAAAAAGTGGCGAAAAACAAGTTGTTCTTAATGTTTTAACAAGTTTTCAAAAAAGATCAGCTTGGAACTTTTACTGAAGATAAGGACGTTCAGAATACGTGATGCACAGTTGAATTGGTAGCGTTGTTGAATGGTAATCCAGCTTGATCGGGGGTTCAGCTCTCACTCTGGTCTTTTTTTCGATCAGATTGGAATAACAATATTTTTGATGTACAAATCACCAAGTATATGCTAATTAACACAAAAAATATATGCTAATTAACAATTCTAATCATCACTTTTAATTAAAAGTACATGTATTCTTGTTTCTAATTATATATGCAAGCAAAACCTCAGTTTTCACTGTAAATATAAATTCTTAATTATCGATATTATATAAAATATTGTTAAAATTAAGAAAACATGACCAGTTAAGTTTTTAAGAGAAAAATGAAAAATCATATACCTTTTATTTGGACTATGTCCAGCGTTTTATACCACACACGCGGTCTCACATGAGTTAGAGTAAAGCGATCAAATGTCCCGATCTTTATTTAATGTGCTTAGGGCGCTCAGCTACTAAGATCATTAGCGCCCAGTCACAAACGTTAGTGCACTAATAGCGTAGAAAAACGCAAGGGGGGCAACATCAGAAAGTACTTACAAAGACGCAAAGAAAGAAAATAAAAGAGTTAGATCTTTTTGAACAAGTCAGTCAGTGCAATAAAACGAAGGACACAAGCAGCTACTCGAACGTCATCTGCTAGAAGTTCCTGTAAGGTAGACGGCAGACACAGGGCAACACCAGAGTGAATAAAACGGGGACATGACAGTTACACATGGCGCACCGTCAATGGATGACAACAGGCGTACTGCAGGGCGGGGTAACCGGACAACAGGTAGCGGTGGCTAAAGCGGCAATGCCCAATCCGCAACCTGGCCAAAATGACCTCCTCTCGCCAGGAAGAGTGTGAGGAGGTCGTCTGAGCCGTCGGGATCGGTTTGATGGCCCTAAGCTTATTTTCATGGGGAGACGACCAAGCCTCATGCCAAAATGATGAAACACGCCGACGAAGAACCCCACTAACATCAGTTGATGGGACACAGAAGAAAGCTGTCCGAGGCAGGAGGATAGCAGCCTTGGCCGCAGCATCAGCAGCTTCGTTCCCAGGCACACCAACGTGGCCATGAATCCACAAAAAAGGACACGTGCGCCGGTATCAGCTAGCGACTGAAGGGACCGTTGAATTCGTTGCACGAGAGTGTGGTCCCAACATGGGTCACGGAGACTCTGAATGGCGCTCAAAGAATCAGAGCAGATGGTATAGGGAGAATGACGAAGGCGGCGGATATACTGAACAGCCTGATAGAGAGCAAAAAGCTCAGCTGTAAAGCTTTAACACTGGTCAAGGAGCCGGTATTGAAAGGTATCATCCCCAACGACAAAGGCACATTCGACACCAGCAGTAGTCATGGAGCCATCTGTGTAAATAAAGACGTTATGAGCGAGCCTCGAACGAAGTTCGACAAACCCCGAGCGGTGTATCGAATCCGCGGTCCTCTCCTTTCGGAGTGAGCTGAGTTCAAGATGAACGCGAACCTGAACCTGGAACCAAGGTGGCATCGGGCTCTCACCCACTCGAAAAGTCGTAGGGAGGATAAAATCAAGTTGCTGAAGCAGGCGACGAAAGCGAACTCCAGGAGGTAACAAGCCAGAGACATACAGCCCATATTGGCGGTCGAGAGAGTCGTCAAAGAAAGAGAAATATGACGAATAGTCGGGCAATTACATCAGTCGGCAGGCGTACCGACAAAGCAACATATCGCGCCTGTAGTTTAGCTGTAATTCGGCAGCTTCGGCATACAGACTCTCAACAGGGCTGGTGTAAAATGCTCCAGTCGCCAGACGTAACCCCCGACGGTGGATGAGTAGACAAAGCTCCCATAATCCAGCTTTGATCGGACAATGGACCGATATAACCGAAGCAGGACCATTCGATCCGCTCCCCATGACGTACCGCTGAGAACGGGTACAACGAGCAGCCAAGTACGACACATGTGGAGACCAGCAAAGTTTCCTGTCAAATGTAAGACCTAAAAATTTTGTAGTCTCCACGAATGGGAGAGCAACGGGACCGAGATGTAAGGATGGTGGAAGAAACTGTAACGTCAGAAGTTCATACAGACCGTTTTCTCACCAGAGAAACGGAAACCGTTAGCGACACTCTAGTTATATAGACGGTCCCGATTTTGCCGGGACAGTTCCGGTTTTTGGAGTCCTGTTC
Organism: Schistocerca gregaria; assembly: GCF_023897955.1. NCBI lineage: Eukaryota > Metazoa > Arthropoda > Insecta > Orthoptera > Acrididae > Schistocerca > Schistocerca gregaria. Next base: position 49,275,681 of record NC_064924.1, read on the forward strand.
CCCTGTCCCGACTGGGTTCAGCCGGGACGCCTAAATGTTCTGGTTTTTACAAATCAAATCCAAGTCTCGGTCATGGGATGTTTCAACATGCAACTTCTCACATTTTTAGCAGTTTCAAACAGTTTTACACTTTCTTTCCGTATCATATCCCAAACCTAACATACCACGTTACACAATGCGTTTACACGACCTGTCTGCTGGCGCGTTCGAGACATTCAACAATAGTTGCGCTTTTCCGTGAGTATTGTAGCGCGCACAGGTTGTAACTAGATTCACAATGTGAAATTTAAAATTTTCCCGGCGAGCTAAATATTCAAAAAGATTTCGGGCTTGCAGCCGATCGTCGTTAGCTTCCTTCCACGATATTTCGAATGGAAAACTGCCAGCCATCCTTAGGTGAGCCATCGAAGCCTGACGAAGACGCCCTCCGTTCCGCAATATATAGCGTGCAGCGAGTATTCCGCTCATGCGTCAAAATCACATTGACAGACGAACCACACCGCCCTCCAACAGCGCCCTCGCTGGTGGAACTGCAGAACTCAGCTGTCTTCGGCGTCGTCAATTGCCGCGGCCATCGGAGTACTCACCTCTTCGTCTGGAGCAGATCTTAAGGATGACGGGGTACCACGCATTATGTAGCTGGTAGCCATTGTCACGGTTCATAAGATTGTCTGTCATGCGAATTTCCACTGATTCTTTTATGACGGAGTCCCAAAAGGATGTTGCTGTGGTCAAAATTGTTGTCTTGTCATACTCCATCGAGTGTCCAGTGGAAATGAAATGCTCAGCAATTGCAGTACTTGCTGGGTTGTAAAAGGCGAGTACAGCGTTGATGTTCAGTGCAACGTTCTTCCACTGTTCGCAATGTTTGTCCTATATATGAAATGCCACATTGACAAGGTATTTTATAAATTCCCGCCTTCCGCAATACCAGATTGTGTTTCACGGATCCTAGCAGGTCGGAAATCTTCGATGGTGGACGGAAAATCACTTTCACTGCGAGACCGTCGAGGATTCTTGCAATTTTGAAGGAAATGTTGCCAACAAAGGGAAGAAAAGCTAAAGATTTAGGAGGTGTGCTCTCTTCTTTCTCCACTCCCTGAGTCTTTGGCTTAAAACACTTGTACACAGAGCTCATGTAGTGTCAGATACAGATAATTTGCCTGAAGAGGTGGCCCAACTGAAGAGGGTTTTCAAAGAGAATGGATATTCTACCCGGCAAATTAGCAAGGCACTTGCAATTAAGCCAAAGAATCAGGGAGTGCAGGAAGAAGAGAGCACGCCTACTAAATCTTTAGCTTTTCTTCCCTTTGTTGACATTATTTTCTTCAAAACTGCAAGAATCCTCAACGGTTTCGAAATGAAAGTGATTTTCCGCCCACCACCAAAGATTTCCGACCTGCTGGGATCAGTGAAAGACGACCTGGTATTGCGGAAGACGGGAATTTATAAAATACCTTGTCAATGTGGCATTTCATATATAGGACAAACATTGCGAACAGTGGAAGAACGTTGCACTGAACATCAACGCTGTACTCGCCTTTTGCAACCTAGCAAGTCTGCAATTGCTGAGCATTTCATTTCCACTGGACACTCAATGGATTATGACAAGACAACAATTTTGGCCAAAGCAACATCCTTTTGGGACTCCATCATAAAAGAATCAGCGGAAATTCGCATGACAGACAATCTTATGAACTGTGACAATGGTTACCTGCTAGATAATGCGTGGTACCCCGTCATCTCTAAGATCTGCTCCAGACGAAGACGTCAGAGTACTCCGATGGCCGCGGCAATTGACGACGCCGAAGACAGCTGAGTTCTGCAGTTCCACCAGCGAGGGCGCTGCCGACGGGCGGTGTGGTTCGTCTGTCAATGTGATTTTGACGCATGAGCGGAATACTCGCTGCATGCTATATATTGCGGAACAGAGGGCGTGTTCGTCATTCATTCTTCGGCGGAACTCGAAAGAGTTGCGCCCTTCGAGGATTGATTTCCGCAATCGTCGAAGCGATAGGTTTAGCAGCAGCAGCAGCAGCAGCAGCAGTTCCAGTAGCAGTTCCAGTAGCGGTTCCCGTCGCAGTTCCAGCAGTTCCAGCGGTTCCAGCAGTTCCAACAGTTCCGGCAGCGCAGGCACCAGTATCAGCAGCAGCAGCAGCAGCCGCCGCCCCCGCAGCGCGACTCCTGTCGCCGTTGCAGCCCTTCCTGCTCGCCGTCTCGTCGCCGGCTGACGCAGCCTGCCCCGTTCGTCGTCATCGCCGCCGCCTCCGCCAGCCCGCCGCCGAGCCCGTCCTCCTCCACCGTCGCAGCAGCAGGGCGGGCCCCGGACCCCGCTCCCCGCCGTCGCAGCAGCAGCCGTCGCCGCCGTCTTCGCCTTCCTGGACTTGTGCAGTGTAGTGTAGTGTTCGTCTTCATCTTCGTCTTCGTTGTCTGTCATCCTTAGTGTTTCTTTTTCCCTCATCCCGTTCAGTTGTTTCATTTCACAATGACCACCCCTACCACCACCGCAACTATCACAGCCATAACTTACACCTCCCCCTCAGCAGCTGCCACCACCATTACTTGGTGTGCTCAAACACCCCCCTCCCCCTACATACCACCCCTCCTCACCCTTCCCTCCCCAGCTCCCTTTGTCGCTCCTTCTCCCCCAGCCGCCTCACCTGACCCCTTCCCTCCACTCCCCCACGCCACTTCATCCGCTCATGCAGCCCCCGCCAGGGTTGTGGCTCGGAGAGCCACCTCCCATGCCGCACCTTCACCAGCACCAGCACCAGCACCAGCACCAGCACCAGCACCTGCGCCCGCACCTGCATCATCTGCAGCACTGGCCCCAGCACCACTGCCGGGACCTGCCTCCCCCCACCATCTCCCGGTTGCTCCTGTACCCCGCCCCTCTTCCCATCCTGTAAAACGTCCAAGTGGCACCCCTGCCTACTCCACTCCCAAGAAATCACAGCCCCTTCCCCCTCCTCCCCCCAAAGATGCCATGGATGTCTCCCCGCCCGCCCCTTCTACCGCTTCCTCTACCACCCCCTCCTACAGATACCTCCTTTCCCATCCGGATCCCTCTCTCCTGGAGGCCCGCAACCTCACCTTGCTCCTCCGCCAACACTTTCCTGGCGCCCCTATCTCCCTTCTCACCCCCCGTAGGGACTCCGTCCTTCTCACCTCCTCTAGCCCCACCCTCCACACCGACATCCTATCCCGCATCCCCATTACCCGCTTCGGCCCCGATGCCTGTCTCGCCCCTGCTCCTTCCCCTTCCTCCTCCCGTCAACCCCAACCCCCGCGTCGCCCGCCAACCCTCACCGCCGTGATCATTCGGCTTAGTCCGACGATCACGGAGGAGGAGGTGTTGGCAGAGCTTAAGGCGCATCCCTACCTCGATGTTCGTGCCGTTCGACGGATCCACAACCCTGCCGGCCCCACCCGCCTTATGCGGGTTTTTTCTGAGCACGCTCCTTCGATCGACTTTCTCCTTAAGGAGGGTGCCCTCCTCTTCAACCGCCGCTACAAGGTCGACCCTTCCCGCTCCCCTCCCCAGTCCGTCCGATGCCAGAGGTGCCTGCGCTATAATGCACACCCAACATCTGAGTGCCGCGAGGCCCCTGTCTGCCCGCACTGCAAGCAAGCGCACTTCCTCTGGCAGTGCCCCAACCTTCAGTCCCCTCCATCCTGCAACACCTGTAACCTCCCTCACCCCACATACTCCCAGAAATGCAAGGCTCGACCAGCCCCTTCCACTCCTGAACTCACCGTCCCTGTCCGCCCTCTTGATGACCCTACCCCCCTGGTAACTCCCTTCGTCCCCCCCCCCCCACTGCCGAGGACATCATCCGCTTTGTCACCATTGTCCTCCAAAACGTCCATCCTTTTCAGCGCCCCCACACCCTCCAGCAGATATCCCTCGCCCCACACTCCGTGTTCCATCTCAATACCTATGCCACCTACTCCCATAACCAGGCCCACTTCACCTTCTCCCGTCTTGACACCCTCGTCTAAATTCCCATCATGGCGCGACAGCACCGTATCTTGTTCAATAACATCCGCTCTCTTCCTGTCAACAAGAACCTCCTTCTGCATACACTCACGACACACCGCATGGATGCCTTCCTCCTGAACGAAACCTTTCTCCAGCCCCACATCACCGTCCACACCTCCCCCTACCTCCTTCATCGCTCCGACAATCCCCTCCCAATAGCGCGTGGTGGAGTCGCCATTGGCCACCACCGCCAGATCCCTGTTCGGCTCCAACCCCTCCTTCCTGACCCCACAGAACATCTGATCCTCAGCCTCTTCTTCCCCGGCCTCACCATTACCTGTGCCACCATTTATGTCCACTCCACTGCCCCTATTCCTTTCGACTTCCTTTCCCACATCGACCGTACCTTCTCCTCCTATGTGATTGCCGCCGACCTTAACATTCATAGTCGCTCTGCTGCCCAGCTACAGCGGTGGCATCGGTTCCTCGCCACCCTCCAAAGAGATGTCCTTCCTCTTCCCCAACACACCCGCCCTGAATCCAATACCACTCCCGATGTTGTCCTGGCCTCCCCCAACCTCCTTGGCCGCATAGCGGTGGACGTCCTTGATCCTATTGGCAGTGACCATCTCCCTGTCCTCCTTACCATATCTGACGGTCGTCGACCCCGTCCTGACCCTCGCCTTGACCCACCCCCCACGTATGTCCATGATTACTCCCGTGCCGACTGGAATGCCTACCGGGATACCCTTACTGCCCGAGTCGATAGCCACCCCCGCACCTACCACCAACCTGATGACATCACCCATGCCGCGTCCTTTCTCCAGCAGACCTTGTCTGAGGCCGTGGGGGCCCACGTCCCTACCATTGCTATCCACCCCCACCGTCCCACTTTACCCCCACAGGCCATTCTCCTCCTTCGAGAATCCCGTCGTCTTTACCGTGCCTTCCTTCACACGCGTGACCAGGACACACTACGACGCCACCGGCAACTCCAGAGACACATCCGGAACTTGCTCGCGGCTAAGAAACGCCGGGACTGGCGACAGACATGCACCCGTCTTACTGCTACCCTACCTCTTAACTCGTCCAAGTACTGGTCTGCCTTCCGCCGCCTTACCGGATCTAAACCCCCCCCTTACTATCCTCTCCTCCATAATGACCGTCCCTTTCCTGACAACCTTAGTAAGGCCAACCATTTTGCCTCCTACCTCACGGATATCTTTACCGTCCCTGATGATCCCCAGTTCGATTATTCCCTCTTCCCCGATGTCCACGATCGAACTGACACCTCTGTCCCTCCACTCGCTCCTGGCTTCCTATACTTGGACAACATTACACACACTGAACTCAATACCCCTATCACTACTCAAGACATCCTAGCTATACTCCGCACAAAACGCAACACCGCTCCTGGTCACGACCGTGTTACTTACCGTCACCTCCGTGAAGCTCCCGCCTCCTTCCTCTCCACCCTGGCCAGACTACACAATGTGGTCTTGTCCACCGGCTTCTACCCCGACCTGTGGAAAACCTCCCAGATCCTGATGTTCCTCAAACCTGATAAACCACCTTCCGCTGTCTCCTCCTACCGTCCTATAAGCCTTACCTCGGTCTTCAGCATGGTCCTGGAATCCATTCTTACCTGCCGCATCCACCAGCACCTCCACCAGCACCGCTTCCTTCCCTCCACCCAATGTGGCTTTCGGCCATCCTTCTCTGCCGATGACCTTCTCCTTCACCTCACTCACCTCCTCTCAGAACAACTCAACTCCCGTCGCTCTGCCATCTTCCTCTCCCTCGACCTTGAACGCGCATATGACCGTGTATGGCATTCTGGTCTCCTCTTCAACCTCCAAACCTTTGCCCTTCCCATAAACTACGTCCGTCTGGTCGCCTCCTTCATCTCCCACCGTCCTTCCTATGTCACCATCCACAACACGGATTCCTACACCTTCTACCCCTCCGCCGGTGTGCCCCAAGGCTCCGTCCTTTCCCCTCTTCTTTACCTTCTTTATACGGCGGACATGCCTCCGCCTGCACCCTCCCTACACCTTCTCCAGTACGCCGATGACACCGCCTTCCTAGCCCTCGCCCCCACCCTGCAACGCTCCCAGCACCTTCTCCAATCCCATCTTGACCAGTTCACCTCTTGGTGTAACCAGTGGTTGCTCAAGGTCAATCCTTCCAAGACCCAGGCAATCATCGTAGGCAAACCCACCCCTTCCTTCCGTCTCCTTGATTTCTATCTTACCATTTATGGGCGTCCTATTAACCTCACCCCCACCCTAAAGTACCTTGGCGTCACCCTAGATCGTCGCCTCTCCTGGACCCCTCATCTCCGGACAATCCAAGCCAAGGCACGCTCCCAACTCCGCCTCCTCAAGCTCCTCTCTGGCCGCACATGGGGTCTGGACCCGTCCACCGTCCTCCACACCTATAAATCCCTCATCCGTCCTATCCTTTGTTATGCCCATCCTGCCTAGATCTCCGCCCCTCCTACCTTTTACCAATCCCTTCAAATCCTTGAACGCCATGCACTCCGCCTCGCCTATCGCATCCGCCTCCCTTCCCCCACGCGGATCCTCTATGACCTCATCCCCTTCCCACACCTCCTCCTTTTCCTCGAACGGATACGGATCCTCTACACCTCCCGCAAGCTTGATCCTCCCCACCCGCTTGTCTCTCCCATCCTCTCCCACCCCAACCCGCTGCCGCGCCTGTACTCCTGTATCCCACCTGCTCTCCATCTTCACACTCTCCACACCCTCTCCCAAGGTGGCTTCCGCCAACTCCCCCTCCCAGATGATGCCCTCCTCCCCTCCATCTACCCCTCCTACCAACTTTGAGCCTTGCCTTCCCTCTCCTCTCCTTATCCTGTGGGCACCCTCTCTCCCTTCTTTCCCTCCCTCCTTCCCTCCCCTCCCCCTCTCCCTGGGCTTCCACACACCACCCCTCCCTCTCCCATCCTCTCCCCATTGGCATCAACCCCTCCCCCATTCCCTCCTATCCTCGCCCCTTCCCTCTGGCAGGTCCCCGGCCTTACTCGTGTGACTAGTGCATCACCAACCGCCGGAGATTGTCGCCGCAGTGCTTATGTGTTTTGTCGTCCTGTTAGTGCATCCGTGTCTCTTGTTCCGTGCTCCATCGTTCACGTGTGCTACTTTGTATCTCTCCGTTATGTGCTGTGTGAATCGCTTTTAACTTGACTGCTCCACAGTGAACGGCTTCTGTTATTTTACTCTGTTTGTCTACTGTTTTTTAACCTCCATGTCTCTTTGTATCTCTTACTGCTTGTACTATGTTCATGTCTGTGGCCGAAGAGCGGCTTAGTTACGCCGCTGCTGGCCTACCTATGTATAGGTATAAAATAACAATAAAGGAAAAAAAAAGCGTGTTCGTCATTCTTCGATGGCTCACCTGAGGATGGCTGGCAGTTGTCCAGTCGAAATATCGTGGAAGGAAGCTAACGACGATCGGCTGCAAGTCCGAAATCTTTTTGAAGATTCGCAACGTCCAAACGTTACTGTGTTTTCAGTTCCGAATTTCAAGTGAGGTAAGTAACGTATTTATAATTCGGTGTCATAAACAGTGTGGTAACTCTGCCTTTAATTAATCCTCAACTAGTACGGCTATTCTCTCAGAGCGCAACAAATTTTTTCTATTGTAATATACGACACAGCCACGAAAATCGAAGTGGGCTCTTCCTGTTGAATGTGATGCATGGATGCCAGAACTCTATAGACTATTACCTTACTGAACTTTTTTCCTTACTAACCGGCGACGAAACAGAGGGGTGTCACAAGTTTAAATTGTGTTTATGTGTGTATGTCAGTAACATAATAACTTCCAAACGAAAAGTCCGGTTTTAATGCAGTTTTTGAATTTGACAAGTGGTTTAACGGGAATGGTTCCTAGTTATGTTCCGTGAAAGTTTGTACAGCAGTTAAAATTTCACCAAATAAATTTTAAGTAAAATGGTTTTACGCTATCTTCCCTGATAATACGCTATATAATACGATTCATAAGAGTTACATCAAGTTATATAGTGCCAGATTGTAGCGCTTAAAACGTTGCCTGCCAACTAAGAGTTATCTCGTATGAACGGGCTGGCCACTGGCGGCAACTGCGAGTTAACTCGTAGGAAACGAGTTCCTGCATAAAGACCGAGCGAGGTGGCGCAGTGGTTAGACACTGGACTCGCATTCGGGAGGACGGCGGTTCAATCCCGCGTCCGCCCATTCTGATTTAGGTTTTCCGTGATTTCCCTAAATCACTCCAGGCAAATGCCGGGATGGTTCCTCTGAAGGGGCACGGCCGACTTCCTTCCTTAATCCGATTAGACTGATGACCTCGCTGTCTGGTCTCCTTCCCCAAAAACAACCCAACAACAACAACTCCTGCATAAAGCCAGATACGAAAACATTCAAAGCAAATACGTGTGATTTAAAGTTTTTGAGTGTCAGTAACAGGTACAGTAAGTCATCAGGACGTGGTGAATGTATAGATGTATAGAATGTATACTGTGTGTCGCTAAAGGTAATGGAAGCATTTTTTTTTTATTGTTAATATGGCTTAAGGCACAGGCTCCCAAATTTTTTGTCCTGGACCGTTTTAATTATTTTTTTTTTGTTTCCTTCCTGAACGACTGAAATTTTTTTCACTATATAGTAGAAAATTTGAAAGAGCCACCGCCGCCACCGCTGGTTCTTCTCCAGGCTTTCCATACTAATGCCAACACTTGCGAGAATACAGTAAGATACATTAATGAAGTGCATGAGCTCTGCACGAGTAAACGTTTTCAGCCCTACTGCATTGCCCGTTCTCCCTCATACTCCACTCAGATGAACTTTTAAGAAGTGATTTGGCATTACAGAGACTTTTATTTTCATACACAGTACTGGTAAGTAGCAAAGAATATGAAATTAAATTCAAGTTGTTATTCTAACAACATTTTGCCTCGCACCTATAGTGCAAAAATTGTTAGAACTAATCATGTTGACACCAATGAGAAAATGAGAACAGCTGACACGATTAACATTCCAATGATGCTGCCAATATACCAACAGGACTTATAGGAGGCAAAAAGCTCAAATTCTCGTATGGCTGGTAACGAATCAAATTAAAATACTTTCTAAAGTGACACATTGTATTTCAAGCATCAACTTTCAAGAATAAAATGATAATTACAGTTTCACAGTTATATTACCTTAGCTGTCCTCTATTACTCAGAAGTATGTCGCTGTTTATTTTTAACTATGGACTCCAAATTCGGTTAAAAAGACTTTATCCTTAGGACTGGTTCAACTTTCAGTCTGTTTATATAGGCCTATTTATTTCTTCAGGAACACCAGTGCTGAAAACCCCGATTCACACTTACATATCGAATCTACAGGCAATAGAAATTGCATCGTTTGTTCTCCTAAAGCGGGATCTCTTGACGACAAGATATCCAAAAATCGGTCACACGACAGTGCATTCAATGAGTCGGCATTTGAGTCTGACAAATTACAGGATTCTAGATTAACTGAAAATAAGTACCTTATCCATGATCGGTTGCTGCTGATTGAAGGAAAATATTATTTCAGATTAGTGTCCACTGCCCAGTCCCAGGAAATGCTCCTTGTTAATAGTTGCTGTATTCTGCGGGAAAGAACCTATGTTGTACTCTCTTTTAAACTCTCGTAGCTTTGTGAGCTTCAATGTTAGGCCAAACGCATGACGATCGTCAGTAAAGTAGTATCTCAACGACGCGTAATTTCATTATTTACTAGAATGAGTACAACTTCTATGTAACATACAGCTGTCATATGATTCCCTTTAGAAACAAAGTTTCTTTAATTAACTTACTATTACTAAAATGTGGTGATATAATTATTTTCGTAATTGTAAACTGGCAACTACGACAAGGAGATATTTGTTCAACCCGGTATTTTATTTTCGTGTCCCTGTGCCGGGTTGCGACCCTTCAGTTGAGGTAACGCTGTCTTAAAGCATTCTTCCACTCAAAGACTTCGTGTTTCTTCACAATCTGGACAAAAAAAAACACAAGAGAGCCAAAAGGCGATTAACGGTAAGTTCATTTAATAAGTGCACAGAAGTACACAGCTCACCTGGAAAATGTACTTCCTCCTTCTGATCCATTTCTTTAAGGTGTTAGACGATATTATTGCGCATCTGAGCTGAACTTTCCACTATTTACGCGAACTACGAGATAATTCGCAGCCTATATTTTCTCATCAATAATAGTTTTTGAAAAATTTCGGTTCAAATGGCTATGAGCACTATGGGACTTAGCTGTGGTCATCACTCCCCTAGAACTTAGAACTACTTAAACCTAACTAACCTAAGGACATCACACACATCCATGCCCGAGGCAGGATTCGAAACTGCGGCCGTAGCAGTCGCACGGTTCCGGACTGCGCGCCTAGAACCGCGAGACCACCGCGGCCGGCAAAAATTTCGGAGACAGATGGACTACAACTGAGATGACGAATCAGACTGTATGAAACGTTTAACATTGATTCTGGGAGCAGTTGACTCATTTTGGCCGTGGCTGTCAACGTGTTAAAAAGCTTCTGGTTTGTATGTTTATCTTGTACGACTGACCAACGATGATAATTTCTGTCTTTTGATATTTTTCATTTCAGCACTTACAAAGAAGAAAAAAGCAGGAAATCATAAACATGTATGTACATTCACCAGAATAATTGTTTCACATAAAAAAATAAAAGACCCCTACTTAGTAATTAAGTTCCCGTACATTTGTCACGAAGTCGTCTCTGAAAGTATTGGTATGGAGTGTAGCCATTTATGGAAGTGAAACGTGGACGATAAATAGCTTGGACAAGAAGAGAATAGAAGCTTTCGAAAAGTGGTGCTACAGAAGAATGTTGAAGATTAGATGGCTAGATCACATAACTAATGAGGGGGTATTGAATACAATTGGAGAGAAGAGAAATTTGTGGCACAATTTGACTAGAGGAAGGGACCGGTTGGTAGGACATGTTCTGAGGTTCAAGGGATCACAAAGTTAGTATTGGAGGGCAGCGTGGAAGGTAAAAATCGTAGAGGGAGACCAAGAGATGAATACACTAAACATATACAGAAGGATGTAGGTTGCAGTAGGTACTGGGAGATGAAGAAGCTTGCACACGGGATAGAGTAGCATGGAGAGCTGGATCAAACCAGTCTCTGGAGTGAAGACAACAACAGACATCCATAGGTAGTAGACGTGTTAAATCAAATTTAAGCGAACAAACCCTCATACTCTGTCATTTATTTACTTTCAACACAGGTATCCATTCATAATAAAAAGAGGGAGGACAGACCACGATGTCCGTTGCACTAAATGCGGAAGAGAGGTTTCTGTTTCTCAAGGAGCGAAGTACGACAGAGTATCACTTAAAAACGGCCAAACACAAGTCATCAGATACCAGTGCTGCATCTTCGAGACGTTTAACAAACTTCTTTCGGCAAGTTGTTCCAAGTGACCATGAACTTAAAACTAGCTGCAGCGGAAGGCACATGGGCCGTCCACTTAGTACGAGAGAACCATAGCTTCCGTTGTAGTGACTGTGCGTCTAAGCTCATCCAGAAGTTCTTCGAGTCTAAGTACACTTGTCGCCGTACAAAATGAGAAGCCATTGTTGTTAACGTGCTTTCTCCACACTGTCGGGATGAACTGCAGCGAGAAATGTGCAAAGTGAACTGCATTACTATTCTTTCTGATGCATCTAATCATGGACACACAAAGCTCTTCCCTGTACTTGTTCGATATTTCTTGCCCCTTGGAGGCATATGTGTGAAAATTCTCCAGTTTAAAGAGCTACCTGGTGAAACTGCAGATATTGTTGGAAAGTATCTATGTGATAACATCACAGGATATAATTTGAATGATAAGGTTGTAGCATTCTGCGGGGACAATGCCAACACAAACTTTGGTGGATAGTCTCGAAGAATGACAAACAACATTTTCCACAAATAGAAGGTTCAGAGGAACCAAAGGAATTTAGCAAAGTGAGAAACAAGTGGCAGACGAAATATTAGTGTTCCTGCAAGACGAGTCAGTGAAATGTGTGGTGTAATATACGCTCGGCTGCGCCGTAGGGAATATTTACGACAATGTACGAGAAAAGCAGAATGATGACGATACCTGCTTAACAAGTGGAAGAGATACTGAAGCAGGTGTCGACTCATGCAGTTCATCATAATTGACTGACGGGGAGCCACTAATACCGTCTGCAGTGAAATGTATTAAAGGACAATCGCTGTACAAGGAGCAGATACTAACGTAATTACACACGTGGCAGATTATCCGCGGCACAGTAAAAAATCAATTATGAACATATTTCGAATACGTCTGCAGCAGTATGACCGTGTAGCGCATAAAAAAACTACAGACACTGAAGGGAGGAAAAGGCGCACTTGTTATAAAAACTGGTGCTTTCTACGTTATGCACACCAAATTGCAAGCTACACAGATTACAGTGATTTCAACGGGAAATAATGGATGGTTGCATAATTTCAAGCAGTGCTACTGAATTGGAAGACGTAAGATAACGGAATTTCAGACATAGCGTCAACCTGGCGATGCACAGCAAACGGCAGAATCTGCCCGAAAATTTGTGGATGAGAGAAATAGACTTATCAAATCGTTGAGTAATGAATCTATTTTCAATTGCGACCAATCAGATTTTGATGAGGAAATGCACATGACAGGAATCCCGTAAATTAGAGGTACCAGGGAGTTGAATCAAAATCAGCTAGTATCAATGGCGTGATGCGTTCATATACAAGTATGCCGACTGTTCATCTGAATTGTGAATTGGCTGGAAAGTTATTCATTGTCCTTCAAGAAGTTAGAGGCGCTCTACCCCCCCCCCCCCCCCTACGGTTGTTTCTCGTGTGCGTGATCTTGGAAGAGCAGTAGGGAATATTTGCGTCACAGCCAGCAAGGGTGGAAAAATGGGCGTAAGAGAGCTACAACTATGGTATGAGCACTGCTTTTGGCCAATAGCTCGTCAAAATAAATTGCTTCTGCTCGATTCGCGGTCTGCGTATAAAAATCATACTCGTTTAGAGAAAACTATCCCTCCTGAAAAGTGAGTGACATTGCAGTTCATACCACATGGAACCATTGGACAATTTCTGCCTCTGAATGTGCGCTTTTTCCGCGCCTGCAAAACATATTATCGCATTATCTGCAGCTACGCTTTGAATGATAGCCAGTTTCACGATAAGCTCCACGACAGACTGTTTCGCATTCGGTTGGCATGCTGTCACATTCCCCCATGCTTTAAGAGTGTATACGTAGCTGAACGCCCTGCTCGGTGTGTAACTACCAAGGAGTTCGCTTTCGATCATGATAGTGCGAACCGTTGTGATCCCTGGGGCGCGCCATTTCTCGTTCGGTGCCCATGGTGCAAGTTAATGGTTTGCTTTAAACATTTCTTGAATGACGACGATGTCAGTAAGGTATACCTTCCCTAGAAGGTTGATATCTGCACCTCCCGGACACATTTTCTGTCGACCTCCTGATGCACATGGTGAGTCATTAGCAGCTAATATATTTGCTGTCATAATCTTTAACACAACGCTTTCAGATGAGCCTCACTAAAGACTGAACTTGCGAACCGCGCACTCGAGGGGTACTTTGTAAGAAAGGCAAGATAGATGGAAAAGACCGCCACGAGAAAAATGAACAACAGAAGACATGGTTATCCAAATGTAGGAGTAAACGACTGCTAAAAACAGCATTCCGCTGGCTGATTACCATATTCTGGAGTACTATGAATGGGCTGGGGGAATAGGACCATTGTCGCGGGGTCGACAAGGGTGAGGATGTGGAAATATTAAAATCGAAAAATTAGTAAAATTTACCAGTTGAGTGAAGCCTTTCCCCGTATTGTATGGGACAGTGAAATGAAAATGAGACAGATAGAAAGAAACAAGTAAACTGTTTACTACTTCAAAAGTAACAGCCATAGCTGGTAGTACATTTATCCCACTGTGAGACAAGACGGTCAGTGTGTCCATGGAAAAAGTTTGCCATTTCCTACGGAACCATAAGCGTACCCAGATGTGCACCTCATCGTCCGAAGCAAATCGACGGCCGCGAATCTTTTTCTTCGATGCTTCGAAAATATGGAAATCATATGAGGCAAGAGCGGCTCTGCATGGAGAATGTGGAAGGGCATCCCAACGGGCTCACATGTTGCAAACATTGTATGGAGTAAGCTGCAGAAGTTTCGCTGAAAAGCCCTTGTACGTCCTCCATATAATTCCAGTGTCTTCCCACGCGACTTCCATATTTTTGGAGCCCTGAGGAAAGACATTCGTCCATTTGCTTCGGACGAAGAGGTGCACAGCTGGGAACAATCATGGTTCTGTAGGCAGCCGCAAACATTTTTACATGAAGACATTGACCGTCTTGTCTCACACTGGGATACATGTATTAACAGTTACAGCAATTACTTTTGGAAAATAAGCAGTTTACTCATCTTTTTCTACCTGGCTCGTTTTCATTTCACTGTTCCTTATAAAGTAATCAGTGCTGATTTTAGAACTAATTCTGACGTAAAGACATGTGAATCATTTTGTCAACTTTACCTAGCAGACGATACTGTTTTCAGTGAATCTACGAGTATGTACTTGTAAACGAAGGCAGACGTAACACGCGAAGTTAAAGATCGTAGTAACAGTATATGTAATAGAATTTGAGATGGTTTAAATATATTGATACTATCAATGAAAGTACGCTTTGAAAACAATATTGAAAGCTAGGTTTACTAGCTACCGGAAATAAGTGACTGAAGTCCGAAGTCGTACACAGTCTTTCGAATTCTATCAGAGTACCTACTCCCGACAGTCGCTACCCCTAGGGTCTTCTCAGAGAAAACGATTAACACTTGTGTCAAATCAGGGGGTACACAGTGCCGAATAGGATCGTGGACAAATGATACTGCTATAAATTCATCACCGAAATGAAAGACAACATTAAACAATGACGACTATAGTATCACGTCCAGAGTGCACAGTATCATTTGATCGCCCAAGTTGGCAATGAGAATGAGTAACATACGAGTATTAGCAGCTCGAATTCAGCGATCTCTACCAACTCAATATTAGGGGAACGAAAACCCAAGAAATTTTAGGAGCATACTGTACTGGGATTGCACTCGCACAAAGACGAATCATTTTGTCAACTTTAGCTAGCAGGCGATACTGTATTCGGTGCATCTATGTACTTATAAACTAAGG
Source organism: Schistocerca gregaria (assembly GCF_023897955.1). Lineage (NCBI taxonomy): Eukaryota > Metazoa > Arthropoda > Insecta > Orthoptera > Acrididae > Schistocerca > Schistocerca gregaria. Next base: position 49,290,925 of record NC_064924.1, read on the forward strand.
CAGACGTAACACCTTATAAGCAAGCAGGTTAGGTTTAGGTTAGGTTAGTGTTGTTTAACGTCACATCGACAACGAGGTCATTAGAGACGGAGCGCAAGCTCGGGTTAGGGAAGGATGGGGAAGGAAATCGGCCGTGCCCTTTCAAAGGAACCATCCCGGCATTTGCCTGAAACGATTTAGGGAAATCACGGAAAACCTAAATCAGGATGGCTGGAGACGGGATTGAACCGTCGCCCTCCCGAATGCGAGTCCAGTGTGCTAACCACTGCGCCACCTCGCTCGGTTTATAAGCAAGCAGAAACAAAATGTCATACAATTTGTTGACGCTACAGAATAGCATATTCGGGGCATTTCATTCCGTTTATAAGACATCCATGATTTAAAAGCAAATCAGTTTTCTGGTGGAAATACAGCTTAAGATTTGAAATTCGACTATGATTGGGAATTCTTTTCAAAAAATTACGTCCATGGAAAACGTCTATTACAAGAGACCACGGTGACATACTCAACTTGTCCAACAGTGGCTGTACGAACGAATACAGGGATCACTTACCTCGCATACATTGTACGAAAAATATAGTTTGTAGCATTTCCATTTATAAAGCTCACACTCCTCCAACATGAACTGCCTCAGACAAACCTTGATAAACAGCCTTGATGATAAGTTTGCACAATCAAATTACACTGAATATAACTACAGAGTCCAAGATCTCCACATTCACGAAACGCACATGCCGCAGAATATTACAATTGATTCGACGCCTGCGCTGTAGGTGTCACGGACTGGCGTTACGTCATTGCTGGAGGCTTACCTTCTGATTGCTGTCGTTGCTCCGTGTACTTATTGCAGTTCTGTTTTCTTACGTCTTTGCCGACTGGATACGTTCATCTTGCTCGCCAGTCGCCACGTCACAAACCGGCGCTAAGCAACAGCGCGGGTTGCAGCAGAGAATCCTGTGTTGTAGACAACTGCTTCGCGTCGTGATTCGTTTGTTCACCCTAAGAAAGTAACAGGAAAATATTCACCACACCCAACTATCCAGTGATAACACTACACGCGTAACTATGCTAGGACGGCCGAGGCACTGCCCCCGAGGATAAGATGCCTCTGAAATCAAAGTAGAATAAAATAAAATAAACATAAAAAGGAAATGGCCAGTTGCGAGTAGGACTCGCGCGCTGAGAATTCCGTACAAACTTAATCATGTATACAGATAGTTTTTTATCCATTCCGAGAATCGAGGATATGGGCGACTTTCTAACATTGATACTAGCAGGACATCGGTCCCAAAGATACCACGACTTTAAAGAATATTTTAATTTCAAGTTTTAAGTAGGACTACAAATGACGAAATATTTTTTCGTGTAATATAATTACAGACAGCCAATTTCGGATTTGTCCTTTTATTTGTACTGAGAAACCTTACTTCTTGCCAAATTTCATGATTCTAGGTCAATGGAAAGTACCCTAAAGGTTCTGATGACTGAGTTTTCGAGTATCGAAGTAAATGACATGAATGGCCGTGTCTTTTGATTGAATTGACTTGCACGCTTAAAATTTTTACACCGCTAAGGGACTATAGACTTTATATATAGAGATCGGATTATGTGCATTATAAAACCCTTAAAATGTGCATAAAAATGCTTAAAAATGCATGAAAAGTGTCTAAATATGCAAGATCAAATTATAAAAAAACATGGTAGATACTGCGTGCATTATCTCTCAAAGTCGAGCCAGTACATAACAATTAAGAGGAAGAGCGCCGGCCACGTGAAAAATCGGTACATTTAGAAGGCTGTTATCATTTTATGAACGCTTTCTGGTAGAGGTTAGGAAGGTGGTCTTTCTGGGATTATTCTCTAAAAATTTGCAAAATGGGGATGCATACCGTATTTCAAGAATAGTTCCTTCTTTGCTATTGTTGTCGGTATCAGGCGGATGGGATGCGAGTGAGTCACAGCGAAACAATGGATATGTACAAGACCAATTTGAGATATATCGTACGCAAGGGGCACGCAGAGAAACTCCGTAATATTTTATTTAAAAAACAACATACAATGAAGAATTTTTTGAACAGCATTAACTTTTAATTAATACTCTTGGACCAATGTATCGTTTACAATTTATTTTACATTTTTCAGCTATTGTAAACATGAACGACCAAGTATTGTTTCCAAATGTTCGGTAGAAAGATTGTGTCTTCGACGACTCAAGGCGGACCGGTGCGGCGGAGAGGTTCAGGCGCATCAGCCTGTAACCGCGCGACCGCTACGGTCGCAGGTTCGAACTCTGCCTCGGGCATGGATGTGTGTCATGTCCTTAGGTTGCTTAGGTTTAAGTAGTTCTAAGTTCTAGCGGACTGATGACTTCAGATGTTAAGTCCCATAGTGCTCAGAGCCATTTTTTCGACCACTTAAAACATTTTTATAAGTAGAAAAGGACCGTTTTACATCAACTGAGTATTTGAATTTGGGTGCTATGTTGGCACTTATTGTTTCTGGTAAAAGTTCGCCCATCCCATTAATAAAACTATCAATATGGAACGAATGGTTCAAAGTCTGAACATATTGTTTAAAATTTTTTCTAACTTTTCTTTAAGTTTTCTTGGAAATACCTCTGGCAATGTGGAATTCACTAGAATAATTTTATTCATTAACCGAATAGATTCAGCGCCAAAGCTTGAGCTTCAAGCTTTTTAATACATGCAGTTGTATGGGAAAAATGAGTGCCGATGACAGCAATGTCTTTTTAATACCGGAATCATTAAAAGCTTTCTTGCACTGGCAAACTGCCAAAACCTCTGCACTACCGAAGTCGTTTACTACCCCTCTAATGGCTTCGAAATGTTCATTGAAAAACAACACAGCTTCAACTCATCTACCCTAACGAGTTACCACTGGTTCGGGAGGTAAAGGCGCATTTGGTAGTGTTTCTTTATACGTCTTGATGCGAGCAGGAGCCTTTAGGAACACTTTCTTTGTGGATTAAATCAGTTTATTTACATTCACAAACCTGGAACGTACTTCTTCAGCAAGGCGATGTACTCCATGAGCAATGCACGTCATATGAATCAAATTGGGATAAAATACTCGGAGGGCTTTTCCTGCTCTGACCATATAGGGAGCAGCGTCTGAAATAAACACAAACACCCTTTCATCTGCAGAAGATTCTGGAAATATTTTTCTGATACTCTCATTCATAAATCTGGCGATCGTAGAATGATTTACTTTTTCAAGTTATGTGCAAGCCACTAAGAAGAAGGCTCAACAATTAAATTTCCAGTATAACGACCACAAGTGTCTAGTTTCAATTGTAATCCAGATAATGCTATCCTTGAGTTCACTACGTACTTCTTCCATAAAATTTACGTAAATTGTTGGTATGTAATTTTACACAATGTTGAGTCATTTGGTATATTTTGATTTAAGCAATATTTGCGCAGGAAACCTTTGAGGATAGGGTTTCTAAGTTTGTGAAGAGGGATATTGGTTGCAATGAATGCTTCCCGTAGATCCATGTTTAACCGACTTTTTCGAACAAATCCCTGCTACTGCAACTAGCTGTTGTCAGAAACTGTTGTTGTAGTCCTTTCTTCTGCATTCCTGTTGTATGAAGACTTGTCTTGACATGCTGGTCTATTTGAAACTTTTTTCTTTTTGCGCGAAACGTTTTTCTCGCAAACTCGACAATATAAAACAACTCCGTACGGTATGACAGCGGAGGGTATTAACCGGGGGCGCGGGAGCAGAATCATTGACTCTGCCTGCCTGTTCCTCTTCTGTAATGATTTCGCTAGGCAGTGGCCTCTGCGATTCCACGCAGTTCTGACCGCGGTCAATTTGTGAGACGTGAAAACTAAATTGAGCTAGAGACCGCCCATATAAATTTTTAAAATATTGCACGCCACCGTAGCGTAGTGGTAACGTTTCCGTCGACCACGCAGGTGTCTCGGGTTCGATTCCCGGCAGTGGACTGGGTGTTGTGTGTCCGTCATCAGCATTTTCATCATCATTGACCCGCAAGTCGCCGAAGTGGCGTCAACTTAAGGACTTGCAATACGGCGGCCGAACTCCCCTGCATGGGGTTTCCCAGGAAACCATCCCATACGATCACTTCTATTTCATTTTTAAAATATTATAAACATAGAGCGAAATTATGCATCGTCACTAATTTTTAGTTAAAATATGCTATAACCGACGAAAAGGAGCCACATATGCAAATGCATATGCAACATGCATATACATATACTCCGATCTCTACTTATATGTGACCTACATTTAAAATTGATACGTCTACTTGTTTCTAAGAACACGAGTTCTTAACGGTCGGACAAACAAACGGATTGAAACCAAAGAGATCCTATAAGGATTCCGTTTTTATAGATTGAAGCATGGAATCCCGATATGCCAACACCAGGAAAAATTAAAATGAGAAGATAAAGAGGTAGATTGAGTAACATCGATCAGTCAAGAAAAGTCTTTCGCTATATATGACTGTTTTGGAAATCATTCTGACGTAAAGGTATACGAATGATTTACCTCCCTGACTCAGGTGAAAGATCGATTTGCATTATGATACAAACATCACTTATTTGAATATATAGATCAAAAGGGACTAGGTGTGAGCCAGCGTTTGGGCCAGGGCTATGAATGAGCGTCTGTCATGAATGGCCCATACAATGTTGTCCAAAACGGTATCAAATCACAGTATACGTCTGACCCGTAAAGGCGTTGCAGAGGCCGAGAGGCTAATCAAGAAACATCCCTGTGTTTCGAAACATTTGAGAACACCTACACATTTTTTGGCTATATGCTACGATGGTAAAATTTGAAAACTTGTTCCATGAGTACTACCAAGGTGATGCTAACGACACAGAATCCAACGTGTTGCGTCGGCAGATAAGAAACCAGCTATACGCGATGTGGCTATAAAACAGGACTGATGCAGTCACAAAGCAAGTACGCATGCGCCAAAAATGATAGACCAATAGCTGTGAAGCGTGCTGCCTGCTCAGTAGAATGAGGCATCTCTGGTGTCTGTAGACAGATCACTGTGGCTGTGGTGTTCGTGTAAGAGTTGTTATTTCGTTTTGCCCGACAAATTATAAGTTAATAATAGAGCAACGAATTGTCGTCAAGTTCCACACGACACTTGGAAAACTGCAGGTGAAACGTATGTTTTACTAAAAGAAGGGTATGGCGAAGACTGTTTATAACGTACGCGAGTTTTTGTGTGGTTCAGCCGTTTCCAAGATGGTTGAGAAGACATTGGAGATGACTCACGCCCTTCAACATCAAAAATGTTTGTGCTCACACTTCGAATCCCACTGAAAATAATCATAATTCCTTGGAAAGAGTGATAACATGCGGCGAATCTTGATGTTCACTAACGATCCCGAAATTAAGCGCCAATCCACGCATTAGAACAGCCCGACTCCACTGAGAGCGAAAAAAGCTCGAATGAGCAAATCAACTTCTCCTCTTTTTTCCGATATTCATGAAAGCGACTACCTTCACTGGGTTCCTGAAGGGCAAACTATTAATCAACATTATTACCTTGAGGTTTTTGGTCAATTCCGTGAGAAAATAATTACAAAAAAAGATCCGAACTGTTGGAGGACAAGTCATGGGTTCTGTATTATTACAACGCAACGGTTCTTCCCGCATTGCCTGTTAAGAGTTTTCTAGTGAAGTACGGTGTCCAGGTGTTAGACCATCCGGCTGATTCGCCTGACCTACCACAAAGTGGCTGTTATCTATTCTCCAAGGTGATATCTGCATTAAAAGGAACAAGTTTCCAGTCTATTGAAGCACTGAAAGAAAAACGGCACGCATTAGCGAAGAGCTCACATAGGAAGACTTCAATCACTGTCCCATCAATGGAAAATTAGCATGGAGCGTTGTTGGGATAGAGGAGAAGATTATACTGAGGATGACAATAACTAAATACGTCTATTTACGAAATAAAATGTTTTACTTAGAGCTTTATTGACGTTCTAAAGGGGCTGACGAACACATTTCGTTAGAGTTAGAAACGTAATGAATGAAGAGTGGCTGTAGGTCTTGAAACCATAATCTTATCCTTTCGAGATTCAGTATAAACCACTAGAAATAATGTACACATCAGCCAAGGCCTTGCAGTCTGAGATTCTGGTCGCTGCAGTTGCATGAAACTTCTTATGTACGGAGCTGTCAGAAACAAAGACTGAAGATTCTAGTCCCGTCGATGAAGAGGGTACTAGAGACGGAGAGCAAACTCTAATTGGGGAAGGATGGAACCATTTCAGTATTTGCCGCTAGCAATTTAGATGAAACCACGGGAAACCTCAACATGGATGGATTGGATGGGGGTTTGAATAGTCGTGCTCCCGAATGCGAGTCCAAGTCTCTTGCCATGCCATATATCGCTCGGTTGCTCGTAGAAACAGCTGGCATCGAAGTGTCATATGGCAAACTAATCGGTGAAACATTCTTCATCTATGAAAGAAGCGCCTTCGATTGTAAAGCGCCTAACAAACAAATTAAAACAGTAGAGAGGCACCTGGACGGGTTTTGCGAGGACGAGAAGCCGAAAGAACCCGTAACTGGGCTTAAAGTTACATTTTCTTTTTAACCAGTAATTGTAAACTTTCATTCGTAACTGAATATCTGCCGGCCCGAGTGGCCCTGCGGTTCTAGGCGCTACAATCTGGAACCGCGAGACCGCTAAGGTCGCAGGTTCGAATCCTGCCTCGGGCATGGATGTGTGTGATGTCTTTAGGTTAACTAGGTTTAAGTAGTTCTAAGTTCTAGGAGCTAATGACCTCAGAAGTTGAGTCCCATAGCGCTCAGAGCCATTTGAACCATTTGAACTGAATATCTAATGTTAAGGAATGAAGTCTAACATAAACGGATCAGCCAAAACATTATGACCACCGACCTACTGTCGATATAAACCCGTCCACACGACAGCACCGTCACCTGGCGGGTGATGACAGCTGGTCAGACACACGCACGATGCGTATGGTAACAGTGAACGTGCTGTCCACGTGTAGAATGGGGAAGGCACGCGGTCTGTCTGAGTCTGAACGTGCACAGACTGTGAGTCCCCGAGGCTATACACGAGCGTTTCGGAAACTGCACGACTTGTCAGGTGTTCGGAGAGTGCTGTGGTGAGTGTCGTCAAAACGTGGCGAAACCCAGGTGAAATCACGTCCAGACGTCGTGGGTTTGGGCGGCCGCCCCTCATTACAGACGTCGGACGTCGTCGGCTGGGCAGACTGGTAAAACAGGACAGGCGGCGAGCTGTGGCGGAAATATCAGACTTTATTGCTGGACAGAGTACAAGTGTCTCTGAACACACAGTGCACCGAACACCCCTAAAAGGGGGCCTCCGCAGCCGACAGCCCATGCATGTGCCAATCGGAAACTATGACTGAAATGGGCACGTGACCATCGCCACAGGTCGTTGGCGCAGTGGCAGAGCGTTGCAGAGTCCCGATGACCAGGGCAACAGAAACCTTGACACCTGTACTGAGGGACGGAAACAAGCTGGCGGCGGCTCTATTATGCCATGGGGAACATTCACGTGCCCGTCCATGGGTCCAGTGGAGCTGGTACAAGGCACCGTTATGGCCATGGAGTATCGTACACTGGTTGCAGAGGAAGTACAACCCCTCATGACGATCATGTTTCCCGACGGCAGCGACATTTTTCAGCAAGATAACGCTCCGTGTCACAAGGCCAGGAGTGTGATGGAGTAGTTCGAGGAAATCAATGGCTAGTTTCAATTGATGTGCTGCCCCCCCCCCCCCCCTCCCAACTTTCCAGATCTGAACCCGATGGGTCACATTTGGGATGTGACCAAATGTGGCGTCAGAACTCATCGCCCCCCTCCCCGGAATATACGGAAATTAGCTGACTTTTGTATGTAGTTGTGATGCCAGCTCCATCCAGCGACCCACCAGGGCCTCACTGTTTCCATGCCACGACGCGTTGTCGCTCTTATCCGTGCCAAAAGTGGACATACCGGCTATTAGGTAGGTGGTATCCGTGCCAAAAGTGGACATACCGGCTATTAGGTAGGTGGTCATGATGTTCTGGCTGGACAGTGTAAACGCATACCTACGAGTGTCACGTTTTTTCACATCTGCCGCCTCTGACGAAGATCTTAAAAATAAAGCATTTGATGTTCTCAGTGAAATATTCTCATAACATTTCTCTCCTGTTTCCATCACAGCTGATGTTGATAGAAACTTTAAAGCAGTCCTGGTCTACGTATCAGAACCTGCTGATGCTGCAAAAGCTGAGCATTCTTTTTCCAAGCAAAAAATATATTTTTTGAAGTGAATCATTAATGATTACACGGTTTGGAAATGGTCGCCGACTCGTCTTACAGTAGAAACAGTGTAACCCGTATATCTCTCAAGAAGGTGCTTGGAAAACTCGAAGACCCATCTTTCAGCGTAGAACTACGAATGTTCTTCAGCTTGTAAGAGGAACAACTTCAGTGTATGGTTCAGAAAAAGAAAAATGCTCTGCCACGCAATTTACGGAATACAGATGAGGATGTAGATGCTTAAGTTACGAAGAAAATAAAAGAGCTCGAGATATTGACTGTTTTTCACATACAAAGACGCAGGAAATGTCATTTAAGTAAGACTAGAATTTACATCACTAACTAAGCAAATGCAATACATTTCGCTAGTGGTTTACATTTTTACGATATTCAAACTTTTGTTCTTCATTCGAATCATCTATTCATTCTTGTTTTCTCTTGCAGTACAGCATCAGACATTACTTCACGAGCGTAAGAAAATTGCCTTACTAATTAAACAAAGATCCTCGAAGGGAATAATTTGGTTTCGTGTATAATTAATCTTGGGCAGTGTGCTGTTGCATTTGTTGTGCGCAATAATGCAGGAACGAATACTGACAATTGCTCCTTGTATGGATAAATGTGGGAAAATTGTCAAGATTTTACTTAGCACCACCAAAGTTTTTAAAATCAAATAGAAATTTTTTAAAGTTTTTCTTGCGTTTTGACTCGAATGGAAGGAGAGCAGTCGGGATAATGGTCCAATGTTGTATATGCGTCTGTGAAAGACGATGTGCGGTTGACGTATTGCTGAGTTGGAAATGGGATGGAGTGAGGGTAGGCATGTAGGAGGGCCCCTACTTAGTGTGCTGTCCTTGTCCCGGTGTCCCATGATTACACTTAACGCTCCTGCTGTTGGTCTTTTGCTTTTGGCCATCACTCGCTCGTCCAGAAATGGAGCACTTTGACTACACTGCCTGACAAAGAAAGTAAAGGTCGCAGAAAATGTGATTGGATGTCTGTGAAACTTTGCACACGTACATACCATTGATGAGTATGTAAACTATTAGAGTTGCAGTTTCTCTGTGACAGGTTGAACAGCCACCAGAGTGCATTAGCGTTGTTCGTCTTTAACATTGTTACCAACTCTGGTAGGGTATACAGGGTGTTACAAAAAGGTACGTTCAAACTTTCAGGAAACATTCCTCACACACAAATAAAGAAAAGATGTTATGTGGACATGTGTCCGGAAACGCTTAATTTCCATGTTAGAGCTCATTTTAGTTTCGTCAGTATGTACTGTACTTCCTCGATTCACCGCCAATTGGCCCAATTGAAGGAAGGTAATGTTAACTTCGGTGCTTCTGTTGACATGCGAATCATTGCTCTACAACACTAGCATCAAGCACATCAGTACGTAGTATCAACAGGTTAGTGTTCATCACGAACGTGGTTTCGCAGTCAGTGCAATGTTTACAAATGCGGGAGTTGGCAGATGCCCATTTGATGTATGGATTAGCTGTGCAATAGCTGTGGGGCAATAGCTGTGGCGCGGTACGTTTGTATCGAGACAGATTTCCAGAACGAAGGTGTCCCGATCGGAAGACGTTCGGAGCAATTGATCGGCGTCTTAGGGAGCACGGAACATTCCAGCCTATGACTCGCGACTGGGGAATACCTAGAACGACGAGGACACCTGCAATGGACGAGGCAATTCTTCGTGCAGTTGACGATAACCCAAATGTCGCGTCAGAGAAGTTGCTGCTGTACAAGGTAACGTTGACCACGTCACTGTATGGAGAGTGTTACGGGAGAACCAGTTGTTTCCGTATCATGTACAGCGTGTGCAGGCACTATCAGCAGCTGATTGGCCTCCACGGGTAAACTTCTGCGAATGGTTCATCCATAATGTGTCCAACCTCATTTCAGTGCAAATGTTCTCTTTACGGATGAGGCTTCATTCCAACGTGATCAAATTGTACATTTTTACAATCAACATGTGTGGGCTGACGAGAATCCGCACGCAATTCTGCAATCACGTCATCACACAGATTTTCTGTGAACGTTTGGGCAGCCATTGTTGGTGATGTCTTGATTGGGCCCCACGTTCTTCCACCTATACTCAATGGAGCACGTTATCATGATTTCATACGGTATACTCTACCTGTGCTGCTAGAACATGTGCCTTTACAAGTACGACACAATATGTGGTTCATGCACGATGGAGCTCCTCCACATTTCAGTTGAAGTGATTGTACGCTTCTCAACAACAGATTCGGTGACCGATGGATTGGTAGAGGCGGACCAATTCCATGGCCTCCACGCTCTCCTGACCTCAACCCTCTTGACTTTCATTTATGGGGGCATTTGAAAGCTCTTGTCTACGCAACCCCAGTCCCAAATGTAGAGACTCTTCGTGCTCGTATTGTAGACGGCTGTGATACAATACGCCATTCTGCAGGGCTGCATCAGCGCAACAGGGACTCCATGCGATGGAGGGTGGATGCATGTATCATCGCTAACGGAGGACATTTTGAACATTTCCGGTAACAAAGTGTTTTTGAAGTCACGCTGGTACGTTCTGTTGCTGTGTGTTTCCATTCCATGATTAATGTGATTTGAAGAGAAGTAATAAACTGAGCTCTAACATGGAAAGTAAGCGTTTCCGGAGACATGTCCACATAACATATGTGTGTGACGAATGTTTCCTGAAAGTTTGGCCGTACCTTTTTGTAACACCCTGTATAATTGGCGTGAACAGCGTCAGATGTTGAGTGATCACGGTAAAGGACACGGAGATGCTACGCCTGGTGTGAGACAGCATTAACAACAACTGAAAGACTGTGAAAGGCGCCTCATTGTGGGCCTCCATTTCGCCGGCTGATCGAATCGTGTAATATCCAGATCTCTGGTACATTCGGATGTAACCATGGGCATATGTTGGACCACAAACAAACGTGAGGACAGACATACTTTTCATTAAGGTTCCAGTCTATTACATCAGATCACCACGAGGGACAATCACAGTGTTGTGCACCAGTCACATCTGTGCCTGCCATCTGAGAACAAGTAACGGACTCCCTTCGACATTCTGTATCACATTATGTTCGGCAATGAATCACAGTACTGTGTTACCCTGGATGGCCATTGTCTGTGGGTGGTGAGGTCACAGTGTTCCAGTGTTTAGGTGTTACTTGTGGCATCATTCAGAGGGTGCCATCGGATATGATCTCACATCAAGACTGGCAGTGATAGAGGAAACACTGATGACACAAAGGTAGGTCACTGACATTCTGCATCCGCTTGTGTTGCCTTTCGTGTGACAATATCAAGATGCCATTTTTCAGCACGATAATGTTCATCCACACATGGCTCATCTCTTTGTGAAGTGTATGATTTACAGAGGCTCTTGTTGTAGAGAAGAGCTGTCACGCTCACTTGTCCAGGGAAGCTATAGAAATACGCAAACATGACAGTAGCTTCAACAAGAAAGAAGAAGAAGAATTTCACTAAATGGTCAGTCTCACACTGCGCATGGTCTATCACGGTCAGTTTCTTCACCTACCCCCACCTGCAATGCCGCTTATCTTCAATGGTCCTAGTGCTGATTGATTGTCCAGTCATTCCAACATAGACTTTCTGCATGTGCATGGTGTGTAGCATGTTTCTGGCATTGCAAGTTGCTCACTTTTTTCCTTTATATATTTATTACCGACACAGTGTACACAGCTCAAGTTGTATGAGGTCCTTTGGATTAAATGCACAAGTTCACTGAAGATCACTTAGAAGCAAATTCCAAACTGGATAAGTTGTGCATTACTATTCACAATCCAATACAGGCTCATTGGCTTCCGCAAATATTCCTAAACCAGAAAAGAAATCTGGAAGTTCACTTAAGAAGATTAATTGACGAGCTCAGCTACGCAACATAGATAACACCTCATGGAACGCAATGTAGCTGCTGATCACTCCACTTTGTTGGAGTCACAGTACTGCTAGCTGTACAGAGCCCTACAGCCTCCTAAATACTGGCAGAGTGGAAGGCTTCTTGTCCCACTTCGTATATGTGTCTGACATGAGGAAATAGTGCAGGAATGTCAGCACTGCCTGTCTGAGTCCTGCTTTCCACAACCATAAACATCTTGTTGTCATGCTATTGCCGTGTGCAATGCAGATAGGTCAGTGGAACTGATTGTACCACTGGAAGGCCTAAGCCCCATGCTACAGCAGCATAATTATAAATTCTCCTCATCTTATCCACATGAGGCACTGTTGATCCAACCATGTCAAACAGGAAGTCATTTCTTGCTCTCCTTAATTCTCTGAAGTAAACGAGATTCTCATCCCCATATTTGACCTTATTGTGTTTTGTCCTGCATTTTATTTATAAACTTTTTAATTTCTTCTATAGTATATTGCCTCTGTCTTCCTGCTTTTCTGTTTAGTATCAACTCTTCTTGTCTTCTTTCAGTCAATTCCTTAAACTTTCTATACCCCTTATTCAGTATTATCCCAGTTTATTACTCAGTGTATAATGACAATAGGCCACTTTCTAAAGTCATTTTAAAAATTCGGTCTTAAAAATGTTCATAATTATTCTGAACAACAATATCATATTGGCTTCTGATAAAATTGTTGTACTATTGTAGCTCATAACAAAATAATATATATTTTGTGTTCCTGATAAGCTATTCTGCTAGCACTGCTTTGTAGTCATTCTTCTCATATTTTCCTTTTCTCTTACATGTGCTGTCAGTCTCCCTTTGAGCCACAGCAATGAGTAGTGAACATAAGAAAGAACAATGTTTGGGGATTAACATCCTATCAATGATGAAGTCATCACAGCAGGGCACAATCTTGGTAGACAGAGCAAGGATGGGGCAGGAAACCAGCAAAGCCTTTGTGAAAGGAATCACACTGGCATCTACCTTCAGTGATGTTGGAAAATTACTGAAAACCTTAATCTGTATGGTCATATAGAAATTTAGACCATCATTTTCCAGAATGTCAGTCCATCGTATTAACCACTGTGACATATTGCTTGGTCCACAGTATATATGCTCCACAGTGACACATGGAGTCTGCAGCAACCAGTAGTGATAACACTTCCTATAAAGTACCTCTTGCCCCTTGCCACTTGTTTCCCATCCAATTACGTGAGCAACTGTTTGCAGACATCAAAAGGACCATCCATACTAAATTTCCTCCATATTTTAAGGAGCATGGTAGTCTAGCTCTTGCTGTAACTGTATATCTCTGCCAACATATATGGCTTTAGGTAACTTATGCAGAAAATTTAGATTCTTGTTGCTGTTTCTCATTGTGATCCTTTTTTGCAAACCGATAATGTAACTGTCAATATCATGTGGTATTGGAAACTACAGAGCAAACAATAAATAAAGAACACAATTCCCAATAGTAAATAACATAGTACCAACTGAATTTTTTCATATGTACCTTAATTAATTATAAAAGATGTTTCATTTCTAACAGCTTGGTCTATAATTAAACATTTTCTTTTGTGCTAATATCAGTTCTTGTAATGTTTTATGCATCCTTAATAGTTACACATATGTAAAAGACACTGTTGTTGTTGTTGTCTTCAGTCCTGACACTGGTTTGATGCAGCTCTCCATGCTACTCTATCCTGTGCAAGCTGCTTCATCTCCCAGTACCTACTGCAACCTACATCCTTCTGAATCTGCTTAGTGTACTCATCTCTCGGTCTCCCTCTACGATTTTTACCCTCCACGCTGCCCTCCAACGCTAAATTTGTGATCCCTTGATGCCTTAAAACATGTCCTACCAACCGATCCCTTCTTCTAGTCAAGTTGTGCCACAAACTTCTCTTCTCCCCAATCCTATTCAATGCCTCCTCATTAGTTACGTGATCTATCCACCTTATCTTCAGTATTCTTCTGTAGCACCACATTTCGAAAGCTTCTATTCTCTTCTTGTCCAAACTAGTTATCGTCCATGTTTCACTTCCATACATGGCTACACTCCAAACAAATACTTTCAGAAATGACTTCCTGACACTTAAATCTATATTCGATGTTAACAAATTTCTCTTCTTCAGAAACGCTTTCCTTCCCATTGCAGTCTGCATTTTATATCCTCTCTACTTCGACCATCATCAGTTATTTTACTTCCTAAATAGCAAAACTCCTTTACTACTTTAAGTGTCTCATTTCCTAATCTAATTCCCTCAGCATCACCCGATTTAATTTGACTATATTCCATTATCCTCGTTTTGCTTTTGTTGATGTTCATCTTATATCCTCCTTTCAAGACACTGTCCATTCCATTCAACTGCTCTTCCAAGTCCTTTGCCGTCTCTGACAGAATTACAATGTCATCGGCGAACCTCAAAGTTTTTACTTCGTCTCCATGAATTTTAATACCTACTCCAAATTTTTCTTTTGTTTCCTTTACTGCTTGCTCAATATACAGATTGAATAACATCGGGGAGAGGCTACAACCCTGTCTCACTCCTTTCCCAACCACTGCTTCCCTTTCATGCCCCTTGACTCTTATAACTGCCATCTGGTTTCTGTACAAATTGTAAATAGCCTTTCGCTCCCTGTATTTTACCCCTGCCACCTTTAGAATTTGAAAAAGAGTATTCCAGTCAACATTGTCAAAAGCTTTCTCTAAGTATACAAATGCTAGAAACGTAGGTTTGCCTTTTCTTAATCTTTCTTCTAAGATAAGTCGTAAGGTCAGTATTGCCTCACGTGTTCCAACATTTCGACGGAATCCAAACTGATCCTCCCCGAGGTCCGCATCTACCAGTTTTTCCATTCGTCTGTAAAGAATTCGCGTTAGTATTTTGCAGCTGTGACTTATTAAACTGATAGTTCGGTAATTTTCACATCTGTCAGCACCTGCCTTCTTTGGGATTGGAATTATTATATTCTTCTTGAAGTCTGAGGGTATTTCGCCTATCTCATACATCTTGTTCACCAGCTGGTAGAGTTTTGTCATGACTGGTTCTCCCAAGGCCGTCAGTAGTTCTAATGGAATGTTGTCTACTCCGGGAGCCTTCTTTCGACTCAGGTCTTTCAGTGCTCTGTCAAATTCTTCACGCAGTATCGTATCTCCCATTTCGTCTTCATCTACATCCTCTTCCATTTCCATAATATTGTCCTCAAGTACATCACCCTTGTATAAACCTTCTATATACTCCTTCCACCTTTCTGCCTTCCCTTCTTTGCTTAGAACTGGGTTGCCATCTGAGCTCTTGATATTCATACACGTGGTTCTCTTCTCTCCAAAGGTCTCTTTAATTTTCCTGTAGGCAGTATCTATCTTACCCCTAGTGAGATAAGCCTCTACATCCTTACATTTGTCCTCTAGCCATCCCTGTTTAGCCATTTTGCACTTCCTGTTGATCTCATTTTTTAGACGTTTGTGTTCCTTTTTGCCTGCTTCATTTACTGCATTTTTATATTTTCTCCTTTCATCAATTAAATTCAATATTTCTTCTGTTACCCAAGGATTTCTAGCAGCCCTCATCTTATTACCTACTTTATCCTCTGCTGCCTTCACTACTTCATCCCTCAGAGCTACCCATTCTTCTTCTAGTGTATTTCTTTCCCCTATTCCTGTCAATTGTTCCCTTATGCTCTCCCTGAAACTCTGTACAACCTCTGGTTCTTTCAGTTTATCCAGGTCCCATCTCCTTAATTTCCCACATTTATGCAGTTTCTTCAATTTTAATCTACAGGTCATAACCAATAGATTGTGGTCCGAGTCCACATCTGCCCCTGGAAATGTCTTACAACTTAAAACCTGGTTCCTAAATCTCTGTTTTACCATTATTTAATCTATTTGATACCTTTTAGTATCTCCAGGGTTCTTCCACGTATACAACCTTCTTTCATGATTCTTAAACCAAGTGTTAGCTATGATTAAGTTGTGCTCTGTGCAAAATTCTACTAGGCGGCTTCCTCTTTCATTTCTTAGCCCCAATCCATATTCACCTACTATGTTTCCTTCTCTCCCTTTTCCTACACTCGAATTCCAGTCACCCATTACTATTAAATTTTCGTCTCCCTTCACTATCTGAATAATTTCTTTTATTTCATCACACATTTCTTCAATTTCTTCATCATCTGCAGAGCTAGTTGGCATATAAACTTGTACTACTGTAGTAGGTGTGGGCTTCGTATCTATCATGGCCACAATAATGCGTTCACTATGCTGTTTGTAGTAGCTTACCCGCACTCCTATTTTGCTATTCATTATTAAACCTACTCCTGCATTACCCCTATTTGATTTTGTGTTTATAACCCTGTAGTCACCTGACCAGAAGTCTTGTTCCTCCTGCCACCGAACTTCACTAATTCCCACTATATCTAACTTTAACCTATCCATTTCCCGTTTTAAATTTTCTAACCTACCTGCCCGATTAAGGGATCTGACATTCCACGCTCTGATCCGTAGGACGCCAGTTTTCTTCCTCCTGATAACGACATCCTCCTGAGTAGTCCCCGCCCGGAGATCCGAATGGGGGACTATTTTACCTTCGGAATATTTTACCCAAGAGGATGCCATCATCATTTAATCATACAGTAAAGCTGCATGTCCTCGGGAAAAATTACGGCTGTAGTTTCCCCTTGCTTTCAGCCGTTCGCAGTACCAGCACAGCAAGGCCGTTTTGGTTAATGTTGCAAGGCCAGATCAGTCAATCATCCAGACTGTTGCCCCTGCAACTACTGAAAAGGCTGCTGCCCCTCTTCAGGAACCACACGTTTGTCTGACCTCTCAACAGATACCCCTCCGTTGTGGTTGCACCTACGGTACGGCCATCTGTATCGCTGAGGCACGCAAGCCTCCCCACCAACGGCAAGGTCCATGGTTCATGGGGGTAGGACACTGATTGTTTCAATAAGTTTAAAAGAAACATTCAGGAACCATAGAAAAGAGTTGTATAACAAATTGTAACCAATGACATAAAATCCTTATGATAACATTAATTTTGGAATGGATTTACATCTAAAATTACAGAAAAATGTTTTGTAACTGAAAAACCTTCATGTTTTTTAAGTCTTTGTAAATTAAAAGCTTTATTTGTATTTTAACTTGTTTACTGTGGAATATGCTTCAATATTGTTAAAAATGCTATCAACAGTTAATGCACAAGTAACTGTTAAACAGTATTTGGACAGCAGCATTTGATGAGCTTAGTATCATGTTAACATGGTGCAATTTAAACTATAATCTGTGTAAGAAGATATGCGAGTCAGGGCTGGTGACTGAAGATATTTCTAACTATGCCTTGTGCCTTGAAAAAATAATTGTAATGAGAAATGTGCGTCACATTATTAATATATGATAATAACCCTGAACCAGTTCATTCCTCTTCAAAGTTAAGCAAAATAAATTTTTCACTATTCTTCCAATGATGTCCATTGCATCGCTGACATGATGCAATATGTTTTGGGTTATCTTGCCAAGAAAATCACCTGCTGAATAGACACAGGTAGATGCCATGTTTCTTGACTTCCGCAAGGCGTTCGATACAGTTCCCCACAGTCATTTAATGAACAAAGTAAGAGCATATGGACTATCAGACCAATTGTGTAATTGGATTGAAGGGTTCCTAGATAACAGAATGCACCATATAATTCTGAATGGAGAGAAGTCTTCCGAAATCAGTGATTTCAGGTGTGCTGCAGGGGAGTGTCGTAGGACCGTTGCTATTCATGATATACATAAATGACCTTGTGGATAACATCAGAAGTTCACTAAGGCTTTTTGCGGTTGGTGCTGTAGTATATTGAGAGGTTGTAACAATGGAAAATTGTACTGAAATGCAGGAGGATCTGCAACGAATTGACACGTGGTGCAGGGAATGGCAATTGAATCTCAATGTAGACAAGTGTAATGTACTGTGAATACATAGAAAGAAAGTTCCCTTATCATTTAGCTACAATATAGCAGGTCAGCAACTGGGAGCAGTTAATTCAATAAATTATCTGGGAGTAGGCATTAGGAGTGATTTTAAATGGAATGATCATATAAAGTTGATCGTCGAAAAAGCAGATGCCAGAGTGAGATTCTTTGGAAGAATCCTAAGGAAATGCAATTCGAAAACAAAGGAAGTAGGTTACAGTACGCATGTTCACCCACTGCTTGAATACTGCTCAGCAGTGTGGGATCCGTACCAGATAGGGTTGATAGAAGAGATAGAGAAGATCCAACGGAGAGCAGTGCACTTTGTTACAGGATCATTTAGTACTTGCAAAAGCATTATGGAAATGATAGATAAACTCCAGTGGAAGACTCTGCAGGAGAGTTCGGTACAGGCTTTTGTTGAAGTTTCAAGAACATCTCGCAAAGAGACCATGAGGATAAAATCAGAGAGATTAGAGCCCACACAGAGGCATACTGACAATCATTCTTTCCACGAACAATACGAGACTGGAATAGAAGGGAGAACCGATAGAGGTACTCAAAGTACCCTCCGCCACACACCGTCAAGTGGCTTGCGAAGTATGGATGAAGATGTAGATGTAGAAATTCATGTCAAATGCTGTTTCTTTGAACTGTTTAGAGGCTGAACATTTGGACTGGATGCCCTCTTCTATCAGACTGCACTCACCTTGGTATGTTGTGTATACAGTTTGTTGTGATATTGACCTTATCAGATGAGGGCAGAATATCACCTTCTTCAAAGACACAAAGTGGATCATAATCAGGAGGTGCTGACATAATTTTAGTCACAGAAATTCACAAAAGTCTGCTAGGGTTCGGGACTGCTATGCTGAAAGAATAGCACATCTCTTGAAACGTGCATCTTGTTATCTTTTGGTACACACACTTGATAGACTTCAGAGCAGTGAGAACAGCCTACAAAAATTCTTTGTTTACCATTAAGACGGAAATCCATATGTTTGCTGGCTTCTACAGCACAACCTTTTGACTTAGTGAGCAAGGATGAGATATGTCAAGCATTTTCTTTATCCACTTTTCATATGGAGTTCCCTTTTGTTATGCAATAATTTCTGATATAGTTTGCTAGTTGACAGCTTCACCTCAAACTGATGAGACTATTTCTTATTGTCAACATGCAGTGAGACATTTTGATCAAGCTATACTTTTCTCATTGTGTCAAACCATTTAACTGTGAAGAGTACAGAACTCATACATCAGCATATCCAGCCATCTTAAGGATGCCGTCCATTCTTTTGCTGCAGTGCTCCTTGTGGCTGTCTGACTGAGAGGAATTAATCATATGACCTGTGTGATTTTGTACCATATTTTTGAATATAATAATATTGTTAGTGACCTCTCCCTTACAATGACAAAAATGCAGTTGTCGCCATCTTGAAATATACCCCTTACTGGTCCATAAATATCAGAGTGCATTCATTCAAGAGGTTTATTTGAATTTGTGTCTTGTTTGTGGAAAGAAATGGACATGATTTTTCCTTGAAGGTGTATTGCACATTTTGAGGGATCAACCTGCTCATTTTAGATCATCCTTATCATGTACATTCTGCTTACATGGTCCAATCAAAACGTGTAATTTACTTACCACATTTCATGTTTGTCTGGTCAGTAGTAACAAATGGTTTTAGATGGTTTGCTTGTAAATAAAACAGGTTACCAAATCTTTTTGCAATTATTTTAGCTTTAACTTAAGAACATCATACAGCTCCATTTGTTTACTCTGTATATCACTATGTATTTGTCTTTTTTTTTTCACTTAAAATTAGGTTGGTTCTGAGATTTGACATGCATAAAGTCTAATTCACCCTATTAGATCTGAAACAGTGATTTGGACAACACCCTTAACCTGTTATCTGTGAGCACTGAATGATCTTGTACTTTTGTTATGTATGAGAACACTTTGGGATTGTTATACATGTGTGACGTGGATCTACAGTTGAGTCACAAAACTTAGGAACTAGTTCATTCATACAAACCAACAATGATCTTCATTGAATTTATTCAAGAATCATTTACAAAGTTTTTTCTTGACAGACCATTTATTCTCTTTATGTCCATTTTTATTACAAAGTTTTGTTCTTCGTGTTTTTGATATGTTTTTCTTTCTGATTTGTCATTACCACTCACAGCACATTTTAAGTTGTTTGCATACAGCCTACTAAATTCAACAAACAACATGGCATTTGTGTTTTCATTGTCTCCAAATCATTGCTTAATCTTTTTCCAGTATTTTTGCTTTTCAGGACCTTGATGTCTGGTCAACGACAAGATTCAGAGGTACACCTTTCATAATTCTCAGGTAGACTGTAAAGCAAAATAACTGATAATATATCACTGTTAATGTTGATGCCAATTGCTTATAAACTGTCCACAGTATCAAAGATTTCATCAAGAGATTGTGTTATATTATTGTGAGGTTACATTTTGTAAAGTGTAAGGTATTTCAACAATATCGCTGTGCGAACACATCATTTCAGTGCATGAACAGATTCTAGCTTATGAAATACCTAATGGGATATGATGCATGTCTTGCCTTGTTTGAGCTTCTCTGGATCAGTGGATAAAATGAAGGCTGCTCTCACTTTTCTGTCCATGGCTTGGTGTGTAGTTTCTGCGGTTATGAGTCTATTTTCTCACTGTTGGTTAGAGTATACAGGATGCTCAGAAAGAGTCTGAAAAGCTGGTAGTGGTGTTGCAGGGTAGGTTAAGCTGAGAAATAATTGTTAAGACAAAAATTTGATGTGGTGTACCATTCCTGAATTAATTAACATTGAAGTTAGCCAATTAAGCCATTATCCACTCATACTCAAGTGGCCCACCAGAGACAGTGTCATCAGGGATGGTCTTTGGTTTCCTAAAATGGAACAAGAGATGAATACAAAAATTAGATACAGGACAGTAGTGAGAACTGAACTTGAGCCAAAGGCTCAGCAGTCTCATGCAGTACCATTTATGCTATGAGAAAAACTGACACTAATTGTAACTGGCAGGCCGCTTGAATATGTGTGCACATCAATCTTATTGGCTAACATCAATGCCAATTAATCAGAAAAAGTGAATGATATAAAATTTTTTCTTAACAATAATTTCTCAACACAACCTACCTCTTACAATATTTTCAGACTGTTTCTCACCACCCCGTATACACTGACGTACATCCTCAAGTGTTGTTTTTAGTGATTAGTGCTTTAACATGTATTCTTTACATGTCACATCTGTTGCAAGATAATGTTTCCAGTTGAGCTCCAGGTGTAGCATTGGTTTAATGAGCTCAGTTTGCATTTTCCAACTTTAAAGTTTCATTTTTTGTCTAGTTGAAAAAATGTCACTTTTTTGCACCTGTAACCCAGACCTGTGTTTGGGAAGTTGTTGATTTGTGAACATCAAACAAAATTACAGAATAGTTTCATTACACATCTCTGTTGTGCACAACACTAAACACAATGAAGTCAAAGCTTACACCTGAGTCTAAGACAATGAGTCACAAAACGCCCACATTTTTTTCTACACCTTCACAACTGCAGTGCCACGAAGTGGCTGGCATAGGATAAACACAATGCAAAATGATTGTTTATTATCCACATGGAGTGGAGAAGCACTTTCAAAATGTAAGTGAGGATACACTTCAGAGCTTATTACGGTGCTTTAAATATGGGAAGGTATTTATAATGTGGGATGAAATAAATGTTTTTCCCTTTTTAGGCAGTGTGGTGTCATTTAAAAGTGAATTAGAAGTCAGGCAGTAGTAGCCGAGTGTGACAGACACAGCAACAGTTAAGTAAACCACTTTTGTGACATTTACAAGTTCCTAACAAGGAGCAAATTTTATTATATCATCTGTTTGCTTTAATAGTTTAGTTTCTTGAGTTTCTGCATGTAAATTTAAAATCTAATAGCCACAGTTCTTGCATTTTCATTTGCGTCAGAAAGTAAACTGATTTTGTGATATATTACAAGTTCCCTATCAGGGGCAAATTATTTAGTTTTACCTGAGTGCTTCGGTGGTTAGGTTCTTGAATATCTGCTTATTACTAGACACAGTTCGTGCATTTTCATCAGGGTCTACATTAGAGCTGCGCAGCATGTGACGATAGTCTGTTTATCTGCATAGTTTAGTTTCCCACTGTCTTTGGTGTATGGACAGGGACTGTGATTGTTGTGTGCAGATGTGAGCCCAGTTGGTGACACTTCGCTTTCAGCTTCAGGCTGTGAGGGCTTCGATTACACAGTTGGAGGCTGCAGTGGATGGGCACCTCTGTTGTGGGCTTGCCGTGGGGATCCAACGGATGTCCAGGGTGTCGGAGTCCTCTGTTCTGTCCTCACCAGTGGCCAGTTACTGCTCGCACTGAGGCTGACCCTTCACCTGTGGTGAAGTGGGAGGTCGCCCTGGGGTGAAGCAGGTGGCGAAAGACTTCCCAGGCAGCCACAAGTAAGGCCTGCCTGGTTTGTCTGACAAACAGTTTCCAGGTGCTGTCTGTGGCTGACACTGTTGCTGAGCTGGGTGCTGTCGCCTGTCCTGTTTCAGAGGAAACATCTCAGCCAGCAAGATCCGGGCAATTGCAGAGGGTGGGACTATTGGTAGTTGGGAGCTCCAACGTCAGGCACGTTATGGGGCCCCTTAGGGACTTGGCTGACAAGGAGGGTAAGAAAACCAATGTGCACTCCATATGCATACAGGATGGAGACATTCCAGATGTGGAAAGGGTCCTCCCGGATGCCATGAAGAGCACATGGTGCAGCCAACTGCAGGTGGTTGCTCACATCGGTACCAATGATGTGTGTCACTTTGGATCAGAAGAGATCCTCTCTGGTTTAGAGCAGCTAACAGAAGTGGTAAAGGCTGCCAGTCTTGCTTGCAAGATGAAAGCAGAGCTGACCATTTGCAGCATAGTTGACAGGACCGATTGCGGACCTCTGGTACAGAGCCGAGTGGAGGGTCTGAATCAGAGGCTCAGACGGTTTTGCGACCATGTAGGCTGCAGATTCCTCGACTTGCACCAAAGGGTTCCACTGAATAGGTCAGGTGTCCACTATACACAGGAGGCAACTATACGGGTAGCAGGGGCTGTGTGGTGTGGACTGGGCGGTTTTTTAGGTTAGAGGGTCTCGGGAAAACATAAGATGGGCTTCAGTCACAAAGGGTGCAGGCTGAACACAGGAAGAACATAGATACGGGAACCATTGGCATAACAGTTGTAAATTGTCGTCGCTATGTTGGGAAAGTACCAGAGCTCCAAGTGCTAATAGAAAGCACTGGTGCTCAAATTGTTATATTCACTGAAAGCTGGCTAAAACTGGATATAAGCTCAGTCGAAATTTTTGCGAAGAACCTAATGGTGTTCTGAAAAGATAGGCTAATACGGTTGGCGGTGGTGTGTTTGCTGCTGTTAGAAGTAGTTCAACTTGTCATGAAATTGAAGTAGATGCTTCCTGTGAGTTAGTATGATCAGAGGTCATTATTGGCAACTGTAATAAAATAATAATTGGATCCTTTTACCGACCACCCAGTTCAGATGATACAGTTGCTGAAAGGTTCAAAGAAAACTTCAGTTTGATTTCAAACACATACCCGACTCATACGATAATAGTTGGTAGTGACTTTAATTTACCATCGATATGTTGGTGAAAATACATGTTTAATTCCGGAGTTACGCATAAAATATCATCTGAAATTGTGCTGAATGCATTCTCTGAAAATTATTTTGAGCGGTTAGTTTATGAGCCCATGCAAATAGTAAATGGTTGTGAAAACACACTTGAACTCTTAGCAACAAATAATCCTGGGTTAATAGCCAGCATCAAAACCGATAGAGGGATTAGTGAAGACAAGGTTGTCATAGTGAGACTGAATATTGTAATCCCCAAATCCTCGAAAAATAAGCAAAATAATATACCTATTTAAAAAAAGCAGATAAAAATTCACTTGATGCATTCCTGAGAGAATCTCCACTCATTCCAAATTAATAATATAAGTGTAGACCAGATGGGGTTAAATTCAAATAATTTGTATCGGCAGCAATTGAGAGATGCATACCAAATCAATTAACAAATGATGGAGCCGATCCTCCTTGGTACACAAAACAACGAAACAAACATGCCAAATTTAAACAAATGCAAAATCCCCAAGATTGGTGATACTTTACAGAAGCTCGAAACTTAGTGTGGAGTTCAATGTGAAATGCCTATAACAGTTCCCACAACGAAACTTTGTCTCGAAATCTGGCAGAAAATCCAAGGAGATTCTGGTCATATGTGAAGTATGTTAGTGGCAAGAAACAATCAATGCCTTCTATGTGTGATAACTATGGAGATACTATTGAAGACAGTGCTGCCAAAGTAGATTTATTAGACACAGCCTTTCGAAATGGCTTCACAAAAGAAGACAAAGTAAATATTCCAGAATTTGAATCGAGAACAGCTGCCAACATGAGTAACATAGAAGTAAATATCCTTGGAGAAGTGAAGCAACTCAAATCTCTTAATAAAAGCAAGTCTTCTGGTCCAGACTGTATACAAATTAGGTTCCTTTTGGAGCATGCTGACGCATTAGCTGCATTCTTAATAATCATATACAACCGTTCGCTCAACAAAAGATCCGTACCCAAATATTGGAAAGTTGCACAGGTCACACCAATATTCAAGAAAGGTAGTAGGTGTAATGCAATAAATTACAGGCCCATATCATTAACATCGATATGCAGCAGGATTCTAGAATATATATTGTGTTCGAACATTATGAATTGCCTCGAACGAAATGGTCAATGACACACAGTCAACATGGGTTTAGAAAACATCATTCCTATGAAACAGAACTAGCTCTTTATTCACATGAAGTGCTGAGTGCTATTCACAAAGGAGTTCAGATCGATTCCATATTCCTAGGTTTCCAGAAGACTTTTGACACTGTACCACACAAGCGCCTCATAGTAAAATTGCGTGCTTATGGAATATCGTCTCAGTTATGTGACTATACTTGTGATTTCCTGTCAGAGGGGTCATAGTTCGTAGTAATTGACAGAAAGTCATTGAGTAAAACAAAAGTGATTTCTGGTGTTCCCCAAGGTAGTGTTATAGGCCCTTTGCTATTCCTTATCGATATAAATGATTTGGGACACAATCTGAGGAGCCTTCTTTGATAGTTTGCAGACGACGCTGTTTTTTATCTACTAATAAAGTCATCAGAAGATCAAAATGAACTGAAAAACGATTTAGTAGAAATATCTGAACGGTGCGAAAAGTGGAAGTTGACCCTAAATAACGAAAAGTGTGTGGTCATCCACATGAGTGCTAAAAGGAACTCATTATACTTCTGTTACACAATGAATCAGTCTAATCTAAAAGCCTTAAATTCAACTAAATACCTAGGTATAATGAACACTTTAAATTGGAAAGAACACACAGAAAATGTTGTGGGGAAGGCTAACCAAAGGCAGGACACTTAGAAAATGTAACAGACCTACTAAGGAGACTGCCTACACTATGCTTGACCATCCACTTTTAGAATACTGCTGTGTGGTGTGGGATCCTTACCAGATAGGACTGATGGAGTACATGGAAAAAGTTCAAAGAAAGGCAGCACGTTTTGTATTATCGCAAAATATGGGAGAGAGTGTCACAGAAATGATACAGGATTGGGACTGGAAATCATTAAAAGAAAGGCGTTTTTCATTGTGATGGAATCTTCTCATGAAATTCCAATAACCAACTTTCTCCTCCAAATGTGAAAATATTTTGTTGACACCCACCTACATAGGATGGAATGATCACCACAATAAAATAAGGGAAATCAGAGCTCATACGGAAAGATATAGGTGTCCATTCTTTCCGCGCTCTATACGAGGTTGGAATAATAGAGAATTGTGAAGGTACTTCGAGGAACCCTCTACCAGGCACTAAAATGTTATTTGCAGAGTATCCATGTAGATGTAGATGTAGAATAATCTGTACTGACAGATTTGTATAAGAAAATTCGAAACCAGGAAAGGTGTAAGACAAGTTCATTGTCACCGTTGACATTTACTTGTGCTATGAAAAGAGAATGATGAAATTAAAGGACTGTTGTAGTCTTCCCCAAAATAGAAAATTAGCACAATATGACTCACCAATGATGCAGCAGTGGTAGCTGAAAGTGAACAGGAACTCTGTTTTATGCTAAATGTAATGGACCATATATCTAGCTGTAGGTTAAAATATGAATGTAAATAAGAATAAAGTGTCACAGGTAGATATGGCGTAGGACTAAATATTACAAACAGGAAAGAGAATCTAGAAGGAATAGGTACATTTTGATACGTGGGAAGCAGAATACATAAACATGATAGGTACATACAAGACATAGAAACAAGGACAAGGCCAAAATAGTTGCTAATGTCCAAGAATGTAAAAATTACGCATAGTTTGAATATATTAAAACGAGTCTGAAATCCAGAAAGAAACTTGCTAAACAAACTATAACTGGCACACAGTATCAGAAAGTACATGACGAACATGTGGATATACTATAATCAGTTGCTTTTAAATGTGAGATACAATTCATTTCTCACGTTAAAAGGATTCTCAATGACACAGCAATAGCTTGGCTACTGTTAACCATATATATTACATGACACTCAGATTTTATTATTATATGTTACTATTTGCAGGAGGACTTGAATTAGAAAAATCACTGCCCTACTTAATGATAGGATATATATATATATATATATATATATATATATATATATATATATATATATATATATATATATATATATATATATATATATATATATATATATAAAGATTCCAAGACTTACCAAGCGGGAAAGCGCCGGCAGACAGGCACATGAACCAAACACACAAACACACACACAGAATTACAAGCTTTCGCAACTGGCAGTTGCTTCGTCAGGAAGGAAGGGAGGAGAGGGAAAAATGAAAGGGTGTGGGTTTTAAGGGAGAGGGTAAGGAGTCATTCCAATCCCGGGAGCGGAAAGACTTCCCTTAGGGGAAAAAAAGGACAGGTGTACACTCGCACACACACACACACATATCCATCCGCACATACACAGACACAAGCAGACATATTTAAAGGCAAAGAGTTAAGGGCAGAGATGTCAGTCGAGGCGGAAGTACAGAGGCAAAGAAGTTGTTGAAAGACAGGTGAGGTATGAGCGGCGGCAACTTGAAATTAGCGGAGGTTGAGGCCTGGCAGATATCGAGAAGAGAGGATATACTGAAGGGCGAGTTCCCATCTCCGGAGTTCGGATAGGTAGGTGTTGGTGGGAAGTATCCAGATAACTCGGACGGTGTAACACTGTGCCAAGATGTGCTGGCCGTGCATCAAGGCATGTTTAGCCACAGGGTGATCCTCATTACCAACAAACACTGTCTGCCTGTGTCCATTCATGCGAATGGACAGTTTGTTGCTGGTCATTCCCACATAGAAAGCATCACAGTGCAGGCAGGTCAGTTGGTAAATCACGTGGGTGCTTTCACATGTGGCTCTCCCTTTGATTGTGTACACCTTCCGGGTTACAGGACTGGAGTAGGTGGTGGTGGGAGGGTGCATAGGACAGGTTTTACACCGGGGGCGGTTGCAAGGGTAGGAGCCAGAGGGTAGGGGAGGTGGTTTGGGGATTTCATAGGGATGAACCAAGAGGTTACGAAGGTTAGGTGGACGGCGGAAAGACACTCTTGGTGGAGTGGGGAGGATTTCATGAAGGATGGATCTCATTTCGGGGCAGGATTTTAGGAAGTCGTATCCCTGCTGGAGAGCCACATTCAAGGTCTGATCCAGTCCTGGGAAGTATTCTGTTACAAGTGGGGCACTTTTGGGGTTCTTCTGTGAGAGGTTCTGGGTTTGAGGGGATGAGGAAGTGGCTCTGGTTATCTGCTTCTGTACCAGGTTGGGAGGGTAGTTGCGGGATGCGAAAGCTGTTTTCAGGTTGTTGGTGTAATGGTCGAGGGATTCAGGACTGGAGCAGATTCGTTTGCCACGAAGGCCTAGGCTGTAGGGAAGGGACCGTTTGATATGGAATGGGTGGCAGCTGTCATAATGGAGGTACTGTTGCTTGTTGGTGGGTTTGATGTGGACGGATGTGTGCAGCTGGCCATTGGACAGATGGAGGTCAACATCTAGGAAAGTGGCATGGGATTTGGAGTAGGACCAGGTGAATCTGATGGAACCAAAGGAGTTGAGGTTGGAGAGGAAATTCTGGAGTTGTTCTTCACTGTGAGTCCAGATCATGAAGATGTCATCAATAAATCTGTACCAAACTTTGGGTTGGCAGGCTTGGGTAACCAAGAAGGCTTCCTCTAAGCGACCCATAAATAGGTTGGCATACGAGGGGGCCATCCTGGTACCCATGGCTGTTCCCTTTAATTGTTGGTATGTCTGGCCTTCAAAAGTGAAGAAGTTGTGGGTCAGGATGAAGCTGGCTAAGGTGACGAGGAAAGAGGTTTTAGGTAGGGTGGCAGGTGATCGGCGTGAAAGGAAGTGCTCCATTGCAGCGAGGCCCTGGACGTGCGGGATATTTGTGTATAGGGAAGTGGCATCAATGGTTACCAGGATGGTTTCTGGGGGTAACAGACTGGGTACGGATTCCAGGCGTTCGAGAAAGTGGTTGGTGTCTTTGATGAAGGATGGGAGACTGCATGTAATGGGTTGAAGGTGTTGATCTACGAAGGCAGAGATGCGTTCTGTGGGGGCTTGGTAACCAGCTACAATGGGGCGGCCAGGATGTTTGGGTTTGTGAATTTTAGGAAGTAGGTAGAAGGTAGGAGTGCGAGGTGACGGTGGGGTGAGGAGTTTGATGGAGTCAGGTGAAAGGTTTTGTAGGGGGCCTAAGGTTCTGAGGATTCCTTGAAGCTCCGCCTGGACATCAGGAATGGGATTACTTCGGCAAACTTTGTATGTAGAGTTGTCTGAAAGCTGACGCAGTCCCTCAGCCACATACTCCCGACGATCAAGTACCACAGTCGTGGAACCCTTGTCAGCCGGAAGAATGATGATGGATCGGTCAGCTTTCAGATCACGGATAGCCTGGGATTCGGCTGTGGTGATGTTGGGAGTAGGATTAAGGTTTTTCAAGAAAGATTGAGAGGCAAGGCTGGAAGTGAGAAATTCCTGGAAGGTTTGGAGAGGGTGATTTTGAGGAAGAGGAGGTGGGTCCCGCTGTGATGGAGGACGGAACTGTTGCAGGCAGGGTTCAATTTGGATAGTGTCTTGGGGAGTTGGATCATTAGGAGTGGGATCAGGATTGTTTTTCTTCGTGGCAAAGTGATATTTCCAGCAGAGACTACGAGTGTAGGACAGTAAATCCTTGACAAGGGCAGTTTGGTTGAACCTGGGAGTGGGGCTGAAGGTGAGGCCTTTGGATAGGACAGAGGTTTCGGATTGGGAGAGGGGTTTGGAGGAAAGGTTAACTACTGAATTGGGGTGTTGTGGTTCCAGATTGTGTTGACTAGAATTTTGAGGTGTTGGGGGGAGTGGAGCTGGAAGTGGGAGATTGAGTAGATGGGAGAGACTGGGTCTGTGTGCAATGAGAGGAGGTTGAGGTTTGTTGGAAAGGTTGTGGAGGGTGAGTGAGTTGCCTTTCCGGAGGTGGGAAACCAGGAGATTGGATAGTTTTTTGAGGTGGAGGGTGGCATGTTGTTCTAATTTGCGGTTGGCCTGTAGGAGGATGCTATGTACAGCCGGTGTGGATGCGGGAGAGGAAAGATTGAGGACTTTGATTTGGGATAGGAGTTGATGGGTGTGTTCATTGGCCGAGTCGATGTATAGGTGAAGGATTAGGCGGGTGAGGGCTATGGATTGTGCTGTTTGGAACTGGTATAAGGACTGATGGAAAGAAGGATTGCAGCCAGAGATGGGAACTTTAAGTGTGAGGCCTTTGGGAGTAATGCCAAATGTCAGACAAGCCTGAGTAAATAAAATATGGGAGCGTAATCTGGCTAGGGTGAAGGCATGTTTGCGGAGGGAATGTAAATAAAATTTAATGGGGTCGTTGTAGGGATGTTGTGAGGTTGACATGGTATTGGTAGGTGGAAAGGGTAATATGAGGTTAAAGTGAAAGTAAAGAGAGATTTATATAGGGAGAGATAAAGGTGTGAAAAAAGTCGAAAAAGTGTTGGTTTGAGATGAGCTATGTTGATCATGTGCTGAACTTAGGTTGGTGAACAACAATGGGTGCAAAGGTTGGGTAGTTATGTTGTCTCCAGATCACGTTAAAGGGTGGGGAAATTCAAGAAAATTTCGAGAAATTCAAGAAAATTTCGACAGAAAAATTTTTCGAATAAAGTTTCGAAAAAATGATTTGCGAAAAAATAAAATTCGAAAGAAATTTTTGAATAAAATCTCGAAGAATATGTGTGTAAATGTATTCAAAGGACTGGTTATGTACTGGCAGGTTATGATAATGAGGCTAACAATTGTTTGATGAAGAAATAATAACGTGTAAACCTGTGGGAAGCTGCTAGAAAATGATCGGTTTTGTGGGAAAAACGGGAATGGAAATAAAACGAAAGTTGTTGAAAAAAAAAACTGAGATGGTTGTGTAATGGGTGAAAGGAACTGAAGCTGTGAAATAGTATTCACGAGTTTACACGAAATGTTTGTACACTTGGAACAATGGATTTTATAGCAGCGGTTATGTTGAAAGCGTTGAAAATTTTAGGTTATGGTTTGGAAGTAAATTACGTATTATTGAGTATAATTAGGCAGGATAAAATGTATGGTAGATTACGGAAAAATGGAAGATGATTACAAAGTGGAACTT
This sequence comes from Schistocerca gregaria, assembly GCF_023897955.1. NCBI lineage: Eukaryota > Metazoa > Arthropoda > Insecta > Orthoptera > Acrididae > Schistocerca > Schistocerca gregaria. Next base: position 49,321,939 of record NC_064924.1, read on the forward strand.
CTTGTACAAACGAAAAGAGAAAGTAAGACGATAGAGAAGATTTCGAAATGCAACAGAGACAATAACAAACGTAATTGTTGGGTTCAAATTAATGACGATGTAAATAAAACAGAAAGAAACTTCCACATGGGAAAAATATATTAAAAATAAAGATTCCAAGACTTACCAAGCGGGAAAGCGCCGGCAGACAGGCACATGAACAAAACACACAAACACACACACAGAATTACAAGCTTTCGCAACTGGCAGTTGCTTCGTCAGGAAGGAAGGGAGGAGAGGGAAAAATGAAAGGGTGTGGGTTTTAAGGGAGAGGGTAAGGAGTCATTCCAATCCCGGGAGCGGAAAGACTTCCCTTAGGGGGAAAAAAGGACAGGTGTACACTCGCACACACACACACACATATCCATCCGCACATACACAGACACAAGCAGACATATTTAAAGGCAAAGAGTTAAGGGCAGAGATGTCAGTCGAGGCGGAAGTACAGAGGCAAAGAAGTTGTTGAAAGACAGGTGAGGTATGAGCGGCGGCAACTTGAAATTAGCGGAGGTTGAGGCCTGGCGGATATCGAGAAGAGAGGATATACTGAAGGGCGAGTTCCCATCTCCGGAGTTCGGATAGGTAGGTGTTGGTGGGAAGTATCCAGATAACTCGGACGGTGTAACACTGTGCCAAGATGTGCTGGCCGTGCATCAAGGCATGTTTAGCCACAGGGTGATCCTCATTACCAACAAACACTGTCTGCCTGTGTCCATTCATGCGAATGGACAGTTTGTTGCTGGTCATTCCCACATAGAAAGCATCACAGTGCAGGCAGGTCAGTTGGTAAATCACGTGGGTGCTTTCACATGTGGCTCTCCCTTTGATTGTGTACACCTTCCGGGTTACAGGACTGGAGTAGGTGGTGGTGGGAGGGTGCATAGGACAGGTTTTACACCGGGGGCGGTTGCAAGGGTAGGAGCCAGAGGGTAGGGGAGGTGGTTTGGGGATTTCATAGGGATGAACCAAGAGGTTACGAAGGTTAGGTGGACGGCGGAAAGACACTCTTGGTGGAGTGGGGAGGATTTCATGAAGGATGGATCTCATTTCGGGGCAGGATTTTAGGAAGTCGTATCCCTGCTGGAGAGCCACATTCAAGGTCTGATCCAGTCCTGGGAAGTATTCTGTTACAAGTGGGGCACTTTTGGGGTTCTTCTGTGAGAGGTTCTGGGTTTGAGGGGATGAGGAAGTGGCTCTGGTTATCTGCTTCTGTACCAGGTTGGGAGGGCAGTTGCGGGATGCGAAAGCTGTTTTCAGGTTGTTGGTGTAATGGTCGAGGGATTCAGGACTGGAGCAGATTCGTTTGCCACGAAGGCCTAGGCTGTAGGGAAGGGACCGTTTGATATGGAATGGGTGGCAGCTGTCATAATGGAGGTACTGTTGCTTGTTGGTGGGTTTGATGTGGACGGATGTGTGCAGCTGGCCATTGGACAGATGGAGGTCAACATCTAGGAAAGTGGCATGGGATTTGGAGTAGGACCAGGTGAATCTGATGGAACCAAAGGAGTTGAGGTTGGAGAGGAAATTCTGGAGTTGTTCTTCACTGTGAGTCCAGATCATGAAGATGTCATCAATAAATCTGTACCAAACTTTGGGTTGGCAGGCTTGGGTAACCAAGAAGGCTTCCTCTAAGCGACCCATAAATAGGTTGGCATACGAGGGGGCCATCCTGGTACCCATGGCTGTTCCCTTTAATTGTTGGTATGTCTGGCCTTCAAAAGTGAAGAAGTTGTGGGTCAGGATGAAGCTGGCTAAGGTGACGAGGAAAGAGGTTTTAGGTAGGGTGGCAGGTGATCGGCGTGAAAGGAAGTGCTCCATTGCAGCGAGGCCCTGGACGTGCGGGATATTTGTGTATAGGGAAGTGGCATCAATGGTTACCAGGATGGTTTCTGGGGGTAACAGACTGGGTACGGATTCCAGGCGTTCGAGAAAGTGGTTGGTGTCTTTGATGAAGGATGGGAGACTGCATGTAATGGGTTGAAGGTGTTGATCTACGAAGGCAGAGATGCGTTCTGTGGGGGCTTGGTAACCAGCTACAATGGGGCGGCCAGGATGTTTGGGTTTGTGAATTTTAGGAAGTAGGTAGAAGGTAGGAGTGCGAGGTGACGGTGGGGTGAGGAGTTTGATGGAGTCAGGTGAAAGGTTTTGTAGGGGGCCTAAGGTTCTGAGGATTCCTTGAAGCTCCGCCTGGACATCAGGAATGGGATTACTTCGGCAAACTTTGTATGTAGAGTTGTCTGAAAGCTGACGCAGTCCCTCAGCCACATACTCCCGACGATCAAGTACCACAGTCGTGGAACCCTTGTCAGCCGGAAGAATGATGATGGATCGGTCAGCTTTCAGATCACGGATAGCCTGGGATTCGGCTGTGGTGATGTTGGGAGTAGGATTAAGGTTTTTCAAGAAAGATTGAGAGGCAAGGCTGGAAGTGAGAAATTCCTGGAAGGTTTGGAGAGGGTGATTTTGAGGAAGAGGAGGTGGGTCCCGCTGTGATGGAGGACGGAACTGTTGCAGGCAGGGTTCAATTTGGATAGTGTCTTGGGGAGTTGGATCATTAGGAGTGGGATCAGGATTGTTTTTCTTCGTGGCAAAGTGATATTTCCAGCAGAGACTACGAGTGTAGGACAGTAAATCCTTGACAAGGGCAGTTTGGTTGAACCTGGGAGTGGGGCTGAAGGTGAGGCCTTTGGATAGGACAGAGGTTTCGGATTGGGAGAGGGGTTTGGAGGAAAGGTTAACTACTGAATTGGGGTGTTGTGGTTCCAGATTGTGTTGACTAGAATTTTGAGGTGTTGGGGGGAGTGGAGCTGGAAGTGGGAGATTGAGTAGATGGGAGAGACTGGGTCTGTGTGCAATGAGAGGAGGTTGAGGTTTGTTGGAAAGGTTGTGGAGGGTGAGTGAGTTGCCTTTCCGGAGGTGGGAAACCAGGAGATTGGATAGTTTTTTGAGGTGGAGGGTGGCATGTTGTTCTAATTTGCGGTTGGCCTGTAGGAGGATGCTATGTACAGCCGGTGTGGATGCGGGAGAGGAAAGATTGAGGACTTTGATTTGGGATAGGAGTTGATGGGTGTGTTCATTGGCCGAGTCGATGTATAGGTGAAGGATTAGGCGGGTGAGGGCTATGGATTGTGCTGTTTGGAACTGGTATAAGGACTGATGGAAAGAAGGATTGCAGACAGAGATGGGAACTTTAAGTGTGAGGCCTTTGGGAGTAATGCCAAATGTCAGACAAGCCTGAGTAAATAAAATATGGGAGCGTAATCTGGCTAGGGTGAAGGCATGTTTGCGGAGGGAATGTAAATAAAATTTAATGGGGTCGTTGTAGGGATGTTGTGAGGTTGACATGGTATTGGTAGGTGGAAAGGGTAATATGAGGTTAAAGTGAAAGTAAAGAGAGATTTATATAGGGAGAGATAAAGGTGTGAAAAAAGTCGAAAAAGTGTTGGTTTGAGATGAGCTATGTTGATCATGTGCTGAACTTAGGTTGGTGAACAACAATGGGTGCAAAGGTTGGGTAGTTATGTTGTCTCCAGATCACGTTAAAGGGTGGGGAAATTCAAGAAAATTTCGAGAAATTCAAGAAAATTTCGACAAAAAAATTTTTCGAAAAAAGTTTCGAAAAAATGATTTGCGAAAAAATAAAATTCGAAAGAAATTTTTGAATAAAATCTCGAAGAATATGTGTGTAAATGTATTCAAAGGACTGGTTATGTACTGGCAGGTTATGATAATGAGGCTAACAATTGTTTGATGAAGAAATAATAACGTGTAAACCTGTGGGAAGCTGCTAGAAAATGATTGGTTTTGTGGGAAAAACGGGAATGGAAATAAAACGAAAGTTGTTGAAAAAAAAAAAACTGAGATGGTTGTGTAATGGGTGAAAGGAACTGAAGCTGTGAAATAGTATTCACGAGTTTACACGAAATGTTTGTACACTTGGAACAATGGATTTTATAGCAGCGGTTATGTTGAAAGCGTTGAAAATTTTAGGTTATGGTTTGGAAGTAAATTACGTATTATTGAGTATAATTAGGCAGGATAAAATGTATGGTAGATTACGGAAAAATGGAAGATGATTACAAAGTGGAACTTCTTGTACAAACGAAAAGAGAAAGTAAGACGATAGAGAAGATTTCGAAATGCAACAGAGACAATAACAAACGTAATTGTTGGGTTCAAATTAATGACGATGTAAATAAAACAGAAAGAAACTTCCACATGGGAAAAATATATTAAAAATAAAGATTCCAAGACTTACCAAGCGGGAAAGCGCCGGCAGACAGGCACATGAACAAAACACACAAACACACACACAGAATTACAAGCTTTCGCAACTGGCAGTTGCTTCGTCAGGAAGGAAGGGAGGAGAGGGAAAAATGAAAGGGTGTGGGTTTTAAGGGAGAGGGTAAGGAGTCATTCCAATCCCGGGAGCGGAAAGACTTCCCTTAGGGGAAAAAAAGGACAGGTGTACACTCGCACACACACACACACATATCCATCCGCACATACACAGACACAAGCAGACATATTTAAAGGCAAAGAGTTAAGGGCAGAGATGTCAGTCGAGGCGGAAGTACAGAGGCAAAGAAGTTGTTGAAAGACAGGTGAGGTATGAGCGGCGGCAACTTGAAATTAGCGGAGGTTGAGGCCTGGCGGATATCGAGAAGAGAGGATATACTGAAGGGCGAGTTCCCATCTCCGGAGTTCGGATAGGTAGGTGTTGGTGGGAAGTATCCAGATAACTCGGACGGTGTAACACTGTGCCAAGATGTGCTGGCCGTGCATCAAGGCATGTTTAGCCACAGGGTGATCCTCATTACCAACAAACACTGTCTGCCTGTGTCCATTCATGCGAATGGACAGTTTGTTGCTGGTCATTCCCACATAGAAAGCATCACAGTGCAGGCAGGTCAGTTGGTAAATCACGTGGGTGCTTTCACATGTGGCTCTCCCTTTGATTGTGTACACCTTCCGGGTTACAGGACTGGAGTAGGTGGTGGTGGGAGGGTGCATAGGACAGGTTTTACACCGGGGGCGGTTGGAAGGGTAGGAGCCAGAGGGTAGGGGAGGTGGTTTGGGGATTTCATAGGGATGAACCAAGAGGTTACGAAGGTTAGGTGGACGGCGGAAAGACACTCTTGGTGGAGTGGGGAGGATTTCATGAAGGATGGATCTCATTTCGGGGCAGGATTTTAGGAAGTCGTATCCCTGCTGGAGAGCCACATTCAAGGTCTGATCCAGTCCTGGGAAGTATTCTGTTACAAGTGGGGCACTTTTGGGGTTCTTCTGTGAGAGGTTCTGGGTTTGAGGGGATGAGGAAGTGGCTCTGGTTATCTGCTTCTGTACCAGGTTGGGAGGGCAGTTGCGGGATGCGAAAGCTGTTTTCAGGTTGTTGGTGTAATGGTCGAGGGATTCAGGACTGGAGCAGATTCGTTTGCCACGAAGGCCTAGGCTGTAGGGAAGGGACCGTTTGATATGGAATGGGTGGCAGCTGTCATAATGGAGGTACTGTTGCTTGTTGGTGGGTTTGATGTGGACAGATGTGTGCAGCTGGCCATTGGACAGATGGAGGTCAACATCTAGGAAAGTGGCATGGGATTTGGAGTAGGACCAGGTGAATCTGATGGAACCAAAGGAGTTGAGGTTGGAGAGGAAATTCTGGAGTTGTTCTTCACTGTGAGTCCAGATCATGAAGATGTCATCAATAAATCTGTACCAAACTTTGGGTTGGCAGGCTTGGGTAACCAAGAAGGCTTCCTCTAAGCGACCCATAAATAGGTTGGCATACGAGGGGGCCATCCTGGTACCCATGGCTGTTCCCTTTAATTGTTGGTATGTCTGGCCTTCAAAAGTGAAGAAGTTGTGGGTCAGGATGAAGCTGGCTAAGGTGACGAGGAAAGAGGTTTTAGGTAGGGTGGCAGGTGATCGGCGTGAAAGGAAGTGCTCCATTGCAGCGAGGCCCTGGACGTGCGGGATATTTGTGTATAGGGAAGTGGCATCAATGGTTACCAGGATGGTTTCTGGGGGTAACAGACTGGGTACGGATTCCAGGCGTTCGAGAAAGTGGTTGGTGTCTTTGATGAAGGATGGGAGACTGCATGTAATGGGTTGAAGGTGTTGATCTACGAAGGCAGAGATGCGTTCTGTGGGGGCTTGGTAACCAGCTACAATGGGGCGGCCAGGATGTTTGGGTTTGTGAATTTTAGGAAGTAGGTAGAAGGTAGGAGTGCGAGGTGACGGTGGGGTGAGGAGTTTGATGGAGTCAGGTGAAAGGTTTTGTAGGGGGCCTAAGGTTCTGAGGATTCCTTGAAGCTCCGCCTGGACATCAGGAATGGGATTACTTCGGCAAACTTTGTATGTAGAGTTGTCTGAAAGCTGACGCAGTCCCTCAGCCACATACTCCCGACGATCAAGTACCACAGTCGTGGAACCCTTGTCAGCCGGAAGAATGATGATGGATCGGTCAGCTTTCAGATCACGGATAGCCTGGGATTCGGCTGTGGTGATGTTGGGAGTAGGATTAAGGTTTTTCAAGAAAGATTGAGAGGCAAGGCTGGAAGTGAGAAATTCCTGGAAGGTTTGGAGAGGGTGATTTTGAGGAAGAGGAGGTGGGTCCCGCTGTGATGGAGGACGGAACTGTTGCAGGCAGGGTTCAATTTGGATAGTGTCTTGGGGAGTTGGATCATTAGGAGTGGGATCAGGATTGTTTTTCTTCGTGGCAAAGTGATATTTCCAGCAGAGACTACGAGTGTAGGACAGTAAATCCTTGACAAGGGCAGTTTGGTTGAACCTGGGAGTGGGGCTGAAGGTGAGGCCTTTGGATAGGACAGAGGTTTCGGATTGGGAGAGGGGTTTGGAGGAAAGGTTAACTACTGAATTGGGGTGTTGTGGTTCCAGATTGTGTTGACTAGAATTTTGAGGTGTTGGGGGGAGTGGAGCTGGAAGTGGGAGATTGAGTAGATGGGAGAGACTGGGTCTGTGTGCAATGAGAGGAGGTTGAGGTTTGTTGGAAAGGTTGTGGAGGGTGAGTGAGTTGCCTTTCCGGAGGTGGGAAACCAGGAGATTGGATAGTTTTTTGAGGTGGAGGGTGGCATGTTGTTCTAATTTGCGGTTGGCCTGTAGGAGGATGCTATGTACAGCCGGTGTGGATGCGGGAGAGGAAAGATTGAGGACTTTGATTTGGGATAGGAGTTGATGGGTGTGTTCATTGGCCGAGTCGATGTATAGGTGAAGGATTAGGCGGGTGAGGGCTATGGATTGTGCTGTTTGGAACTGGTATAAGGACTGATGGAAAGAAGGATTGCAGCCAGAGATGGGAACTTTAAGTGTGAGGCCTTTGGGAGTAATGCCAAATGTCAGACAAGCCTGAGTAAATAAAATATGGGAGCGTAATCTGGCTAGGGTGAAGGCATGTTTGCGGAGGGAATGTAAATAAAATTTAATGGGGTCGTTGTAGGGATGTTGTGAGGTTGACATGGTATTGGTAGGTGGAAAGGGTAATATGAGGTTAAAGTGAAAGTAAAGAGAGATTTATATAGGGAGAGATAAAGGTGTGAAAAAAGTCGAAAAAGTGTTGGTTTGAGATGAGCTATGTTGATCATGTGCTGAACTTAGGTTGGTGAACAACAATGGGTGCAAAGGTTGGGTAGTTATGTTGTCTCCAGATCACGTTAAAGGGTGGGGAAATTCAAGAAAATTTCGAGAAATTCAAGAAAATTTCGACAAAAAAATTTTTTCGAAAAAAGTTTCGAAAAAATGATTTGCGAAAAAATAAAATTCGAAAAAAATTTTTGAATAAAATCTCGAAGAATATGTGTGTAAATGTATTCAAAGGACTGGTTATGTACTGGCAGGTTATGATAATGAGGCTAACAATTGTTTGATGAAGAAATAATAACGTGTAAACCTGTGGGAAGCTGCAAGAAAATGATCGGTTTTGTGGGAAAAACGGGAATGGAAATAAAACGAAAGTTGTTGAAAAAAAAAAAACTGAGATGGTTGTGTAATGGGTGAAAGGAACTGAAGCTGTGAAATAGTATTCACGAGTTTACACGAAATGTTTGTACACTTGGAACAATGGATTTTATAGCAGCGGTTATGTTGAAAGCGTTGAAAATTTTAGGTTATGGTTTGGAAGTAAATTACGTATTATTGAGTATAATTAGGCAGGATAAAATGTATGGTAGATTACGGAAAAATGGAAGATGATTACAAAGTGGAACTTCTTGTACAAACGAAAAGAGAAAGTAAGACGATAGAGAAGATTTCGAAATGCAACAGAGACAATAACAAACGTAATTGTTGGGTTCAAATTAATGACGATGTAAATAAAACAGAAAGAAACTTCCACATGGGAAAAATATATTAAAAATAAAGATTCCAAGACTTACCAAGCGGGAAAGCGCCGGCAGACAGGCACATGAACAAAACACACAAACACACACACAGAATTACAAGCTTTCGCAACTGGCAGTTGCTTCGTCAGGAAGGAAGGGAGGAGAGGGAAAAATGAAAGGGTGTGGGTTTTAAGGGAGAGGGTAAGGAGTCATTCCAATCCCGGGAGCGGAAAGACTTCCCTTAGGGGAAAAAAAGGACAGGTGTACACTCGCACACACACACACACATATCCATCCGCACATACACAGACACAAGCAGACATATTTAAAGGCAAAGAGTTAAGGGCAGAGATGTCAGTCGAGGCGGAAGTACAGAGGCAAAGAAGTTGTTGAAAGACAGGTGAGGTATGAGCGGCGGCAACTTGAAATTAGCGGAGGTTGAGGCCTGGCGGATATCGAGAAGAGAGGATATACTGAAGGGCGAGTTCCCATCTCCGGAGTTCGGATAGGTAGGTGTTGGTGGGAAGTATCCAGATAACTCGGACGGTGTAACACTGTGCCAAGATGTGCTGGCCGTGCATCAAGGCATGTTTAGCCACAGGGTGATCCTCATTACCAACAAACACTGTCTGCCTGTGTCCATTCATGCGAATGGACAGTTTGTTGCTGGTCATTCCCACATAGAAAGCATCACAGTGCAGGCAGGTCAGTTGGTAAATCACGTGGGTGCTTTCACATGTGGCTCTCCCTTTGATTGTGTACACCTTCCGGGTTACAGGACTGGAGTAGGTGGTGGTGGGAGGGTGCATAGGACAGGTTTTACACCGGGGGCGGTTGGAAGGGTAGGAGCCAGAGGGTAGGGGAGGTGGTTTGGGGATTTCATAGGGATGAACCAAGAGGTTACGAAGGTTAGGTGGACGGCGGAAAGACACTCTTGGTGGAGTGGGGAGGATTTCATGAAGGATGGATCTCATTTCGGGGCAGGATTTTAGGAAGTCGTATCCCTGCTGGAGAGCCACATTCAAGGTCTGATCCAGTCCTGGGAAGTATTCTGTTACAAGTGGGGCACTTTTGGGGTTCTTCCGTGAGAGGTTCTGGGTTTGAGGGGATGAGGAAGTGGCTCTGGTTATCTGCTTCTGTACCAGGTTGGGAGGGTAGTTGCGGGATGCGAAAGCTGTTTTCAGGTTGTTGGTGTAATGGTCGAGGGATTCAGGACTGGAGCAGATTCGTTTGCCACGAAGGCCTAGGCTGTAGGGAAGGGACCGTTTGATATGGAATGGGTGGCAGCTGTCATAATGGAGGTACTGTTGCTTGTTGGTGGGTTTGATGTGGACGGATGTGTGCAGCTGGCCATTGGACAGATGGAGGTCAACATCTAGGAAAGTGGCATGGGATTTGGAGTAGGACCAGGTGAATCTGATGGAACCAAAGGAGTTGAGGTTGGAGAGGAAATTCTGGAGTTGTTCTTCACTGTGAGTCCAGATCATGAAGATGTCATCAATAAATCTGTACCAAACTTTGGGTTGGCAGGCTTGGGTAACCAAGAAGGCTTCCTCTAAGCGACCCATAAATAGGTTGGCATACGAGGGGGCCATCCTGGTACCCATGGCTGTTCCCTTTAATTGTTGGTATGTCTGGCCTTCAAAAGTGAAGAAGTTGTGGGTCAGGATGAAGCTGGCTAAGGTGACGAGGAAAGAGGTTTTAGGTAGGGTGGCAGGTGATCGGCGTGAAAGGAAGTGCTCCATTGCAGCGAGGCCCTGGACGTGCGGGATAATTGTGTATAGGGAAGTGGCATCAATGGTTACCAGGATGGTTTCTGGGGGGTAACAGACTGGGTACGGATTCCAGGCGTTCGAGAAAGTGGTTGGTGTCTTTGATGAAGGATGGGAGACTGCATGTAATGGGTTGAAGGTGTTGATCTACGAAGGCAGAGATGCGTTCTGTGGGGGCTTGGTAACCAGCTACAATGGGGCGGCCAGGATGTTTGGGTTTGTGAATTTTAGGAAGTAGGTAGAAGGTAGGAGTGCGAGGTGACGGTGGGGTGAGGAGTTTGATGGAGTCAGGTGAAAGGTTTTGTAGGGGGCCTAAGGTTCTGAGGATTCCTTGAAGCTCCGCCTGGACATCAGGAATGGGATTACTTCGGCAAACTTTGTATGTAGAGTTGTCTGAAAGCTGACGCAGTCCCTCAGCCACATACTCCCGACGATCAAGTACCACAGTCGTGGAACCCTTGTCAGCCGGAAGAATGATGATGGATCGGTCAGCTTTCAGATCACGGATAGCCTGGGATTCGGCTGTGGTGATGTTGGGAGTAGGATTAAGGTTTTTCAAGAAAGATTGAGAGGCAAGGCTGGAAGTGAGAAATTCCTGGAAGGTTTGGAGAGGGTGATTTTGAGGAAGAGGAGGTGGGTCCCGCTGTGATGGAGGACGGAACTGTTGCAGGCAGGGTTCAATTTGGATAGTGTCTTGGGGAGTTGGATCATTAGGAGTGGGATCAGGATTGTTTTTCTTCGTGGCAAAGTGATATTTCCAGCAGAGACTACGAGTGTAGGACAGTAAATCCTTGACAAGGGCAGTTTGGTTGAACCTGGGAGTGGGGCTGAAGGTGAGGCCTTTGGATAGGACAGAGGTTTCGGATTGGGAGAGGGGTTTGGAGGAAAGGTTAACTACTGAATTGGGGTGTTGTGGTTCCAGATTGTGTTGACTAGAATTTTGAGGTGTTGGGGGGAGTGGAGCTGGAAGTGGGAGATTGAGTAGATGGGAGAGACTGGGTCTGTGTGCAATGAGAGGAGGTTGAGGTTTGTTGGAAAGGTTGTGGAGGGTGAGTGAGTTGCCTTTCCGGAGGTGGGAAACCAGGAGATTGGATAGTTTTTTGAGGTGGAGGGTGGCATGTTGTTCTAATTTGCGGTTGGCCTGTAGGAGGATGCTATGTACAGCCGGTGTGGATGCGGGAGAGGAAAGATTGAGGACTTTGATTTGGGATAGGAGTTGATGGGTGTGTTCATTGGCCGAGTCGATGTATAGGTGAAGGATTAGGCGGGTGAGGGCTATGGATTGTGCTGTTTGGAACTGGTATAAGGACTGATGGAAAGAAGGATTGCAGCCAGAGATGGGAACTTTAAGTGTGAGGCCTTTGGGAGTAATGCCAAATGTCAGACAAGCCTGAGTAAATAAAATATGGGAGCGTAATCTGGCTAGGGTGAAGGCATGTTTGCGGAGGGAATGTAAATAAAATTTAATGGGGTCGTTGTAGGGATGTTGTGAGGTTGACATGGTATTGGTAGGTGGAAAGGGTAATATGAGGTTAAAGTGAAAGTAAAGAGAGATTTATATAGGGAGAGATAAAGGTGTGAAAAAAGTCGAAAAAGTGTTGGTTTGAGATGAGCTATGTTGATCATGTGCTGAACTTAGGTTGGTGAACAACAATGGGTGCAAAGGTTGGGTAGTTATGTTGTCTCCAGATCACGTTAAAGGGTGGGGAAATTCAAGAAAATTTCGAGAAATTCAAGAAAATTTCGACAAAAAAATTTTTCGAAAAAAGTTTCGAAAAAATGATTTGCGAAAAAATAAAATTCGAAAAAAATTTTTTTGAATAAAATCTCGAAGAATATGTGTGTAAATGTATTCAAAGGACTGGTTATGTACTGGCAGGTTATGATAATGAGGCTAACAATTGTTTGATGAAGAAATAATAACGTGTAAACCTGTGGGAAGCTGCTAGAAAATGATCGGTTTTGTGGGAAAAACGGGAATGGAAATAAAACGAAAGTTGTTGAAAAAAAAAAAACTGAGATGGTTGTGTAATGGGTGAAAGGAACTGAAGCTGTGAAATAGTATTCACGAGTTTACACGAAATGTTTGTACACTTGGAACAATGGATTTTATAGCAGCGGTTATGTTGAAAGCGTTGAAAATTTTAGGTTATGGTTTGGAAGTAAATTACGTATTATTGAGTATAATTAGGCAGGATAAAATGTATGGTAGATTACGGAAAAATGGAAGATGATTACAAAGTGGAACTTCTTGTACAAACGAAAAGAGAAAGTAAGACGATAGAGAAGATTTCGAAATGCAACAGAGACAATAACAAACGTAATTGTTGGGTTCAAATTAATGACGATGTAAATAAAACAGAAAGAAACTTCCACATGGGAAAAATATATTAAAAATAAAGATTCCAAGACTTACCAAGCGGGAAAGCGCCGGCAGACAGGCACATGAACAAAACACACAAACACACACACAGAATTACAAGCTTTCGCAACTGGCAGTTGCTTCGTCAGGAAGGAAGGGAGGAGAGGGAAAAATGAAAGGGTGTGGGTTTTAAGGGAGAGGGTAAGGAGTCATTCCAATCCCGGGAGCGGAAAGACTTCCCTTAGGGGAAAAAAAGGACAGGTGTACACTCGCACACACACACACACATATCCATCCGCACATACACAGACACAAGCAGACTGTGGTACTTGATCGTCGGGAGTATGTGGCTGAGGGACTGCGTCAGCTTTCAGACAACTCTACATACAAAGTTTGCCGAAGTAATCCCATTCCTGATGTCCAGGCGGAGCTTCAAGGAATCCTCAGAACCTTAGGCCCCCTACAAAACCTTTCACCTGACTCCATCAAACTCCTCACCCCACCGTCACCTCGCACTCCTACCTTCTACCTACTTCCTAAAATTCACAAACCCAAACATCCTGGCCGCCCCATTGTAGCTGGTTACCAAGCCCCCACAGAACGCATCTCTGCCTTCGTAGATCAACACCTTCAACCCATTACATGCAGTCTCCCATCCTTCATCAAAGACACCAACCACTTTCTCGAACGCCTGGAATCCGTACCCAGTCTGTTACCCCCAGAAACCATCCTGGTAACCATTGATGCCACTTCCCTATACACAAATATCCCGCACGTCCAGGGCCTCGCTGCAATGGAGCACTTCCTTTCACGCCGATCACCTGCCACCCTACCTAAAACCTCTTTCCTCGTCACCTTAGCCAGCTTCATCCTGACCCACAACTTCTTCACTTTTGAAGGCCAGACATACCAACAATTAAAGGGAACAGCCATGGGTACCAGGATGGCCCCCTCGTATGCCAACCTATTTATGGGTCGCTTAGAGGAAGCCTTCTTGGTTACCCAAGCCTGCCAACCCAAAGTTTGGTACAGATTTATTGATGACATCTTCATGATCTGGACTCACAGTGAAGAACAACTCCAGAATTTCCTCTCCAACCTCAACTCCTTTGGTTCCATCAGATTCACCTGGTCCTACTCCAAATCCCATGCCACTTTCCTAGATGTTGACCTCCATCTGTCCAATGGCCAGCTGCACACATCCGTCCACATCAAACCCACCAACAAGCAACAGTACCTCCATTATGACAGCTGCCACCCATTCCATATCAAACGGTCCCTTCCCTACAGCCTAGGCCTTCGTGGCAAACGAATCTGCTCCAGTCCTGAATCCCTCGACCATTACACCAACAACCTGAAAACAGCTTTCGCATCCCGCAACTACCCTCCCAACCTGGTACAGAAGCAGATAACCAGAGCCACTTCCTCATCCCCTCAAACCCAGAACCTCTCACAGAAGAACCCCAAAAGTGCCCCACTTGTAACAGAATACTTCCCAGGACTGGATCAGACCTTGAATGTGGCTCTCCAGCAGGGATACGACTTCCTAAAATCCTGCCCCGAAATGAGATCCATCCTTCATGAAATCCTCCCCACTCCACCAAGAGTGTCTTTCCGCCGTCCACCTAACCTTCGTAACCTCTTGGTTCATCCCTATGAAATCCCCAAACCACCTCCCCTACCCTCTGGCTCCTACCCTTGCAACCGCCCCCGGTGTAAAACCTGTCCTATGCACCCTCCCACCACCACCTACTCCAGTCCTGTAACCCGGAAGGTGTACACAATCAAAGGGAGAGCCACATGTGAAAGCATCCACGTGATTTACCAACTGACCTGCCTGCACTGTGATGCTTTCTATGTGGGAATGACCAGCAACAAACTGTCCATTCGCATGAATGGACACAGGCAGACAGTGTTTGTTGGTAATGAGGATCACCCTGTGGCTAAACATGCCTTGATGCACGGCCAGCACATCTTGGCACAGTGTTACACCGTCCGAGTTATCTGGATACTTCCCACCAACACCTACCTATCCGAACTCCGGAGATGGGAACTCGCCCTTCAGTATATCCTCTCTTCTCGATATCCGCCAGGCCTCAACCTCCGCTAATTTCAAGTTGCCGCCGCTCATACCTCACCTGTCTTTCAACAACTTCTTTGCCTCTGTACTTCCGCCTCGACTGACATCTCTGCCCTTAACTCTTTGCCTTTAAATATGTCTGCTTGTGTCTGTGTATGTGCAGATGGATATGTGTGTGTGTGTGTGCGAGTGTACACCTGTCCTTTTTTTCCCCTAAGGGAAGTCTTTCCGCTCCCGGGATTGGAATGACTCCTTACCCTCTCCCTTAAAACCCACACCCTTTCATTTTTCCCTCTCCTCCCTTCCTTCCTGACGAAGCAACTGCCAGTTGCGAAAGCTTGTAATTCTGTGTGTGTGTTTGTGTGTTTTGTTCATGTGCCTGTCTGCCGGCGCTTTCCCGCTTGGTAAGTCTTGGAATCTTTATTTTTAATATATTTTTCCCATGTGGAAGTTTCTTTCTGTTTTATTTACATCGTCATTAATTTGAACCCAACAATTACGTTTGTTATTGTCTCTGTTGCATTTCGAAATCTTCTCTATCGTCTTACTTTCTCTTTTCGTTTGTACAAGAAGTTCCACTTTGTAATCATCTTCCATTTTTCCGTAATCTACCATACATTTTATCCTGCCTAATTATACTCAATAATACGTAATTTACTTCCAAACCATAACCTAAAATTTTCAACGCTTTCAACATAACCGCTGCTATAAAATCCATTGTTCCAAGTGTACAAACATTTCGTGTAAACTCGTGAATACTATTTCACAGCTTCAGTTCCTTTCACCCATTACACAACCATCTCAGTTTTTTTTTTTTCAACAACTTTCGTTTTATTTCCATTCCCGTTTTTCCCACAAAACCGATCATTTTCTAGCAGCTTCCCACAGTTTTACACGTTATTATTTCTTCATCAAACAATTGTTAGCCTCATTATCATAACCTGCCAGTACATAACCAGTCCTTTGAATACATTTACACACATATTCTTCGAGATTTTATTCAAAAATTTTTTTCGAATTTTATTTTTTCGCAAATCATTTTTTCGAAACTTTTTTCGAAAAAATTTTTTTGTCGAAATTTTCTTGAATTTCTCGAAATTTTCTTGAATTTCCCCACCCTTTAACGTGATCTGGAGACAACATAACTACCCAACCTTTGCACCCATTGTTGTTCACCAACCTAAGTTCAGCACATGATCAACATAGCTCATCTCAAACCAACACTTTTTCGACTTTTTTCACACCTTTATCTCTCCCTATATAAATCTCTCTTTACTTTCATTTTAACCTCATATTACCCTTTCCACCTACCAATACCATGTCAACCTCACAACATCCCTACAACGACCCCATTAAATTTTATTTACATTCCCTCCGCAAACATGCCTTCACCCTAGCCAGATTACGCTCCCATATTTTATTTACTCAGGCTTGTCTGACATTTGGCATTACTCCCAAAGGCCTCACACTTAAAGTTCCCATCTCTGTCTGCAATCCTTCTTTCCATCAGTCCTTATACCAGTTCCAAACAGCACAATCCATAGCCCTCACCCGCCTAATCCTTCACCTATACATCGACTCGGCCAATGAACACACCCATCAACTCCTATCCCAAATCAAAGTCCTCAATCTTTCCTCTCCCGCATCCACACCGGCTGTACATAGCATCCTCCTACAGGCCAACCGCAAATTAGAACAACATGCCACCCTCCACCTCAAAAAACTATCCAATCTCCTGGTTTCCCACCTCCGGAAAGGCAACTCACTCACCCTCCACAACCTTTCCAACAAACCTCAACCTCCTCTCATTGCACACAGACCCAGTCTCTCCCATCTACTCAATCTCCCACTTCCAGCTCCACTCCCCCCAACACCTCAAAATTCTAGTCAACACAATCTGGAACCACAACACCCCAATTCAGTAGTTAACCTTTCCTCCAAACCCCTCTCCCAATCCGAAACCTCTGTCCTATCCAAAGGCCTCACCTTCAGCCCCACTCCCAGGTTCAACCAAACTGCCCTTGTCAAGGATTTACTGTCCTACACTCGTAGTCTCTGCTGGAAATATCACTTTGCCATGAAGAAAAACAATCCTGATCCCACTCCTAATGATCCAACTCCCCAAGACACTATCCAAATTGAACCCTGCCTGCAACAGTTCCGTCCTCCATCACAGCGGGACCCACCTCCTCTTCCTCAAAATCACCCTCTCCAAACCTTCCAGGAATTTCTCACTTCCAGCCTTGCCTCTCAATCTTTCTTGAAAAACCTTAATCCTACTCCCAACATCACCACAGCCGAATCCCAGGCTATCCGTGATCTGAAAGCTGACCGATCCATCATCATTCTTCCGGCTGACAAGGGTTCCACGACTGTGGTACTTGATCGTCGGGAGTATGTGGCTGAGGGACTGCGTCAGCTTTCAGACAACTCTACATACAAAGTTTGCCGAAGTAATCCCATTCCTGATGTCCAGGCGGAGCTTCAAGGAATCCTCAGAACCTTAGGCCCCCTACAAAACCTTTCACCTGACTCCATCAAACTCCTCACCCCACCGTCACCTCGCACTCCTACCTTCTACCTACTTCCTAAAATTCACAAACCCAAACATCCTGGCCGCCCCATTGTAGCTGGTTACCAAGCCCCCACAGAACGCATCTCTGCCTTCGTAGATCAACACCTTCAACCCATTACATGCAGTCTCCCATCCTTCATCAAAGACACCAACCACTTTCTCGAACGCCTGGAATCCGTACCCAGTCTGTTACCCCCAGAAACCATCCTGGTAACCATTGATGCCACTTCCCTATACACAAATATCCCGCACGTCCAGGGCCTCGCTGCAATGGAGCACTTCCTTTCACGCCGATCACCTGCCACCCTACCTAAAACCTCTTTCCTCGTCACCTTAGCCAGCTTCATCCTGACCCACAACTTCTTCACTTTTGAAGGCCAGACATACCAACAATTAAAGGGAACAGCCATGGGTACCAGGATGGCCCCCTCGTATGCCAACCTATTTATGGGTCGCTTAGAGGAAGCCTTCTTGGTTACCCAAGCCTGCCAACCCAAAGTTTGGTACAGATTTATTGATGACATCTTCATGATCTGGACTCACAGTGAAGAACAACTCCAGAATTTCCTCTCCAACCTCAACTCCTTTGGTTCCATCAGATTCACCTGGTCCTACTCCAAATCCCATGCCACTTTCCTAGATGTTGACCTCCATCTGTCCAATGGCCAGCTGCACACATCCGTCCACATCAAACCCACCAACAAGCAACAGTACCTCCATTATGACAGCTGCCACCCATTCCATATCAAACGGTCCCTTCCCTACAGCCTAGGCCTTCGTGGCAAACGAATCTGCTCCAGTCCTGAATCCCTCGACCATTACACCAACAACCTGAAAACAGCTTTCGCATCCCGCAACTACCCTCCCAACCTGGTACAGAAGCAGATAACCAGAGCCACTTCCTCATCCCCTCAAACCCAGAACCTCTCACAGAAGAACCCCAAAAGTGCCCCACTTGTAACAGAATACTTCCCAGGACTGGATCAGACCTTGAATGTGGCTCTCCAGCAGGGATACGACTTCCTAAAATCCTGCCCCGAAATGAGATCCATCCTTCATGAAATCCTCCCCACTCCACCAAGAGTGTCTTTCCGCCGTCCACCTAACCTTCGTAACCTCTTGGTTCATCCCTATGAAATCCCCAAACCACCTCCCCTACCCTCTGGCTCCTACCCTTGCAACCGCCCCCGGTGTAAAACCTGTCCTATGCACCCTCCCACCACCACCTACTCCAGTCCTGTAACCCGGAAGGTGTACACAATCAAAGGGAGAGCCACATGTGAAAGCACCCACGTGATTTACCAACTGACCTGCCTGCACTGTGATGCTTTCTATGTGGGAATGACCAGCAACAAACTGTCCATTCGCATGAATGGACACAGGCAGACAGTGTTTGTTGGTAATGAGGATCACCCTGTGGCTAAACATGCCTTGATGCACGGCCAGCACATCTTGGCACAGTGTTACACCGTCCGAGTTATCTGGATACTTCCCACCAACACCTACCTATCCGAACTCCGGAGATGGGAACTCGCCCTTCAGTATATCCTCTCTTCTCGATATCCGCCAGGCCTCAACCTCCGCTAATTTCAAGTTGCCGCCGCTCATACCTCACCTGTCTTTCAACAACTTCTTTGCCTCTGTACTTCCGCCTCGACTGACATCTCTGCCCTTAACTCTTTGCCTTTAAATATGTCTGCTTGTGTCTGTGTATGTGCGGATGGATATGTGTGTGTGTGTGTGCGAGTGTACACCTGTCCTTTTTTTCCCCTAAGGGAAGTCTTTCCGCTCCCGGGATTGGAATGACTCCTTACCCTCTCCCTTAAAACCCACACCCTTTCATTTTTCCCTCTCCTCCCTTCCTTCCTGACGAAGCAACTGCCAGTTGCGAAAGCTTGTAATTCTGTGTGTGTGTTTGTGTGTTTTGTTCATGTGCCTGTCTGCCGGCGCTTTCCCGCTTGGTAAGTCTTGGAATCTTTATTTTTAATATATTTTTCCCATGTGGAAGTTTCTTTCTGTTTTATTTACATCGTCATTAATTTGAACCCAACAATTACGTTTGTTATTGTCTCTGTTGCATTTCGAAATCTTCTCTATCGTCTTACTTTCTCTTTTCGTTTGTACAAGAAGTTCCACTTTGTAATCATCTTCCATTTTTCCGTAATCTACCATACATTTTATCCTGCCTAATTATACTCAATAATACGTAATTTACTTCCAAACCATAACCTAAAATTTTCAACGCTTTCAACATAACCGCTGCTATAAAATCCATTGTTCCAAGTGTACAAACATTTCGTGTAAACTCGTGAATACTATTTCACAGCTTCAGTTCCTTTCACCCATTACACAACCATCTCAGTTTTTTTTTTCAACAACTTTCGTTTTATTTCCATTCCCGTTTTTCCCACAAAACCGATCATTTTCTAGCAGCTTCCCACAGGTTTACACGTTATTATTTCTTCATCAAACAATTGTTAGCCTCATTATCATAACCTGCCAGTACATAACCAGTCCTTTGAATACATTTACACACATATTCTTCGAGATTTTATTCAAAAATTTTTTTCGAATTTTATTTTTTCGCAAATCATTTTTTCGAAACTTTTTTCGAAAAATTTTTTTGTCGAAATTTTCTTGAATTTCTCGAAATTTTCTTGAATTTCCCCACCCTTTAACGTGATCTGGAGACAACATAACTACCCAACCTTTGCACCCATTGTTGTTCACCAACCTAAGTTCAGCACATGATCAACATAGCTCATCTCAAACCAACACCTTTTCGACTTTTTTCACACCTTTATCTCTCCCTATATAAATCTCTCTTTACTTTCACTTTAACCTCATATTACCCTTTCCACCTACCAATACCATGTCAACCTCACAACATCCCTACAACGACCCCATTAAATTTTATTTACATTCCCTCCGCAAACATGCCTTCACCCTAGCCAGATTACGCTCCCATATTTTATTTACTCAGGCTTGTCTGACATTTGGCATTACTCCCAAAGGCCTCACACTTAAAGTTCCCATCTCTGGCTGCAATCCTTCTTTCCATCAGTCCTTATACCAGTTCCAAACAGCACAATCCATAGCCCTCACCCGCCTAATCCTTCACCTATACATCGACTCGGCCAATGAACACACCCATCAACTCCTATCCCAAATCAAAGTCCTCAATCTTTCCTCTCCCGCATCCACACCGGCTGTACATAGCATCCTCCTACAGGCCAACCGCAAATTAGAACAACATGCCACCCTCCACCTCAAAAAACTATCCAATCTCCTGGTTTCCCACCTCCGGAAAGGCAACTCACTCACCCTCCACAACCTTTCCAACAAACCTCAACCTCCTCTCATTGCACACAGACCCAGTCTCTCCCATCTACTCAATCTCCCACTTCCAGCTCCACTCCCCCCAACACCTCAAAATTCTAGTCAACACAATCTGGAACCACAACACCCCAATTCAGTAGTTAACCTTTCCTCCAAACCCCTCTCCCAATCCGAAACCTCTGTCCTATCCAAAGGCCTCACCTTCAGCCCCACTCCCAGGTTCAACCAAACTGCCCTTGTCAAGGATTTACTGTCCTACACTCGTAGTCTCTGCTGGAAATATCACTTTGCCACGAAGAAAAACAATCCTGATCCCACTCCTAATGATCCAACTCCCCAAGACACTATCCAAATTGAACCCTGCCTGCAACAGTTCCGTCCTCCATCACAGCGGGACCCACCTCCTCTTCCTCAAAATCACCCTCTCCAAACCTTCCAGGAATTTCTCACTTCCAGCCTTGCCTCTCAATCTTTCTTGAAAAACCTTAATCCTACTCCCAACATCACCACAGCCGAATCCCAGGCTATCCGTGATCTGAAAGCTGACCGATCCATCATCATTCTTCCGGCTGACAAGGGTTCCACGACTGTGGTACTTGATCGTCGGGAGTATGTGGCTGAGGGACTGCGTCAGCTTTCAGACAACTCTACATACAAAGTTTGCCGAAGTAATCCCATTCCTGATGTCCAGGCGGAGCTTCAAGGAATCCTCAGAACCTTAGGCCCCCTACAAAACCTTTCACCTGACTCCATCAAACTCCTCACCCCACCGTCACCTCGCACTCCTACCTTCTACCTACTTCCTAAAATTCACAAACCCAAACATCCTGGCCGCCCCATTGTAGCTGGTTACCAAGCCCCCACAGAACGCATCTCTGCCTTCGTAGATCAACACCTTCAACCCATTACATGCAGTCTCCCATCCTTCATCAAAGACACCAACCACTTTCTCGAACGCCTGGAATCCGTACCCAGTCTGTTACCCCCAGAAACCATCCTGGTAACCATTGATGCCACTTCCCTATACACAAATATCCCGCACGTCCAGGGCCTCGCTGCAATGGAGCACTTCCTTTCACGGCGATCACCTGCCACCCTACCTAAAACCTCTTTCCTCGTCACCTTAGCCAGCTTCATCCTGACCCACAACTTCTTCACTTTTGAAGGCCAGACATACCAACAATTAAAGGGAACAGCCATGGGTACCAGGATGGCCCCCTCCTATGCCAACCTATTTATGGGTCGCTTAGAGGAAGCCTTCTTGGTTACCCAAGCCTGCCAACCCAAAGTTTGGTACAGATTTATTGATGACATCTTCATGATCTGGACTCACAGTGAAGAACAACTCCAGAATTTCCTCTCCAACCTCAACTCCTTTGGTTCCATCAGATTCACCTGGTCCTACTCCAAATCCCATGCCACTTTCCTAGATGTTGACCTCCATCTGTCCAATGGCCAGCTGCACACATCCGTCCACATCAAACCCACCAACAAGCAACAGTACCTCCATTATGACAGCTGCCACCCATTCCATATCAAACGGTCCCTTCCCTACAGCCTAGGCCTTCGTGGCAAACGAATCTGCTCCAGTCCTGAATCCCTCGACCATTACACCAACAACCTGAAAACAGCTTTCGCATCCCGCAACTACCCTCCCAACCTGGTACAGAAGCAGATAACCAGAGCCACTTCCTCATCCCCTCAAACCCAGAACCTCTCACAGAAGAACCCCAAAAGTGCCCCACTTGTAACAGAATACTTCCCAGGACTGGATCAGACCTTGAATGTGGCTCTCCAGCAGGGATACGACTTCCTAAAATCCTGCCCCGAAATGAGATCCATCCTTCATGAAATCCTCCCCACTCCACCAAGAGTGTCTTTCCGCCGTCCACCTAACCTTCGTAACCTCTTGGTTCATCCCTATGAAATCCCCAAACCACCTCCCCTACCCTCTGGCTCCTACCCTTGCAACCGCCCCCGGTGTAAAACCTGTCCTATGCACCCTCCCACCACCACCTACTCCAGTCCTGTAACCCGGAAGGTGTACACAATCAAAGGGAGAGCCACATGTGAAAGCACCCACGTGATTTACCAACTGACCTGCCTGCACTGTGATGCTTTCTATGTGGGAATGACCAGCAACAAACTGTCCATTCGCATGAATGGACACAGGCAGACAGTGTTTGTTGGTAATGAGGATCACCCTGTGGCTAAACATGCCTTGATGCACGGCCAGCACATCTTGGCACAGTGTTACACCGTCCGAGTTATCTGGATACTTCCCACCAACACCTACCTATCCGAACTCCGGAGATGGGAACTCGCCCTTCAGTATATCCTCTCTTCTCGATATCCTCCAGGCCTCAACCTCCGCTAATTTCAAGTTGCCGCCGCTCATACCTCACCTGTCTTTCAACAACTTCTTTGCCTCTGTACTTCCGCCTCGACTGACATCTCTGCCCTTAACTCTTTGCCTTTAAATATGTCTGCTTGTGTCTGTGTATGTGCGGATGGATATGTGTGTGTGTGTGTGCGAGTGTACACCTGTCCTTTTTTTCCCCTAAGGGAAGTCTTTCCGCTCCCGGGATTGGAATGACTCCTTACCCTCTCCCTTAAAACCCACACCCTTTCATTTTTCCCTCTCCTCCCTTCCTTCCTGACGAAGCAACTGCCAGTTGCGAAAGCTTGTAATTCTGTGTGTGTGTTTGTGTGTTTTGTTCATGTGCCTGTCTGCCGGCGCTTTCCCGCTTGGTAAGTCTTGGAATCTTTATTTTTAATATATTTTTCCCATGTGGAAGTTTCTTTCTGTTTTATTTATTTATATATATATATATTGTATGGATGGAAGTGTGTGTGTGTGTGTGTGTGTGTGTGTGTGTGGGCGCGCACGCGCGCGAGTATATACCTATCCTTTTTCCCCCTAAGGTAAGTCTTTCCGCTCCCGGGATTGGAATGACTCCTTACCCTCTCCCTTAAAACCCAAATCCTTTCTTCTTTCCTTTTCCATCCCTCTTTCCTGACGAAGCAGCCGCCAGTTGCGAAAGCTCGAAATTCTGTGTGTGTGTTTGTGTGTTTCATTCATTGTGCCTATCTACCTGCACTTTCCCGCTTGGTAAGTCTTGGCATCTTTGTTTTTAATATATATATTAAAAACAAAGATTCCAAGACTTACCAAGCAGGAAAGCACCGGCAGACAGGCACAATGAACAAAACACACAAACACACACACAGAATTACTAGCTTTCACAACCGATGGTTGCTTCTACAGGAAGGAGAGGGAAAGACGAAAGGATGTGGGTTTTAAGGGAGAGGGTAAGGAGTCATTCCAATCCCGGGAGCGGAAAGACTTCCCTTAGGGGGAAAAAAAGGACAGGTGTACACTCGCGCGCGCGCACACACACACACACACACACACACACACACACACACACACACACACACACACACATATCCATCCGCACATACACAGACACAAGCAGACATATTTAAAGGCAAAGATATATACACTCCTGGAAATTGAAATAAGAACACCGTGAATTCATTGTCCCAGGAAGGGGAAACTTTATTGACACATTCCCGGGGTCAGATACATCACATAATCACACTCACAGAACCACAGACACATAGACACAGGCAACAGAGCATGCACAATGTCGGCACTAGTACAGTGTATATCCACCTTTCGCAGCAATGCGGGCTGCTATTCTCCCATGGAGACAATCGTACAGATGCTGGATGTAGTCCTGTGGAATGGCTTGCCATGCCATTTCCACCTGGCGCCTCAGTTGGACCAGCATTCGTGCTGGACGTGCAGACCGCGTGAGACGACGCTTCATCCAGTCCCAAACATACTCAATGGGGGATAGATCCGGAGAGCTTGCTGGCCAGGGTAGTTGACTTACACCTTCTAGAGCACGTTGGGTGGCACGGGATACATGCGGACGTGCATTGTCCTGTTGGAACAGCAAGTTCCCTTGCCGGTCTAGGAATGGTAGAACGATGGGTTCGATGACGGTTTGGATGTACCATGCACTATTCAGTGTCCCCTCGACGATCACCAGAGGTGTACGGCCAGTGTAGGAGATCGCTCCCCAAACCATGATGCCAGGTGTTGGCCCTGTGTGCCTCGGTCGTATGCAGTCCTGATTGTGGCGCTCACCTGCACAGCGCCAAACATGCATACGACCATCATTGGCACCAAGGCAGAAGCGACTCTCATCGCTGAAGACGACACGTCTCCATTCGTCCCTCCATTCACGCCTGTTGCGACACCACTGGAGGCGGGCTGCACGATGTTGGGGCGTGAGCAGAAGACGGTCTAACGGTGTGCGGGACCGTAGCCCAGCTTCATGGAGACGGTTGCGAATGGTCCTCGCCGATACCCCAGGAGCAACAGTGTCCCTAATTTGCTGGGAAGTGGTGGTGCGGTCCCCTACGGCACTGCATAGGATCCTACGGTCTTGGCGTGCATCCGTGCATCGCTGCGGTCTGGTCCCAGGTCGACGGGCACTGCACCTTCCGCCGACCACTGGCGACAACATCGATGTACTGTGGAGACCTCACGCCCCACGTGTTGAGCAATTTGGCGGTACATCCACCCGGCCTCCCGCATGCCCACTATACGCCCTCACTCAAAGTCCGTCAGCTGCACATACGGTTCATGTCCACGCTGTCGCGGCATGCTACCAGTGTTAAAGACTGCGATGGAGCTCCGTATGCCACGGCAAACTGGCTGACACTGACGGCGGCGGTGCACAAATGCTGCGCAGCTAGCGCCATTCGACGGCGGTTCCTGGTGTGTCCGCTGTGCCGTGCGTGTGATCATTGCTTGTACAGCCCTCTCGCAGTGTCCGGAGCAAGTATGCTGGGTCTGACACACCAGTGTCAATGTGTTCTTTTTTCCATTTCCAGGAGTATATATATATATATATATATATATATATATATATATATATATATATATATATATATATGGCATCTCCAGAATTTCCCCAGTACATAATCACATACCAGAGGTGAGAGTGTCCAATTGCATAATATACACACTGAAGGGTGTTGTAGCTGGTACAGTATTTTGATGTATGTAACACAAAAGAAGCGGTACTTAATTTTTTGTTCACTTGCTCAATATGTGCTTTCCATTTCAAGTTGTCTTGTAGATGAAGTCCACAAAAATGGTACAGGCTGTTTTGGTAGTTGTCTGTCCATATAGCTCTAGTTTGTGTTGAGTGTATATACATAGATACAGTTTCTCCAGTGTTTATTATTTAGTCATTGTTATCACAGTAACATGTTAGCCTGTCAGTAGCTTCTGTTATGTTTTCTATAGGAGTTTCTTCTGAGTTGCCAGTAAGAACACTTGTATCATCAGCAAACTGAAATATTTTACTGCTGTCATTGCTTATGTTTAGGTCATTTACATAGAGTAATAACAGAACAGGACCCATTACTGATCCTTGTGGCACTTCATATTTAACAGGCACTAGCTTGGAATTATATTTCCTAATGACATTATCCCTGTCCTGATCTGTTTCCACATATTGTTCCCTGTAATTAAGATAAGAGCTGAGCCAGTTGTTAGCTGTTCCCCCTAATGCCAAGTGTTTCTAGCTTGTGTAGTAATTTGTCATGATTTCTGGTGTCAAGTGCCTTTGACAAATCTAAAAATATGCCCATGGTAAGTTTTTTGTTGTCGATGCTATCAGTGCCTCTAATAGAAAGGATTGAAGTGCTGATTTTGTTGAAAGGTTTGTTCTAAATCCATGTTGAGATTCTGACAGAATGCCATTTGATCATTCACATATGTTACGAATATAAGAGATAAAAGTAGAATCAGTGACTTTCATGCTCTAAAGTAACACAATAGTGAATATTCTTTTATTTTCATGCAGTTTGTTGCAGTATTACATTCATGTGTTTTTTTTGAAAGTGATTGCTTAATTTATTCCAATAACAATGTCAATTTGTCCATACAACTGCATCACACAATTTATTTTGATATTTAATTCATGTAGAAATTCAAGGCTTGTCTCATCACCAAGTTCCAAATGTGAATCAAAAATCAAGTGCCATAAGTACGATGGGCAGTCGTCCAGAACAGGACAATGCCATAAGGAAACAATCAAAGTGTCAGATTCAGTATGCCACACAACAACATGTTACCACAGCATAATTTGAGCTCCTATTGATGTGGGTAGACATTCTTGTGTGGAATATGTGGCATACTGATTTTGACACTTTGATTTCTCTGTAACATCCACCTGTTCTGTATAATTTCTTATGGTACTTTTTCCACTCAATTATTGAGCCATGCTATTGATATGTGAAGCTATGACTATATAGTCTTAAAATTGATTTATATGAGTTAAACACCAAAATAACTTGCATTGTACAGCTGTGTGGTACAGCTGACATTGTTGCTGAATGGATGAAAAATTAAAAAAGCGTTGAATGTAAAGCACATGTATGACCTTAAACTGGCATGAAGAATGTTATGTTGTGATTGTGTGCCACAGTGGTTTATTTAGAATATGTGTTGTGTTTTCACTGCAGCAGCTCTTGTAACAGCATAGGGACCTTTGCAAGACAATGTTCCATAACTGGAACATGTTGCAGGAGAGGATGACAGGCTGCACACAAAAACTTTTCTGTACTCTGAAAAGTTAGGCATGTAAACATGGGTATGATAGCTGAAACTAGTTTTGCACTGAAGTAAAGCATTTTAAAAGAATTTGTTGCTGGTGGCATTATTCACTAACAATCATTATCAACTTAATGGATAAAATAATATTGAAACTGACATTATTAACAGAATTAAGTAAATATTCTAGTAATGATACCCTATCATTTGGTAAGAAGACACCTATACCATCTTCAGTTCTAAGACACTCTTGTAATCTCACCAGAAATATCAATAGATCAATCAATATAATTATGCAGACATCCAGTGATGTAGCTAGATGCAACATGGAGTAATATGTCTGCTGGTGCCAAGTCACATGGGTAAACAACAATGTCAGATTTAATGACTGCTGCACACTGGCTTGGCTTGACTCATCTCAGATCACTGATGTGTATTATGTGCTCTCCTCACATGCTTTCTGGACATTGATGTGGACTCTGTTATTCTCTGTCTTTGACATTTGGCTTGCACACAGACGTGACTATGTTCCTAATGCAGCGTGGTCTCTTTTCTCTATTCTTCTACATTTTGTGTCTACCATGAGTCTAACAATGGTGAGTAGTTCACATTAGAGTGCTTCCCAGAATGACATCGCTACAGTGTGCTCCTGCAGCAATGTTTCAGATATTCAGTACATGTGCAGAGTACTTTACTTGCCAAGAGGGATCCACCTCTAGAAGTCTTTGTTTCTGTTTGGTTCAAGACAATTCGCTATCTGTTTTTCACTCTGATTGAAATTCAATAAAACACAAGTTGTTCATGAAGAAGACATACAACATGGATGACAAAGGTTGTTTGGAGCTACTATTCACCCTGCACTGTATTAGGATGAATCAGGCCATTTTGCTGAGTGTTGAGACCAATATGGACAAGCAGTTTTTTGAACTCTGGAACAACAGCTCAGTTAGCAGTATGAACATGTACAGAAACTGATACATCTACAATCTCTTCCAGCAGTCCTTGATTTCCACCCATTACATGAAACTTAAGAGGGTTAGGATGTGTGCCAGAAGCATTTAGCACTTCACTTCCAATCAAGTGACATTAAGTGTCCTGAGACACATTGACCTTTTTGTTATCTACAAACCCGGAGCTCTATTATCTTGTAAAAAATTGGCCTTCTTGTCTGAAATATGAGTGCTGCCCCTAACCATTATTAACACACTTTTAAGTGAATCTTTTGCAATAAAAATGCATCAAAAGGTAACATCAGATGATTGTGCATAATTGATTATGAATTTGTAAAGACTGAGGAGAAAATGCAAAAATATGTACTCTTGTGGAAAATCATCTGTAGAATCATTACCACCAGACATGGAAGTGTGTGCTCATGCATTAAGACAGTTAGGTCTTTTTCTTAGTGGAAATTTAGAGGGCTGCCAGTTCTTTTGAGATTTCACAGGCAACTCAGGCTGCCTTTGACACAGAATATGATATATCAGAAATGTCATGCACTCGAGCAGGTAGAGAAGTGGCCCTTGATTGACCAGTCAGGCATAAAACCCAGCACCCATTACAATTTTTCAACTTCAACTCGGTGAAATTTTTCATCAGAGCCAACCCGCTGTCAGTGGTCAAGTATGCCAATGCAAATAAATTACATAACAACTTCAAAGATAGCACCACACTGTCTTATACTGTCAACAATGATTCATGGTATACCAGTTTTATTCTTTTTTGATGCAGGGGCCTCAGTCTTTATTATTAATTAGCCTATGTGCCCAACTGGTGTTTCCACCCTTAAAATCAGTAGCAGCTAAGCTGTCGACTTATGCTCATGATGAAATTCCAATACTAAACCAGGTAGTTCTGGAATTAACACATAAGGAAATAACCAGCAGCTCACCTACATCCCTTAGTGTTGCAGCATTAAGTTACAGTAGAACTGGATCACTTAAAGGAGTCCTTATTACAGGTGGGCATCATCTTTAATCATTGTCTGTGAACTATGCAGGGTGTTATGACTTTATGGGGACTTCAAAAAATTGGTAAATGCTCAGCTAATTGCGGACTCATGCCCCATTTTGCGCCCTAATGAAATATTGTTAAAACTGGCAGGGGGTTAGTATCTCTGATCAATCTATAGGAAGCTATTTTCAGCTTTCTTTGAATAGGATTGTGTATTGAACTGGGGACCTAAAAATGACAGAAAGGCTTTGTGCTGCTGTAGCCCTCAGTGGCTCACAATCCCAGAACAGGCCACAGCAGTCCACCCACCCCACCACTGCTCCACACCAAACCCAGGGTTATTGTGTGGCTCAGCTGTCAGTGGATTTCCCCCCACCCCCCATCCCCCACCCCTCCCCTCTCCCTCAGGAATGTCTCATACCAGTCAAGTGTGCCCCAGATGTTTGCGTGGTAGAGTAATTATGGTGTAAGAATAAGTGGAGACAGTGTTTATGCAGCAATTATTGACATAGTGTAATGGAAGTGGAATAAGGGAAACCTGCCCGCATTTGCCAAGGCAGATGAAAAACTGCCTTAAAAACCATCCACAGGCTGGCCAGGCGGATTTGTGCCAGGGACCAACAATCTTTGCCCCTTGGGCAGCAGCATATTAGACCGTGCAGCTTGGTTTATTTATCGACACTTCAAGAGGTTGCAATTGTGAAGTAAGTCCTCCCAGAATAACAGCAAGCTCTGTATTTCCCTGTCTCAGTTTCTATTTCACAGAATTTTTCAAATGACTACTAAACTGATCTAGTTCAAGAAGAGGACTCTTGTTCAATAAAGCACATTTCCTTCTCACTCACACTCTGTTAATCCATAATTTCATACTAGCCTTGTCCATCCAACTCATTCACGTACATGAACAACAACGTCTGGCAGTTTTCAGAAGGTTTTACACTTGAAAATGATCATCAGATTAAGTTTAGTACTGTCAGAACCACACAAAAAGACAACAGTGTAGTGAATTTTATCATACCACTTGTTTCCATAGTTATAGTTTTAGAATCTTTTATGGTAGCAGTTTTGGCACATCAAATGTCAGAGCAGTTTTGTCCATATTCATCATTTGCCTTATTTCCACACTGGTTTTCTTTCAATGTCAAATAATAAAGTGATGGAAAGATAATATTTTCTCTTCGTAGTCTTGTTGCATTTTCTGAGATATTTTGGTTTTGGTTCACATAATAAGTCCACGATGCTTTATAAACATGTAGCACAAACCAACTCCTCCCTTAAAGTCTGTAAAGTTCCACTGTAGTGCTAGTGTACAAGCATGTATCTGAATCATTTTTGTATTAATTACAATGCCATTGTGACAGTGTCATTAATCCATTTCAATACGTCATTTTCTAGTTTTGGCCACTTTGCATTCAGTTCTGTTTTTGCACATTTAGTTGGTTGGGGGTTGTTTGGGGGAGGAGACCAAACAGCAAGGTCATCAGCCTCATTGGATTAGGGAAGGATGGGAAAGGAAGTCAGTCATACCATTTCAGAGGAACCATCCTGGCAATTGCCTGGAGCGGTTAGGGAAATCACGGAAAACCTAAATCGGAATGCCCGGATGCAGGATTGAACTGTTATCCTCCTGAATGTGAGTCTAGTGTTAGCACACTGAGGACTACGGTTCAGTCCTGCATCTGGCCATCCTGATTTAGGTTTTCCATGATTTCTCTCCTTTCTCATTTTCTTCAGTTCTTCTTTACTAGCCTGTCAATTGCAAATGGTCTTTCTTTTGGAGGGCTGATATGCTGCTCAGCTGCTCTGTTTCAATGTTCTTGTTAATATGCTATTACGTTTAATTTATAGCCCACATCATATGAATACATTTTACTTCTTTCTATTATGAAACCAGCTAATACCAAAAATATTGCACTGTTATCAATAACACAAATCACTTTCAATTCAATTTCACTAGCAACATAGACTGTAATGGAGCCTCATAGGCTAAACAGTGTTCTGAGTTTCTGATAGTGGAGCGAGACAGAGACAGTATTACAAACCTTGTGGATCCCACAGAACTCTTGTTCCATTGGCACACTGCTGCTGCCAGTTGAATCCAATCTTGCCATTTAAATCAAACACTGGACACTTCCATATTAATTTTGAATACAAAATGCTCCTGAATTTTGGAGGCAACATTTCAAAGATAAAAGTCCTTCTTATAGTCAGTAAAATATGGTAGTAGTGACAGGAAATACGCATACGAAACATACACTAAATCTCCAGCAAGTCTTTTCAGTCGTTTTAAAGTTGGGTTAAAGTGTAACTTGTCAAAATGCTCCTCCTTGCACCCTTCTATTAAGTCTGTAGGATATGTCTCTTCCCAGAAAGGCTTTAAACTGATATAAGAAATATGATAGCTATTTCTCATATTCTGATACCAAAGAATATAAATGATCTGCAGGTTTTTGTTCACAACAGTATGTATTATGCCCAATTTATCCCACAAATTGTGAAGATAACCAATCCACTGAAGAAACTGCAGAGGAAAGGGATTCCTGTCCAGTGGTCTGTGAATTGCTAGCCAGTATTTGTCGAGCTGATGCATTGCCTCCAGACTGCTTCATGCCTAACCTAGTATCAGCTTCAGTTAAAGCTTGTGTTAACTAGAACATAGCAACTAGGATCGTTTCTACTTCTTTAAACTTTATTACTACCAGATTATTGCTCATATTTTATTAATTGAAAAGCTAATAACATGTCAACAGTAATTATAAGGATAACCAAGCATGGGTAATATCAGTAATACTACACTTTTGGAAGTCTTATGATGAAATAAACCTGCACAAAGTATTCTTTATGCTTCAAGTAGAACCTGTAATTGACAGGAATGTTTAAAACCATGTTATTTAGTTAAGATACAATTTACAATCATTGTCTGTGTCATATTTTAATTCTGATATTGTTTGTAACTAAAAAGCAAATTTAAGTAAAATATGGATCCTACTCTGTAACTGCAAAGCATTTCCCTGTCTGTGTGAAATGTAATTACAGGAACTCTAATTGCATGTAGACAGACTACTTTATGGAACTCCCAGACTGTGTTTTGAAAGACTGTTACTGCTGAAATGATGCACATTTTTGATGAAGCTAGGAAACACACTAGGAAGAAACTGTATTCATTATTTTTCATGTAACTCACTCAAATGCAATATGTATTTTTATATTTAAATATATGACTTTTCATGGTAAATGAGACTATTCTGAAATGAGATACATTTACTGCGTAATGACACTTTATTTTATAATTCACACTATGTCATTTTCTGTTTGTATGTATGTCAAATTTTATTGTATTTCATTAATTTTCTGTTTCAACAATCACTGTCGTTGTAGGTTGGTTTAGATGATGCTTCTGTATTAGATAACAAAATACATTAAATTTTGTTGCCATCTAATGTCAATAATGTTGTGCCCACTTGTTCTGATGCTAGTAAGAGGAATGATTTAATTAGTAATGAAATAGTGAAAGTAGCTTGCAATTATTGTGATAATGCTGGCAACAGAAATAAAATGCATAGAACTTTAAAAGGAAATTTGTCAAAATATGTACTCAGGTAATGAAGTATAATTTGATTCTAATGAGAAGCCATCCAATTATAATGTAGTTTTGGAAAGTTTGCAGCCTATAGAGAGTAACAGAGTTTAGGAGGAAGGTAAATGAACCAGTTTTAGCGGAAAAAAGATGATCTACGAAAATGATGAAAATATAATGAACTGGAAAGCCCTTATATTTCTGTTGAAATTGATTATTGTAGAGGTCTTCTGGACATTGGTAGTTCCATTACTGGAATGTTGAAAAAGTTAAGAGATAGGGCAAACACCAGTGAAAATGTTACTGAACTTCCTGTAACAGGTGTTATAATCAAGGCAACCACTGGAAAGAGTAGCAAGTTAATCACTAGACACATTTTGGTAGAATTTAAAATTATGACATTAGCTTCAGTCAAGGATGCTTGGTAATTGAGTAAAAAATAGTACTCAAGATGCTTCTGACCTGTGCTGAAAGTTTCAAGTTCCTCATTGACATATGAAAGTACTGGTTTTTAATCTAGGATACTGAACATATATATCTTCCTACTCATTTTACTTGTCCTCTGTACTTTGGTAATCATTGTTGCCACAACTGTGTCATTGTTGATACCAGTTTTGATGTGCCTCAAAGATGTCAAGTCTATTTGTTGCCATTAGATCCAATATATTCCCATCATGAGTGGGGTTCTTACTTCTAGGGAGTTTTCAGAGAAGGCATTTAGTAAAGTTTCACAGGATGTCTTGTCATGCCAACCACTAACAAAACTGTAATTTTCCCAATTAATGCTGGATAATTAAAGTCTCCACTAATGATTACAGTATGATTGGGGAACCTATATAAAAGAGGTTTTTTCTAAAGTTTTCAGTTACATCAGGAGATGAGTTTGGCACAAGACGGAAGGATGCAATTATCATTTTATGCCCACCACTGACACTAAGTTTTGCTCAAACATTCTGACATGCAGCTTCAATTTCTATCTCTTTGGCTTTATTTTTGTCTACTGTGATAAATACACCACCTCCATTTCCCATTTGCCTATCCTTTTGATATACACTTAAATTTTCCCCAAAAATCTCATTGCTGTCAATTTCAGGTTTCAACCAGCTTTCTGTACCTAGTATTATGTGAGCTTCAATGCTTTTCCTGAGCACTTCAAACTCTGGCACTTTGTCATGAATGCTTCGGCAGTTTACCATTGATTTTAATACTCTCACCTGATTAGCAGTCTCTGCTGTGTAGTGCGCACCTGATCTATTTAGAAGGATCCTACAGTTCTCAACCCTATGGGGCAAGTGTAGGAAGTTGCAATCTACCATGTCACAGACCCTTCAATGTCTCTGATTCAGTCTTTCCACTCCACTCAGAACCAAAGGGCCATGGTCAATTCTGGGATGCTGCAAATAGTGAGCTTCACTGAAATTCTACACGCAAGGCTGGTCTTCTGAATTTTCTCTGCCAGTCAATGGAATGATGCTAGAATGACATGAGCCCTGATGACAGGCATCATTTGTTCCAACATGTGCCACAATCTGCAATAGGTCACACCCTTTTCCCTCACTAACTGTCTGAATAGCCTCTTCAATATGTTGAATGAGGCCCCTAGGCACACTCTGAGTGTACCTAGTGTTCTTTCCTGTCCCTTGCTGCTATTTCCCTCTGGGGTAACATTATTTTCCATACATTTGACCTGTTGATGATTAATAGACCCTATCCTTTTGCATTTGCCTCCTCCTGACACCAAACAAAACAGGTTTCCCCAAAACAATTGAAGTGAGTCCTACCGGCTCAGTTTCAGTTTCAGTGAAAGACAGCACCTCACACCTCTTGGTTGGGGGATTGGTACAACACCCTGAGTCCTCCCTGGTCCCTGTCCACCCTGTACAGTTTGCCTAGATCTACCATTGACATGCCACCGACAGTCAGGTGAATGAGTAATGACAGATCCTGTACAGTCTGCACAGGAGACAAGATCCACAGGAGGGGGTAGGACTTGACATACCTCTGGTACAACTAGTCAACATCTTTCCAAGATCAAAGCCCGGCAGAACTTTTGTATTGATGCTTTCATTATTCCTTGTCAGATTTGTTGTAGCTTCCATCAGTGCAAAAATAAGAAGTTACACCTTGTAAGGTGGGCTTGCATGTTCATCTACATCTACATGACTACTCTGCAATTCACATTTAAGTGCTTGGCAGAGGGTTCATCGAACCACAATCATACTATCTCTCTACTATTCCACTCCCGAACAGCGAGCGGGAAAAACGGACACCTAAACCTTTCTGTTCGAGCTCTGATTTCTCTTATTTTATTTTGATGATCATTCCTACCTATGTAGGTTGGGCTCAACAAAATATTTTCGCATTCGGAAGAGAAAGTTGGTGACTGAAATTTCGTAAAAAGGTCTCGCCGCGACGTAAAACGTCTATGCTGTAATGACTTCCATCCCAACTCGTGTATCATATCTGCCACACTCTCTCCCCTATAACGCGATAATACAAAACGAGCTGCCCTTCTTTGCACCCTCTCGATGTCCTCCGTCAATCCCACCTGGTAAGGATCCCACACCGCGCAGCAATATTCTAACAGAGGACGAACGAGTGTAGTGTAAGCTGTCTCTTTAGTGGACTTGTTGCATCTTCTAAGTGTCCTGCCAATGAAACGCAACCTTTGGCTCGCCTTCCCGACAATATTATCTATGTGGTCCTTCCAACTGAAGTTGTTCGTAATTTTAACACCCAGGTACTTAGTTGAATTGACAGCCTTGAGAATTGTACTATTTATCGAGTAATCGAATTCCAATGGATTTCTTTTGGAACTCATGTGGATCATCTCACATTTTTCGTTATTTAGCGTCAACTGCCACCTGACACACCATACAGCAATCTTTTCTAAATCGCTTTGCAGCTGATACTGGTCTTCGGATGACCTTACTAGACGGTAAATTACAGCATCATCTGCGAACAGTCTAAGAGAACTGCTCAGATTGTCACCCAGGTCATTTATATAGATCAGGAACAGTAGAGGTCCCAGGACGCTTCCCTGGGGAACACCTGATATCACTTCAGTTTTACTCGATGATTTGCCGTCTATTACTACGAACTGCGACCTTCCTGACAGGAAATCACGAATCCAGTCGCACAACTGAGACGATACCCCATAGCTCCGCAGCTTGATTAGAAGTCGCTTGTGAGGAACGGTGTCAAAAGCTTTCCGGAAATCTAGAAATACGGAATCAACTTGAGATCCCCTGTCGATAGCGGCCATTACTTCGTGCGAATATAGAGCTAGCTGCGTTGAACAAGAGCGATGTTTTCTGAAGCCATGCTGATTACGTGTCAATAGATCGTTCCCTTCGAGGTGATTCATAATGTTTGAATACAGTATATGCTCCAAAACCCTACTGCAAACCGAAGTCAATGATATAGGTCTGTAGTTAAATGGATTACTTGGATTCAGACATACAACTGGCTGGATACATGGCTGCATGTCCACACAACAAGGCTACCAGCTGGTCCTGGTGGCCACACCTAGAGGCAACCATCACCAGCATTGGAATCGGCTTAATTTGATCCATCTGGGGCAACTTCTGCCTCCAGATCAGGATCAGCCCACAGGGAGGACTGACAAAAGTGGACCTGGGGGACAGCTCCTCATCCACCCCAAGCACCAGGGACTACACACCAGTTTTGGCAGCAGATCATGCCACATCCACCTCATCCTCTGCCACAGTGGCTGGAACAATTCTCTCTCTGTATGGTGATTTAAGGACAGCGGGTTCTTGTAATTCTGCTGGACATATTAGTCAATCAATCAATTATGCAAACATGCCAGCATGTGGATAAACAACAGTGGCAGATGTAAGGACTGCCACAGATCTTCTTGGCTTCTCCTGTCTCAGCTTGCTGATGTGAACTACATGCTCTCTGGTGAACTTTACTGGTTATTTTCTAGACATTGATTTGGAGTCTATTTTTCCTGACTGTTGATGTCTGACTTGGATATGGATACGTCTATTAACCTGATGTAGTGTATTCTTTGTTCTCATTTTGACCCTATGTTGTGCCTACCATGAGGCACCAATGGTGCCTTGTGCACTGAGAGAATGCTTTGTACTAGAGTGCTTCCCACCCTGGCAAAGTTACAGCATTATGCAACACTATCATTTGCATTACTCCATAAACATCCAGAGTACTTTACCTGCCAAGAGGTGCCACTTCTAGAAAGCTTTGTTTCTGTTCAGTTCAAGAGGAGTTAGAATCTATTATTTTGTGTGATTTATTTATATTTGGTGGTTCATGGTGTGGGTTCCTGTAGTCATATCCTAGTTCATGAACCACAGGCAACGTATGAGTGGCCAAGTAAGTGGTCCCGACAGTCAGGATACCAGTTACTTTGGAATAAGGCTGGTCATCTCGGACATATTCTGAGTCGTGGTTACCTTTGTGCTCATACGGCAAAGGCTACCAAATCCACCGGTTAGTCCCTCAACCATTAGGGGTAAAACTCAACGGGACTCGGGGTAAGTAAGGCTAGCAACCTGCTTCCCCAATACTTTAAATATGATGCTGGCAACAATCAGAGCAAAATGCCTCGGACCTTTGGAGGTGACAGAGTCCCACCTCTAACTGACAAACCAGGGACTCCTAAGATATTACTTGGCAAACAAATGGTAATGAGATGGGGAGCTATTAATATCAATGGGGACTACCCTGGGAAGAACAAATGGTAATGAGATGGGGAGCTATTAATACCAATGGGGGCTACTCTGGGAAGAAGGTAGAGCTGGCAGAGGTTGCAAGTAAGATGGGGCTGGACGTTTTAGCTGTTAGTCACATTCGGGTAAGGGGTGAGAAAGAAGAGGAAGTGGGAGAATACAAGGTCTACCTGTCAGGAGTCAAAGCAGGAATAGCACAATGGGGTGTAGGGCTTTACATCAGGAAAGAAATGGAACCCAGCGTAGTTGCAGTAAGGTATGTAAACGAACGACTGATGTGGATAGATTTGACAGTGTCTAGCAAGAAAATTAGGATTGTGTCAGTATATTTGCATTGTGAACGGACAGATCAAATAAGATGGATAGTTTTTATGAGGCACTCACTGATGTAGTTGTTAGAGTAAAGGACAAGGACAGTGTTCTGCTCATGGGTGATTTTAATGCCAGGATTGGAAATCGAACAGAAGGGTATGAGAAGGTTATCGGTAAATTTGGAGAGGATATGGAGGCCAACAGGAACGGGAAACAACTATTGGATTTCTCTGCCAGTATGGGCTTAGTAATCACAAACTCCTTTTTTAAACATAAGAACATTCACCGGTATACTTGGGAAGGCAGGGGAACCAGATCTGTCATTGACTATATAATAACAGATCAGGAATTCAAGAAGGCTGTGAGGGTCACACATGTATTCAGGGGATTCTTTGATGACACTGATCATAATTTAATCTGCAGTGAAATTGGGATTGTGAGGCTGAAAGTGCAGGAGGTCAGGTCCATATGTAGGAGGATAAGAGTGGAGAAACTTCAGGATAAGGAAATCAGGCACAATTACATAACAGTGATCTCAGAAAGGTACCAGTTAGTTGAATGTAGTCAATTACAGTCATTGGAAAAGGAATGGACAAGGTACAGGGACACAGTACTAGAAGTGGCTAAAGAATATCTTGCAACAGTAGTGTGTAAAAGTAGGATGAAGCAAACAGCTTGGTGGAATGACATAATCAAGGCAGCCTGTAAAAGGAAAAAGAAGGCATATCAAAAATGGCTACATACTAGAACTCAGGCAGACAGAGAAAGTTATGTTGAAGAAAGAAACAAAGCCAAACAGATAATTGCAGCATCCAAGAAGAAATCTTGGGAAGACTTTGGAAACAGGTTGGAGACTATGGGTCAAGCTGCTGGAAAACCATTCTGAAGTGTAATTAGCAGTCTTCGAAAGGGAGGTAAGAAGGAAATGACAAGTATTTTGGACAGGTCAGGAAAACTGCTGGTGAATCCTGTGGATGCCTTGGGCAGATGGAGGGAATATTTTGAAGAGTTGCTCAATGTAGGTGAAAATATGATCAGCAATGTTTCAGATTTCGAGTAGCATGGGATAGGAATGATGATGGAAACAGGACCACATTTGAGGTAGTGGAGAAAATGGTCAATAGATTGCAGTGCAATAAAGCAGTTGGGGTGGATGAAATTAAGTTGGAACTCATCAAATACAGTGGAACATCGGGTCTTAAATGGCTACACAGGATAACTGAAATGGCCTGGGAGTCGGGACAGGTTCCATCAGACTGGACAAAAGCAGTAATCACACCAATCTTTAAACATGGAAACAGAAAAGATTGTAACAACTACAGAGGTATCTCTTTAATCAGCGTTGTGGGTAAAATCTTCTCAGGTATTGTTGAAAGGAAAGTTTGAGTATTAGTTGAGGACCAACTGGATGAAAATCAGTGTGGGTTTAGGCCTCTTAGAGGTTGTCAGGACCACATCTTTAGCTTACGGCAAATAATGGAGAAGTGTTATGAGTGGAACAGGGAACTGTATCTATGCTTTATAGACCTAGAAAAGGCATATGACCGGGTTCCTAGGAGGAAGTTATTGTCTGTTCTACGAGATTATGGAATAGAAGGCAAACTTTTGCAAGCAATTTAAGGTCTTTACATGGATAGTCAAGCAGCAGTTAGAGTTGACAGTAAATTGAGTTCATGGTTCAGAGTAGTTTCAGGGGTAAGACAAGGCTGCAACCTATCTCCACTGTTGTTCATATTATTTATGGATCATATGTTGAAAACAATAGACTGGCTGGGAGAGATCAAGATATGTGAACACAAAATAAGCAGTCTTGCATATGCGGATGACTTAGTTGTGATGGCAGATTCGATTGAAAGTTTGCAAAGTAATATTTCAGAGCTAGATCAGAAATGTAAGGACTATGGTTTGAAGATTACCATCTCCAAAACGAAAGTAATGTCAGTGGGAAAGAAATATAAACGGATTGAGTGCCAAATAGGAGGAACAAAGTTAGAACAGGTCGACAGTTTCAAGTACTTAGGATGCATATTCTCACAGGATGGCAACATAGTGAAAGAACTGGAAGCAAGGTGTAGCAAAGCTAATGCAGTGAGCGCTCAGCTGCGATCTACTCTCTTCTGCAAGAAGGAAGTCAGTACCAAGACTAAGTTATCTGTGCACCGTTCAATCTTTCGACCAACTTTGTTGTATGGGAGCAAAAGCTGGGTGGATTAAGGTTACCTTATCAACAAGGTTGTGGTTACGGATATGAAAGTAGCTGGAATTATTGCAGGTACTAGTAGATGGGAACAATGGCAGGAGGGTGTCCACAATGAGGAAATCAAAGAAAAAACTGGGAATGAACTCTATAGATGTAGCAGTCAGGATGAACAGGCTTAGATGGTGGGGTCATGTTACACGCATGGAAGAAGCAAGGTTACCCAAGAGACTCATGTGTTCAGCATTAGAGGGTAGGAGGAATTGGGGCAGACCAAGGAGAAGGTACCTGGATTCGGTTAAGAATGATTTTGAAGTAATAGGTTTAACATCAGAAGAGGCACCAATGTTAGTACTGAATAGGGAATCATGAGGGATTTTATAAGGGGGCTATGCTCCAGACTGAACGCTGAAAGGCATAATCAGTCTTAAATGATGATGATGATGATTTATATTTAGTTGGAGTTCACTAAAATATATGTTGTCGAAGAAGCAGATGTGCAACAGATACAATCAACAATTAGTAATTGTATATTATTTTAAATTATTGCAGCTCTAAGCTACTTATACTCAATAAGATAGTCTAAAGGCATCTCAAATGTAAGTGAAACAAATTTGTACATTGTAGAGTTCCAATATTAATGTTTTCATAATAAGTTTGATATTTAAAAAATAAATAAATGAAGATGGTGGTGATACAGTAATGAAAGATTTAGTATGTCTTCCTTCCTCATGTTTACTCAGTGTCTGAAAGTTTACACATCAGCTGAATCATGAAACTTCAGAATAAAAGATTAAACATCTTGGTATCAATAAAACTCCTCTTACTAGTGAATCAGTAGTTTTTATATTTACACTGTACAGCAATACTGGTTCATAGTAATATTTCTTGATACCATATGATATTTAATTCAGAGTTAATATCACACAAACGCATTTCACTTGTTTCATATTAATGACCTCAGAAGTCTTTGAAGCATTTAAACCACAGAGAAGTGTTTATACATCAGTTTTTCACTCCTGGAGTAAAGGATGTGCATTAACACTTTCCTCTATGGTTTCACATTCACAACCTCATCCTCAGAATATCTCGAACCTGTAAACAAAAGAGAGGTATAAACATGAAGGGAAAGGGAAAACATTCTCATTTTTTTAAAGTTACTATAGAGTATTGTAAGGACAATTAATAAATGTTTGCAAATACTTTGGAAAGCATTATGTACTGTGTTTCAGATTAAGTGTTTAACTTACATTATTTTATTTCGATATGTTTTGTGACACACCTACATTAACATTTCACAATGTATTACTGCTGTGTGAAATTGTAATATGATTGTGTCACAAAACATATATACATATTTGCTGTTGAATCGTGGATGAACATCAGCAGAATATTGCAGATAACAAAATTTCCCAAAATTTCCCATAAATCTGTGCATTTGCATCTCTATTCTATGTACACAAAAGTACTGACACTATTTTAAATCTTAGAACCCTGATTGTACATGAACAGTTTCACTGTGTTGCCTCTTTGAGATGCAGATTTTTACCAGTCAAATATAAATATTTGTTCTTTCTAATCCAAAGGTAAATCTTATAGATCTAAATTCATTCATTTATTTCCATTTTACCATGAATGACAACCATGAGGAATATGGTATGTGCCAAGTTATACATAGCTAAGAGAAACAGCTGTTAGAAATTGCATTAATAATTAAATTTTGTTAAACGGATATTTACTATTAGTGTTTAATCAGACTACATTTGACAAAGGAAAGCCACTGCTCTGTAACTCTGTAAAAATCTTCTGCTTCCACAGTTATCTTAAAGAGGTGCTGTTTATCTCTTACATATCTACATGCAAAACTTGAAAGTTACCATAAAACAGCAGTTATCTACATATCATAGAAATAGTGGCCTGGTTTCAATTAGTGTACACCTTGTCTGATAGCTAACTGGAAATAAATCATTAATTGTAGATAACCAGATGATTTGTGAAAGATGTCCCTAATAAAGTAAGTTATAAATTTCCTTTCAATTATGCCAGGAGGTAGCTTGTTGAAAAACCTATACCAGAGTAAAGATCCCTACTCTGATCCAGTTAAAAGTCTACATGAACATTTTGGTGTTCTGTATTATGATTATTTACATAATAGCTTATCTCAAAACAATTTGTGTTATATGTTTTGGGAAGCGGGTGTCGGGATTCCAAAATCATTTGAAGTGCCTCTGTAATAATCTAACAGCTTGCTTTTGATGCTCTGATCCAGAAGAAATTTTCATAAGACAACTAGATCTAAAAGTATGCAAAATAAAGCTAATTATTTGCGATTTTCTAAGCATCTAAAAGGAATCAGCAACTAACAAATTAATTAAGATAATGATATCAGTACCTACTTCCCTAAAAGATATTTCCACCTATGTTAATATACTTTTTACTTCACTAATCTTTGCTGGTCTAAACAAAAATATTCCATGGAAATATCACTGTCCAATAGTATTCTGCACATGGTTATTACAGACAGATGACAGATGGAAATATCTATCATATTGTTCTCAGCTTTCACGTGTCAGTTGTCATCACTTTCTATTTGCACTCACAGCAATTGAATCTTGAGTAAGGCAGGCCATTGTCAAAAGTGTCTACATTTGATCTCTCAGGTTTTCTCAGCACAGTTTACTAATGGTGTGCTTCTCAGTGTTGTGTCAAGTTGTTTCCATTTTATACCAATATTTAGACAACAAACTCAGCCCTCGTCTGCAGGTTCTGCGAGTTTTGCTGTTATGTGCACTCGCTGTCTGAACTCCAACCAGGCTGCGAA
This sequence comes from Schistocerca gregaria, assembly GCF_023897955.1. Lineage (NCBI taxonomy): Eukaryota > Metazoa > Arthropoda > Insecta > Orthoptera > Acrididae > Schistocerca > Schistocerca gregaria. The sequence goes on from NC_064924.1 coordinate 49,364,654, forward strand.
CTAATGCTAGTCTTGGGCCACTAATTACAGCTGAGTTCGACTCCCACTGTGCCCTTTGATGTTTTTGTTTTCCAGAGATTGCACTGATACTACATGAAATGGAAATTCTCTGTGTTTTCCAACTCTGGTGGATGTGATGGCCAGTGAGATCTCAATAAATTGAGTGTCAAACACTAAACCTTGTTTAAACTGAAACTACTGAAACATGTCAACCAGTGTATTTCACTCCCTTCAGCTGAGATAGAAGTATTCTCTGTAGTGTTAAAAACAATCTAGATCTTCAAAATCCAGGTGTGTATCACATTCCACGCAAATGTGGAATGTCTTTTATGAGGCAGACTACCAGAGCAGTTGAAGAGAGGAGCAAGGAACATCAGCGACGCACCCACCTTTAAACAACCAAGCAAATCAGCTGTTGCCAAGCATTACCATGAAAGTAATCATGATATAAAATACTATGAGGCCAGTATTGTGGTGCAAACACCAAGTTTCTGGGACAGTATAATTAAGGAATCTATAGAAATAAAGATGTCAGAAAACCTAATAAATAGGATGAAGGTTTCAATTTATACATGGCTTGGGGTCTGGTACTCAATTTATTAAGGTTTCACTGGCCATCATATACCAGAGCTGGAAAACAATCAGAGAATTTGCATTTCACAGAATATCAGTGCCTGCTCTGGAAGAAAAAGGGCATCAAATGGCAGAGTAGGTGTTCAGAGCCAAACCCGGCTATTAATAGCAGCACAAGACCAACAATAGTTCACAGTCTAGCAGAGCCCAGGCAATGAGTGCACATAACGACAAAACTTGCAGCACCTGAACAAGATGGTTGGTTTACTTGTTGAAATATTGTGCATAAGATAGAAACAGCAATTCGACAAACAACCAGAAGCACACCATTAATGTGTCTACATTCTCAGACTCTGAACTGTTATTACTTCCCTCCAGCAAGTGTACATAAAATTAGCTTTACCTCATGTTCCCTGCCTGCTCTGATTTCTTTAACTACAATCAAATATACACTTTAAAAACGTATCTACTAGCCTATATTTCAGCAGCTGATAAGTAAGGGCTCTTCTTTTTTCCATTTTATTTTAACATACACAGACACATTTTAATGGTCATTTAAAACACTCACAAAAAATGCATGCCAGTTTTTAGAATGTAAAAATTTGTTGATGTGTAGACTATAAGTATAAATGAATAAATGATATGAAACAATAAGGAGCTCTTCCATTCCACTTTTGAACGTTATCTGATTTCACAGATGTCAGCTATACATCCATCTTTATACATATTTTTATTTTTAGGTTTCCTGTTGTCTATCATCTCATCACCCTGTAAATCTCTGAAAGATTTTATAGAAGTTTTTTGTAGAATAGTAATTTATAAGTGTACTTAGAAATAGAATTGAAATTGCCGCATCAGCCATTTCATTGTTGGCAGTCATTACCTAAGAAATACACCTTACACTGAACTTACAGATTCAGTGGTTATCATCTCACTTACAATGCTTTACTAGAGGAATTAAAGAGCTCTATGGACTCAATTGGAATACTTCTGTTTTTTATTTTACAGATGATAACATATATTGATTTACAAAAATGTGTAAAACAATATATCAGACAATGGAAACTCCAGGTAGGAATATCAGCAGTGTAGGAAAAGATATATTGCTACTTACCATAAAGAACACACACACACACACACACACACACACACACCTCATGCACATACAACCACAAACTCCAACATATTGGCCAGAATGCCCCACATGTTAGTGTCTTTTAATTGTACCTGTCTGCAGATTTGTGTCTTCTTTACGGTAAGTGGCAAGCTATCTATTCCTGCATTATAAAACACTATAGGTACAACAAAATTAAAGATTTGCATTTACTCAGAATATAATTATATTGCATGCATAGTGTCAATTCAGTATAACATGCACTTCTGTAAAGAAATGGGTGATACTTACTTATGAATGTTCCATTAATTTACTACAGGAGGGTCTGGAATTCTTGGGAAGACATCACAATGTAATTTTTTTGGGCAACTGAAAGCCTCTGAAAATTCATCTGAGTTTGAAACCATGTTTTCAACCCTGTTGAATAAAAAACAGCTCTTAATACAGAGTTTTATTTTATTTACATTTATTACATGTGATTTTAAGCTTTCCCGGAATATGGTATTTTAAAATGTTCTCGGGTATTCAGCAGGGTGACATAGTCTGAACAGTCCAATATTTCAACAAGCTGACTTGCCATCTTGGGCCCCCTGACGACCAATTTGCCACATTATAAACCCAGCCCTCCTCTCCCACAGTCTCCATATCCACATCCCATGTCCTGTGATGGCAGCACAGAGGCTCTTTTCCTGGTAGTGCCCCCCCCCCCCCCCCTGCACCCCGTCCCAACACCTCCAACTTGCCTGTTGAGGCACCCACAGGTACCCCACAGCCTGAGCTTGACAGTGGGAGAGATAGAGTATATAAGACATTGCCCACAGTGGAACATATGAGTAAATCAGTCATCACAAGGCAATAAGTCTGATTGCTGAAATACCACTCTATTTGGATGATGCTACCCCAATCAACACCAATAACATTTCAAAATCAAGTAATTATATTTCATGAAGTAGTTTGGAACATATGTAACAAATAATACAATGCATAATTATAAGATTTAAAAATCATGAACGGAAGATAAATACAGGGTGTTTCAAAAAAGACCGGTATATTTGAAACGGCAATACAAACTAAATGAGCAGCGATAGAAATACACCATTTGTTGCAATATGCTTGGCACAACAGTACATTTTCAGGCAGACAAACTTTCGAAATTACAGTAGTTACAATTGTCAACAACAGATGGCGTTGCAGTTTGGGAAACTCTATACTATGATATTTTCCACATATCCACCATGCGTAGCAATAATATGGCGTAGTCTCTGAATGAAATTACCCGAAACCTTTGACAACGTGTCTGGCAGAATGGCTTCACATGCAGATGAGATGTACTGCTTCAGCTGTTCAATTGTTTCTGGATTCTGGCGGTACACCTGGTCTTTCAAGTGTCCCCACAGAAAGAAGTCACAGGGGTTCATGTCTGGCGAATAGGGAGGCCAATCCACGCCGCCTCCTGTATGTTTCGGATAGCCCAAAGCAATCACACGATCATCGAAATATTCATTCAGGAAATTAAAGACGTCGGCCGTGCGATGTGGCTGGGCACCATCTTGCACAAACCACGAGGTGTTCGCAGTATCGTCTAAGGCAGTTTGTACCGCTACAAATTCACAAAGAATGTCCAGATAGCGTGATGCAGTAATCGTTTCGGATCTGAAAAATGGGCCAATGATTCCTTTGGAAGAAATGGTGGCCCAGACCAGTACTTTTTGAGGATGCAGGGATGATGGGACTGCAACATGGGGCTTTTCGGTTCCCCATATGTGCCAGTTCTGTTTATTGACAAAGCCGTCCAGGTAAAAATAAGCTTCATCAGTAAACCAAATGCTGCCCACATGCATATCGCCGTCATCAATCCTGTGCACTATATCGTTAGCAAATGTCTCTCGTGCAGCAATGGTAGCGGCGCTGAGGGGTTGCCGCGTTTGAATTTTGTATGGATAGAGGTGTAAACTCTGACGCATGAGACGATACGTGGATGTTGGCGTCATTTGGACCGCAGCTGCAACACCGCAAACGGAAACCCGAGGCCGCTGTTGGATCACCTGCTGCACTAGCTGCGCGTTGCCCTCTGTGGTTGCCGTACGCAGTCGCCCTACCTTTCCAGCACGTTCATCCGTCACGTTCCCAGTCCATTGAAATTTTTCAAACAGATCCTTTATTGTATCGCTTTTCGGTCCTTTGGTTACATTAAACCTCCGTTGAAAACTTCGTCTTGTTGCAACAACACTGTGTTCTAGGCAGTGGAATTCCAACACCAGAAAAATCCTCTGTTCTAAGGAATAAACCATATTGTCCACAGCACACTTGCACATTGTGAACAGCACACGCTTACAGCAGAAAGACGATGTACAGAATGGTGCATCCACAGACTGCATTGTCTTCTATATCTTTCACATCACTTGCAGCGCCATCTGTTGTTGAAAATTGTAACTACTGTAATTACGAAAGTTTGTCCGCCTGAAAATGTACTGTTGTCCCAAGCATATTGCAACAAATGGTGTATTTCTATCACTGCTCGTTTAGTTTTTATTGCCGTTTCAAATATACTGGTCATTTTTGAAACACCCTGTACATGCATGGATGGTATCTGTTCCCTTGGACATGTCCGAAACAAAAGACACTGTGCAGAATCCACAGCTGTGATACAAGTACATTAAAGGTGGAAGGGGCAAAAACGGCCTCCCCTTCCCATGAATCATGGACATTGCTGAAGTGGGGTAGCCTGAGTTCCTCAGTAACACAGATAGTCATACCATAAGTGCAACCACAATGGAAGAGTATCTGCGGAGAGGCCAGACTAACCTGTGGTTCCTGAAGAGCAACAGCAGCCTGTCAGGATTAATGACCAAGTGGTGTGATAGTGTAAATGGCTGAAAGCATGGCGAAAGTACAGCCATTATTTTTCTCATGGGTATGCAGCTCCTCTGTATAGCTAAATGATGATAACAACCCCTTGGGTAAAGTATTCTAGAAGTAAAATACTCCTCCATTTTTTGCTCTGGGCAGGGACTATTCAGGAGTGCATCTTCATCCAGGAGTAGGGGAGAGGGGGATAGGTAGGTAGGTAGGTAGGTAGGTAGAGAGAGAGAGAGAGAGAGAGAGAGAGAGAGAGAGAGAGAGAACTGGTGTTCTACAGGTCAGGTCATGGAATGTTAGACCCCTTAATTGAGTAGGTAGGCTAGAGATTTTAAAAAAGAAAATGGATATGTTGAATTTAGAAACAGTGGGAATTAACAAAGCTGATCAGCTGAGTACAGGGTTACTAATACAAAATCAAATAGGGTAATGTAGGAGCAGGTCTAACAGTGACTAAGAAAATAGGGATGGAGATAAGCTACTGTGAATAGCATAGTGAATGCTTTATTATAGTGAAGACAGAAATGGAGGCAACACCTATCACAGTAGTTGAAGTTTATACAACTACTAGCTCTACAGATGATGAAAAGATTGAAAGATTGTGGAATGAAAACTTATTCAGATAATTATTGGATCCAAAAATTTTATTGTAAAGGGAGTACTAGAATTTCATAGTACAAAAAGGAAGTGGTAAAAACAGTAGAAAATGGAGTGGGAGAAAGGTAATAAAAGAAGAAGCTACCCAGTAGAATTCTGGTAACAATTGATTTAAGAATCATGTAAGAAGGTTGTATATGTGGAAGAAATATGGACACAACAGAAGGTTTCAAATTGATTATGTAACAGTATCGTACAATTTCTGAGAAAAGGTTTTAAGCTATGAGATATTTCCAGGGTATGATGTGAACTGTGACCACAATTTCTTTGTTATGATTTGTAAGTCAAAACTAAAGAAATTGCAAAAAAGTTAGGAATTTCACAAGACAGGATAGGGATAAGTTGAAAGGACAAGGAGCATTAAGCAACATTTAACTGAAACAGGGGAAGGGAATACACTAGAAGACAAATGGCGAACTTTGAGAGATGATACAGTGATGGCAGCAGAGGATAAACTAGGTAAAAAGACAAGGCCTAGTAGAAATCCTTGGGTAACAAAGGGGTTACTGAATTTAACTGATGAAAGGAGAAAATATAAAAAAGTAGGAAATAAAAATTCCAAGACTTACCAAGCGGGAAAACGCCGGCAGACAGACACAAGAACAGAACACACAAACACACACACAGAATTACTAGCTTTCGCAACCGATGGTTGCTTCTTCAGGAAGGAGAGGGAAAGACGAAAGGATGTGGGTTTTAAGGGAGAGGGTAAGGAGTCATTCCAATCCCGGGAGCGGAAAGACTTCCCTTAGGGGGAAAAAAAGGACAGGTGTACACTCGCGCACACACACACATGCACACATATCCATCCGCACATACACAGACACAAGCAGACTTCCCATGTGGAAGTTTCTTTCTATTTTATTAAAGTAGGAAATAAGGCACATGAAAGGGAATACAGGCACCTGAAAAATGAGACTGGCAGAAGTGCAAAGTGGCTATGCAAGAATGGCTACAAGACATATCCATTGTTGTTTCATTGTTTTGTTTTTGGGTGCAAAAGTAACTGGGGTCATACAAGCCCAAGTCAATACTACAGGACACGAAGACAGAAGAGTTAAAAACTGACTACACATCAATCCTAGTTGACATAAGAGAAGACAGCTAAAAACAGAGACATAGAGAAAGGGATATAAAATACACCATGGAGAAACAGAGATCCAGAACTAAAAATTAAATAGCCTATGCTATATTGCTATGACAGGTAGAAAGTAAAACATGCTCGAAAGCCCATGCATTGTTCACTGAAACAGCTGATAACTCAGACAGCAAACCCAAGTGAGAACATAAACAGTTAAAAAATGGGCATTCCATCAGGAAATGGTGGACAGTTAAAACTTGGGCACAATGTTCACAAAATGGTGAGGGAGCACCACTTAACAAATGGCAATGGCTAAAAAGGCAGTGCCTTATACACAACCTAGTTAAAATGACCTCCTTCCTGTGGGAGGGACAAGAGGAGGTCTTCCAAGCTGCTGGGAGAGGCTTAATAATTTGGAGCTTATTTCCATGAAAGGAGGACCAATGGCAATGCTTAAGTGACACCACCTCATGATAGCCAGCAACACAGAGATCATCAGAGAGAATATAGGAACCAGTGGGCTGAGGTACTGCAGTCTCGGCAGCAGTGTGAGCAGCCTTGTTTCCTGGCAGACCAACATGGCCAGGACCACACATAAAAATCACAGTGGCTCCATTAAGAGTGAGCAAGTGACAGTTTTCCTGGACACATTGCACTTAATGTTGGTATAGTGGGCAGTGTACAGTGTACAGTGCACAAAGATTTGAAGGGTGCTAAGAGAGTCTGAGCAGAGGACACAATTGAAAAGCCTATGGCACTGGATGTTCTACATGGTTGGATGCTGAGCAGTGTGCCAGAAGCCAATACCAAAAAAAATCGGTGTCAATGATAAAGGCACATCCAATGCCATGGTCAGTCTGAGAGCCATCAGTGTACACCATAGTACTATCACGAAGTACCGTGCGAAGGTCGTGGAACTGAAGGTGATAGAGCAAAGCTGTAGTAATGTCCATAGGAAGAAAATGAAGGCTGAGGTGAACACAGGCTGCCACACAAAGCCAAGATGGTAAAAGGTGCAAGTAGTGTGAAGTTAAGGTACCGGATCAAGTGCTGAAAGTAGACTCCAGGAGGCAACAGAGAAGAGGGATGCACCCCACACTGGCAATTAGAGGAGTCATTGAAGGGATGGCCATGCATGACAGACAAAAGGCATGCATACCTGCTGAGGAGAAAGTCACGGTGGTAGGACAGTGGTAGTTCAGCAGCTTTGGCATACAGACACTCGACCAGGCTAGTGTGAATGGCACCATTGGCCAAATGGAGGCCACGATGGTGGATAGTGTTGAGATGGTGTATGAGGGATTGTGAAAGGCACCATTGGCCAAATGGAGGCCACGATGGTGGATAGTGTTGAGATGGTGTAAGAGGGATGGACATGCAGACAGATAAACAAAGCACCCATAGTTTAGTTTCAAATAGACATGGGACTGGTACAAATGGAGGAGGGTGGTTCAATCTGTACCCCAGGAAGTACCATTGAGGACACATAGGACACTGAAGACTGCATACAGCACGCTGCCAGGTAAGACGCATGGGAGGACCAAGAGAGTTTCCTGTCAAGCATGAGCCCCAGGTATTTCATAGTTTCAATAATTGGAAGAGAAACAGGACCAAGATATAAAGATAGTGGGAGAAATCAATTGCACTGCCAGAAATTCATACAAACGGTTTTGTCAGAGGAAAGATGAAAGCCATTGTCAATGCTCCATGAGTAAAGATGATTGCAGCATTGCTAAAGATACCACTCAATGAGACAGGTCTGTGGAGAACTGCAATAGATGGCAAAAATCATCAATGAAAAGTGAGCCGGAGATGCCTGATGGAAGACAGGGCATTATAGGGTTAATGGCAATAGCAAAGAGGATGACATTCAGGACTGAACACTGAGGCACACCATTTTCCTGGATAAATATGTCTGACAAAGCAGACCCCAAAAGCATCTTGAAAACTCAGTGTTTTCAAAATTTCTGAAGGAATTGGGTCAGGTGGCCTTGGAAGCCCCACGTGTAGAGAGTACAGAAGATACCAGTTCTCAGGCAGGCATCATAGGCCTTCTCCAAATTGAAAAACACAGTCACAGTCTGGGATTTCCACAGAAAAACATTCATGACATGGGTGGACAAAGTGACAAAGTGTTCCACTTCAGAATGGTACGCTAAAAATCCACTGTGCAGTGGTTAGTAATTTGCAAGACTCAAGCCACCATACCAGCTGGGCATAAATCATATGTTCCATCAGCTTGCAAACAAAGCTTGTGAGAGATATGGGGCAGTAGCTAGAAGGAAGGTGTTTGTCCTTACCGGGCTTAGGTGTGGGTGTGACAGTAGCTTCATGCCAGCATCCAGGAAACATGCCCTCTGCCCAGGTGTGGTTGTCTCTATTAAGTAGAAAGTGCTTGCCTGCAAGAGAAAGATGCTGAAAAATTTGAATTTGGACAGTGTCTGGCCCTGGGATGGATGGCCAGGATGAACTGAGAGTATGATCAAGCTCCCTCATAGTAAAGGCGGAATTGTAGCACTCACGATTCTGAGAAGAGAAGGGTATCACCTGAGTGTCCTCTGCTCATTTCCAATGGAAAAAGGCAGGGTGATAGTGGCAAGAGCTCAAAATTTCAGCAAAATGGTGGCCCAAGGTGTTGGAGATAGCAATAGGGTCCACAATGACATCATCTGCTTGTGTCAATCCAGAAATCGGGGAATGGATCTTGGTGCTGGAGAACTACTTGAGGTTGGCCCACATAACAGAGGAAGCGGTGGAACTGTTAAAAGAACTAGTGAATGAAATCCAGCTAGCTTTTTTGCTATCCCAAAGAATGCACTGACAGTGTGGATGCATCTGTTTATAATAATGCAGTCTTCCATCATACGATGATGGTTAAGGGACTAGGACACGGTGTGGTAAAGAGGAAGTGCAAGGAATGGAATATTCTGCAGTGATAAGGATAATGTTTGTAAGATATTCCACCTGATAATCACAACTGGGGAAATCTTGCTCTTTGAAGGTTGGCAGGGAGGAGTAAAGCCGCCAGTCAGTCTTAGTAAGCTGCCATTTGCGTGTGCATGCAGGTGGGGTATGAGTCAGCAAATGGATAGCACATGGGAAATGGTTGCTCAAGTAGGTGTCAGAAAGAATGGACCACTGGAGATGATGGGCAAGCTGGGCAATGCAGAAGGATAGGCCCAAATGGGAATAGGTGTGCGAGGAGCCGGAAAGGAATGTGGGTGCTCCTATGTTAAGGCAGACGAGGTTAAGTTGATTAAGATCAGCTAAGAGGGCACCTCTCTGACAGGTTCTGGAAGAACACCGAAGGGTATGATGTGCATTAAAGTTACCAAGTAGCAGAAATGAGTGAGGTAGTACCCAATAAGTTGGAGGAAGTCTGCCCTGGTGACATCAAATGACAGAGGGATATAAATGGTACAAAGGGAAAAGGTCAGGTGAGGAAGGGAAAGATGAACTGCAACAGCATGAAGATGGGTAGTCAGGGAGATGGGTTGACTATGAACATCATCCTGTATGAGCAGCATGACTCCCCTGTGAGACGGAATGCTCACCTAAGGGGCAAGGTCAAAATGAATTGGTAAGTAATGTGGAAGCCCAAAGTGGTCTTTAGGGCGAAATTTTGTTTCCTGAGTGCAGAGTACAAGGGGATGCTGAGATCCTAAAAGCAGATGTAAATCTTCTTTGTGGGATTGAAGGCCATGAATATTCCATTGGAGGAGAGTGATGATGAGGAAAATACGAAGGCGTGTCACATTGGCGGCTGCCGAGTCCCAGCCTGCGAAAACTCGCTGCTACAGGGCATAGAGGCACGAGGATCCTGCTCCATGAGGTCCACAGATGCATCGGGTTTCTTGTGCTGTTGGTTTGTGGAGTTCTACACAGAAAAATGGTTGGTGGTGCACACCAGTGACATGAAGGCTGGCCAGATGAAGGCACCACACAGTGACACTGTCTAAGAGGATCTTCAAGTCACCGAAGGAGAAGACCATTTGCATTTGTTGAGTTTCCTTGAGCCTTTCTGGTTAGCAGAGGAAGACTCAGGTGTTGGCTGGCTGGAGGGATGTAACACAGCTGGAAAAGGGGACACCAATGCTACCTTGACACTGGGCAATTTCACAACCTCAATGCTGAATTTGAGGTTGCATGTCTGTGTAGCCATGTCCTCCATGGAGCAAGATGTAGCAAGAACAGGATTATAAGTGCCAGATGGTAGAACTCAGGGTTTGTGACTAGCCAAGAACTTGTGAGAAACTGGATAAGTCACTTTTTCCTTTACCCAGAACTCCTGGACAGCCCGTTCGTCAAGATACATGGAACAATCTCAAAAGATGGCAGCATGGCCGCCATTGCAGTTGATACAGTGGGCAGAAGGAGGCAAACAATCACCCCACCTCAGGTTACACATTTGACTGGCTGTTGACAAGACGTTCTAGAGTGGTTGAAATGAAGACACTGGTAGCAGTGCATCGGGTTTGGAATGTACGGTCGGACTGTGATAATTTCATAGCCTGCTTTGATCTTGAACAGAAGAACCACTCTATTAAAGGTGAGGAAAATGGTTCCTGTGGGCACTAAGGAGGAATTTACGTTTTTCATCATTCAATGGATGGCAATGACACCCTGATGAGAGAGGTATGATTGAGTTTTGACCTTGGTTAGACTGTTGAGCAGCTTAGTGTAAATAACACCATGGGAAGAATTCAAAGCTATATGGGCCTCAACACGAACAGGATAGCCGTGGAGAAGTGAGGCGGCTTGTTGTGTTTGAGAATCAGAAGTACTCTCCAAAAGCAAAGTGCCATTCCATATACAAGAGCAAGATTCACAGGGCTGGCAATTGCATCAGCACCTTTCTGAACAATAAACAGATTTACTGTTGTGAAGGACTGACATTTTTCAGTATGTAAAACCGCGAGGAACAGTGGTACAGCTGGAAGGGTATTTGAATCATGAGCCTCATTCCTTTTATGTTTTGTAGATGTTGATTGTCAAGATGATTGGCTCACTGTGAGAAAATCCCCCCATGATTCCCAATGCCTCCGACGGTGCACTCCTTCCAAGTGGAGTCCCCCTACACAAGGGGGTGCACCCACCTTAGGTGATTGTTCACACCTCAGGTCATATCTCCTGAACACCTGACAGAGGGAGCAATTGGCAATTTGGGAAGGTAGCAGCTCAGACAGTTATCTTTCCCTGGGCCAGGCCTGTACCACGGAGTACAAGAGAACCCTGCCTGTCGATCCGGGGCTGGGAATTACGTGTTACCCAGTCACCTGTTACATGTCAGACACATGAACCAACTTTCAGGAGTGCTCAGGGAGCAAGAAGAAAAAGAGGAACCTCAAACACCAAAGTGGTGAAAGGATATCAGAAGGGAAACAAAGAAAGGAAAAGGAAAACAAAAAATAGTGGTGGGACTGTTCTTATGTCAGTGATGGATAATGTGGAGCATTCCCAGTAACAGCACAGGCATGTTCCCAAAGGGAGTAGAAGAGGATAGACATACAGACATACAGTACAGAAGGGAAAAGATGCTGCAGAAGCTGGGGCCCTGTGGTAGCCAAAGAGTGGCGAGCCCTCTGGGGGGTGGTGGTTCTATTGATGTACAAGTAGGGCATGTATAACTAGGAGAAGGATAGGCCCTTGGAGAAAAGAGAAGCAAATGTATGACTACCAAGAGCTCACATGCAAGCCAGTACTAAGCTAAGAAAGAAAAGCTGAAATGTGGAAGAAATATATAGAAGGGCTCCACAAGATAAATGAACTTTACAAGAGTTTTATAGAAAGGGACAAGAAAGTAGATGAAGATACAAAGAATTTAATTAAGAACTGAAAGATCCAAGTCCGAACAAAGCTCTTAGTGTAGAAACAGCCATGAAAAAACTATTTCAACTGTTGTACAAGATATATGAGACAGGTGAAATACCCTCAGAAATCAAGAAGGTAATAATTCTAATTTCAAAGAAATCAGGTGCTGCCATGTGTATTAGTGATCTATCAGTTTAGTAAGTCATGGATGAAAAATATTGGCACAAATAGTTATTTAAAGAAGAAAATGAAAAAAAAAAACTGGGAGAATCTGACATCTGGGAAAATCATTTTGGGTTCCAGTTAAATGTAGGAACACATGGGGCAATACTGGCTCTACAACTTATCTTATAGGAGAGGTTATATACAGCTCACACAGAAATCAGACTATAGTTATAAGAAGCAAAGGACATGAAAGGAAAGCAGTAGTTGAGAAAGGAGTGAGACATGGTTGTAGTTCATCTCTGAAGTTATTCAATCTGTAAATTGAGGAAGCATTACAAGAAACCCAAGAAAAATTTTGGGATGGAACTTAAATTCAGCAAGAAAAATAAAAACTTTGAGGTGTGTCAATGACATTGCAATTCTGTCAAAGACAGTGAAGGTCTTAGACAGCAATTAAAAGGATGGATATCGTCATGTAAATAGGTTACAGGATGAATATCAATAAAAATAAAACAATGATAACTGAATGTAATTGAATTAAATTGGCTGATGCTATGGGAATTATATTATGAAATGAAATACTAAACATAGTAGATGAGTTTTGTTGTTTGGACAGCAAAAGAACTAAATAACTCAAGATGGCCAAATTACAGAGGAAATAAAATGCAAAATGATTACAGCAAGGAAAGGAGTTTTGAAAAAGCGAGATTTATTAACATCTAATATAAATTTCAGTTCTAGGATTTTTAAGGTATTTGTCTGGAGTGTAACCTCATACAGAATTGAAACATGGAAGATAAGCAGACTAGAGAAGAAGAGAACAAACCGAATTGGGGAGAAAAAAACTTATGGCATAGATAGACTGAAAGCAGGCATCAGCTGACAGGACACATTCTGCAGCATCAATTAACTGTCAATTTTGTACTGAAGAGAAGTGTGGTGGGTAAAAATTGCATGGGCACAGATTGCAGTAGTTACTCAGAGATGAAGAGGACTGCACAGAATAGAGTAGTGTTGCGAGTTGTATCAAACCAGTCTTCAAACTAAAGACCACAACAACAACATGACAATGAACCAGAATTTTCTTTGGTGTATGAGCAAACATAAAATATTTTATATCTACATCTACACCAGGCTACCTGCTTTGGATCCCATGGGAGAGGGTATATCCCACTGTACTACCTATTAGGGTTCCTTCTTGTTCCATTTGTGTGTGAAACACACGAGGAATGACTGCTTGATTGCCCCTTTTCCACAATGAAGTTAGTCAAATCTTGTCTTCACAGTCCCTACAGAGGCTATTTGTAGGGAGCTTTAGTATATGCCTAGATTGTTCACTTGATATTGGTTCTTGAAACTTTTTAACTAAGCTTTCACAGGATAGTTTCATCTACCATCAAGCATTTGTCAGTTACGATTTTTCAGATTTTCTGTGATGCTGCATCATAGATGAAACAAACCTGTGACCATTCATGCAGCCTATCTTTGTATGTCCGTCATTATCCCCCATTAGTCTTTTTTGATATGGATCTGACAATGTTGGTCAATTTTGTCACATGAATGTTTTTGAGTACTTTCGCAGTATTTTACCGATGAACGGAAGTCTGCCATCTACTTTACTTATGACTGAGCTTGTGTGAGCATTCCATTAATATTTCTACAAATTGTTAAATCCAGGAATTTGCATGATTTGACTGATACTAATTGTGGCTCATTGATGTTGTAATTGTAAGATTTTTGAATTTTCTGAAAGGCATGATTTTACATTTCTTAACATTTAAAGCATATTGTTAATCTTTGCATCACTTTGAGATCATATCAAGATCTGGCTGAATATTTGTGTAGCTTTCTTTTAGATAGAACTTCATTATAAATAACTATCAAGTGCAAAAAGTCTGAGGTTACTACTGTTGGCCAGGTCATTTATGTACAACATGAACATCAAGGATCTGAACACACTTCCTTAGGGCATGCCTGAGGTTACTTCTCCATCTATTACTGAGTCTCCATTAAAGATAATATCATGTGTTGTCCCTAACAAGAAATCCTCAATGCAACCACAAATTCCATCTGATATCCTACATGTGCTTACTTTTGTATTATGTGATACTGAGTCAAATGCTTTTTGGAAGTGAAGAAATATTGCATTTTGCTGACTGCCTTGATTCATGGCTTGCAGGGTGTCATCCAAAATAGGTCCAGGTTGGGTTTTGGATGTTCAGTGTCCATCTCAGAATACGTGTTGATTGTTATGGAGGAGATTTGAATATGTTCTAAGATTCTACAACTGGAGTATGTCAAAGGTGCTGGATGTTAGTTTTGTAGATCACTTCTGCTTACTCTTCTTGTAGATTGGTATGATCTATGCTTTGTTTCAACTACAGTAGACAGTTCTTTCCTAGAGCTGCAACATAATACAGTTAAAAGAGGTGTTAATTTGGTTGCAAATTATTCATAGAACCTCATGGAGATTCCACTGAGCACCAATTTTTGGCAGATTCTGCTGTTCCTCGATGCTGTTGACATTAATGTCTCTATCACTCTTCTTTTCAGTGGTGTAAGAGCTATATTGGCACAGTACTTCTGAATTTCACTTTGTAAAGGTACATGTGAAAACAGAGTTCCTCAAATGTGTTTTCACTTTCCTAGCTTCATTTCAGTTCCTGTGTCCTCTTTGTGCATCTTGACACTAACTTTGTTGCCACTGAATCCCCTACATTTGGTGAGTATTTCTTTGCATCTGTGACTGAATCTGCTATGGTAGTAATTAAGGCTTCATCAAACATCTCTCTGTCTATTTCTTTACTTTACATCTATTGTTAGTAGTCACTGTTTCCTTAGAATTTTCTTTACAGGCACGGTATACCATGGAGGGTGCCACCCATCATGAACTGTTTCACTAGGTACATATCTATCCAGTGCTTAATCAACTATTTTTCTAAGCCCCCACTTGCTTCTGCTAAGAGAACTACTTAAAGTTCTTGAGACATGACACTTGTTGCCACTAGATCTGATGTAACAGAGCAGGAGCAATGGAATCTGAGGACAGCTTCCAGAAAAGAGTGAAATAGATGCCCACTCTGCACACTGAAAGGACATTAGGAAATGACCAAGGAACCATCTACAGAAATAAACATAATCTTGTCTCTTTCTCCCTTAAGTTTATTTTTTTTTATAAATATAAAGCAGAAAATTTAAATGGGTTATTCACCTGAAACTTTATTCCTTCACTTTAATATGTATCACATTCAAAGAAAGTATTCAAGTGGTAATTTAATAAAGCTACAAAATCAAATTTATAATATTTTTACCTGATTGCTGATGGCAGATGCACATCTTCAAAAATTTCTAGGAAGTGGTGATATATTTTTCTCTTTGAACACAGGTCCTAGAAAGACAAAAACAGAAAATTATTCAAACTAACTATACTCATTTTACAAAGGATAGATTACTATTCACCATATAGCAGAGACGCTGAGTTGTGCAACAAAAAGTAGACTCTGGCCTCTTGTTTGACAGTCTTTTGATCGTGTCTATATGCGACTCAGCACCTCAACTGTATGACAAGTAGCAGTCTATCCTCTTCATAATGTTATAATTATTCCATCCTGGATTTTCCATTGTTTGATGATATTCATTTGACGGTAGTTACAGACTAAAATTTTACCCCTCCGTAGTTTATGATCAGCATGTGTGACTGCCATATGAGTGGCACAGGTCTGATTCATGGTTCTACCAGGGATTATTCCTTGATGGGAGAAACGGAAGGGGTGCACTCACAATCAGCCTCATAATGTGAATTCAGGAGCTATTTAAGTGAGTTGTGATGGCACCAGTTTTGCTAACTCAACAACATCCAGAAGTGCAGTATAATGTCCTTCCATACCACTTAACACTACTGGCTGCTGTATGACAAAGTTGATGGTTGGACCCAATTGGTCTGGCTGTGGCCAAAATGGTAGTGCTCATCTTGTCATCCTAAGATTACAATATTATCATGACTAAAAATATCCTGAGCATTCCACAAAGTAGTGTGAAATTACTATAGGTTAAGAATGTGACTGATATTATATTAAATGTCTTAAAATGAAAAAGGCACTTTTTTTGACTAGTAAACAATGAAAGTTTAGTAGATACGGAGATTTTTATAAGTAAATAATAGAAAGTCACAATTTCTTATTAATCACTGACCAATTACAGTGGAACAGATTTAGTTATTAAATATAAAATTGATACAAGGACACTTTTACAAAAAGCTAATACAGACACTGTTTATTTCAAACAGTTCTGTTACCTTGTAAAATGCATGTTTCAATAACTAGTCGTAAATCTTAACTTTAAAAATATTATAGGGCAATGACCAAGCAGATTTTGGAAGTTTATTAAAACATTTAAACATACTATTTGAGCCGTGTATCAACTCATGCTACACCTTGTGTTTAGATTGCATTGGTTTTCCTTTTCTTCCCCTGATATGTTTGTTTGATATGTTGTGTGCTTGGTTGTCTTTTCCCTTTGCTATCGATATCTGCATTTTTGTTCCTGGGAAACTTCTATGGAGGAAGTGAGATCTTTGACCGGTTGTAACCTCAGGTGGTGGCGCAGAAGTAGGGGCATTGCGTGCAGAGAGTGTGGTGGACACGGGACGGCAGTGTGGCTCTCCAGCGCGAAGCAGGCATGGTCGGTTGTACAGAATCCCCCCACAAGTAGTTGCTGTTCATTTCACCTTGGTGGGATGTTAACAAGCTTCTTTAAATCCTCCGTTTCAACACTGGAGTTTAAAAGGAGACACGTAACATGAAGGAGCAGTCACTACCCATCAACATTGCAGAGAAGATGTGAACTCTGGTGACAGAGCATGCTGTCGCGTGACCGTGGTGTGTTGGGTACACTGGCAACACGTGCGTGGTCGCATGTGTGGATCCTTGCCATCAAAGGTCGTGTACTGCCTGTTCGAGCATAATTGCAAGTTAAGTTCATGGAAGGTTTAATCATTAAGTAATAATTAACCAAGTGATGTTTCCTCCTCCTCTCGTTACTGTCCGATGGGAGGTGTAGTTTTGGCAGTTTAATTGTTTCATTATTCTGTCATGGGTTATGAGTAAATTCATGCTTCTTGTTGGTTGATAATGTGGTTGCACATTCAGGACTGTGTGTTGTAATGTTTCCTTGCACAAGGTTAGGTCTAATTCTGTCAGCGAGTTAAGCCATTGTACAGCAAGTTTTTCGCTGGCTTAAAGTCCGTGCAGTGACCAGCCTTAGAGTGGCAATTGTGTTGATGGGTGTATTTAAATTGGTCAGTATTCTGTCTAGCCTGAGCATCCCTGAGTGGGTGATTTGTGGCCGCCTTACACAGGTCTGTCATATCTGTTATGTTCTAATAATATTCCAGGACACTTTTGTTTGAAAAAATTTTAATTCCTCCAAGTTTGTAAATTCCTTTTATTGCCATTAATCGTGTGTTTGCTGAGACCTGTTTAATTTCTTTAATGGCCGTGTTGGTAGCTTCACTACCTCACCGAACCTTACTAACAAAGTTCTGTATTTACTTTAGTAGCCTGTTTACTAATGTTCTTTAATTTTTTTTAAAATTGTTGTATTGCTATAAATTAATTTGATTGGCATTAGCATCATGTTTTAAAAGGTAGCTTATTGCTGTACTGCTAGCTTCTGTGTTTTTAAAAATTTATTTTTAAAACTTTTGTATTGCTATAAATTACTTGATTGCCATTAGCGGCATGTTTTAATAGGTTGTTTATTGCTGTACTGCTAGCTTCTGTGTTTCTTTTTTTAATTTTTGTTAACTATTTTATTGCTATAAATTACTTGATTGCCGTTAGTGGCATGTTTAAAAGGCTTTTTATTGACGTATTGCTAGTTTCTGTAAGATACGAATAAAAGATTTGTGAAAATCTCAACTCGACAGTGAACTACTAGAAATTTGGCCCTGTTTTCCAACTTGTGGTGTGGCTTGTAGTAACCATAACCACGGTGTGTGTCACTGTTTTTTATGAGGTATCAGTCTTTAACAGCTTGTGTCTCAGTATAGTGAAGTCTAGTTTACCTCTAGTGTTGTGAAGCTGTATGTTCTTTATCATGTCTGTCACTTACGTTACTCTTGGCATAAAGCATTGCTGTATAGATGTATAGACCTATACATTTATAACACCAGAATCTTCAGCTTGATAAAAAGGGAATGGTAGTGTTCTTTTACTAGTATTCTGATTAGGTTTTCTTTTTTTTCTGTAATTGGACTTATATGATGGGAATGCCCCCATAAGTATGCCACAGGAAGGGCAGACTGGAAAAGGGCAAAGCATGTCATCTTCTGATACTCATTGGAGACTGTATCTGTCAGTTTCCACATGAGATAGGACACCTGAGCTATTCTCTTGCACACATAGCTAATATCTTTCAGCTAGTTTAATTTGGAATTAATGTGAAAGCCTGAAAGTTTTGCTGGTTTACTACATTGATGAAACAAATCACAACACCAAAAAACTAATTAATGTAGAGTAATGAAATTTTAGGAACACATTTGTCTCTGTAACATTTTTAAGTAATTAATATTGCAAGATCATTGATTAATGTAAGTATGAGATAAACCATTACAAATGTGAAATGCTGTTCATTAATAATCACTGTAACTGCCAGAATGTTGAATGCAAGCATGAAAACATCCATGCATCGTGTTGTACAGGTGCTGGATGTCAGTTTTTGGAAGGCCTTTTGCACTTGGTCAGTCAATACAGGAACAGTTAATGCTGGTTGTGGATGATGCCCAATGGTGTCACATATGTGTTCGATCAGAGACAGACCTGGTGTTCAAGCAGCCCAAGGCAACATTTTGACACTCTGTAGAGCATGTTGGTTTACAACAGCAGTATGTGGGTGAGTGTTATCCTGTTGGAAAACACCCACTGGAATGCTGTTCATTAACAGCAGCACAATAGGTTAAATTGCCAGACTGACACACAAATTTGCAGCCAGGATGCATGGGATAACCACAAGATCATTCCTGCTATCATACAAAATTGCTCTCCACATAACTCCAGATGTAGGTCCAGTGTGTTTTGTATGCAGATAGGTTGGTTGCAGGTTCTCAACTGGCCTCTTTTTAACCAACACATGGCCATCACTGGCACCAGAGCAGAACCTGATTTCATCAGAAAACACTATAGTCCTCCACCCTGCTCCCCAATGATCTCTTATTTGACACCATTGAAGACATAAATGGCAGTAGTTTTGGTCAGTGGAACGTGTACTATAGGGCATCTGGCTCGGAGCTGTCCTTCAGGTAACTGATTTGTAGCAGTTTGTTGTGCCATTGTGGTGCCAAATGCACCTCAGATTGCGGATACAGTACAATGTGCCACAGGCATACACCAAACACATTGGTCTTTCTTCTCGGTAGTGCCATGTGGCCATCCAAATCCCAGTCTTCTTGCAATCTTAAATTCTCACAACCACCGCTGCCAGTAATTGTGCACAGTGGCTACATTCCTGCCAAGTCTTTCTGCAATATTACAAAAGGAATGTCCTGCTTCTCGTAGCCTTGTTCAAACCCATAAGATGCTGATAATAGTGTCTTTGTCACCTTAAAGACATTCTTGACTAACATCAGTTCACCATGTCCAATCTCAAAGATAACTAATGCTCATGACCATTACAGAATGTGTTTAAACCAAACCTGACTGTCATTGTCATACTGGCACTACTAGGCCACTCTTATGTGACTAGCATGAAATTTGAGCAGACATCGTCTTTCAGCTGTAGTAGAAACATGCCTGTCAACTTTCTCACACAACTCCTCCTTGGTGCTGCTATTTTTTTCCATCAGTGTATTTATATTTTAATTAATTCCACAATCATTTCCTACAGTTTATCATAATTTCAGATGAGTTCATTACAAGAACAATCAGTTTATTGCTATTTCTAAATTTTCATTCATTGTTTGACTCAATTCTATGGTTTCATGGTGTATATTAAACAGTACCATGTCTTCTACAAAAAATACTCCTGAATTAGCGTTTTGCACAGGAATTTAAATCATTAACTGTAATTATGAAAAGAAATGGAGCAAGGCTTGAGCCCTATGGTATACCAGTTTGAAATATCACTTGTTTACAGCTAAAGATAGGTTGTGTACACCACCCTATTCCAGTTTGCAAGTAGGACATTAAAGGATATACAGTCAAAGACTTCACTGATATCACTAACTACAATAGATACCAAATCCTTATTTTCAAATGCAGTTAGCACCTGGGTGGCAACTTCATTGACAATAGTAGAAGTAGAAGTAGTAGTAGTACTTTTACTGTGTTAGAACCCAGTAGTCTGAGGGAGAGGATATAACCCTTTTTGGAACAGTTTAATATCTGGTTGTACAATAGAGACTCAACACAGAAGAAAACTGACCAACAGAAACAGGTTGATAGTTTATAGTGAAGGTAACAACTGAATGTAAACAATTAATTCAGTTATTTGTTAGAAAATAGACAGTTAATGTTATGTATTGGTTAAATTATTCATTCATTCATTTCAGTGAAGTCAGTCTATGGGAGTAACCAAATAAAGTACTTGATTCAGTGGGTTGCAGTTTGATTTATTGGTTGGTCTATTCATTCATTTGAGTGAAATAAGTTTTTGGAAGTGAACAAATGACTAAATTATTCATTCTTTACTTTCAAATGAAACCAGTCTGTAGTTTGGGGGGAATGCTGAGGAAGCAGCAGCACATGCATGTGCGTGCCTATTGTGTACTCTTTCCCAGAAAAGGATTTGTACAACGCTAGCAGAGTTTTCATTCTTTTTCTGTGCATGTCAACAACTCAACAATACTACTATTCAGTGAGTTGTTTCCTTTACTCATAAATTATTTACATTCTACCTGCACTTACAAAATATTGTTTAGGATTGTAATTTTAGCTGGATAAAACTTGTTACATATCCCTCTAGGTATATATAGCTACTCATAGAAATACCATTTTAGTGTTTTAGTATTCTATATTAGTGTATAAATTCTTGTAAAAATAACATAAATATCTAAAATACCTCCTGTAAGAAGAGCACACAGTTTCCAAATGTACACCAATAATTGAATAAATCATAATTTACACTGAATTGCCAAGGATACTGGTATAGGCATGTGTATTCAAATACAGAGATGTGTAAATAGGCAGAATTAGGTGCTGTGGTCAGCAATGCCTATATAAGACAAGTGTCTGTGCATTTGTTAGATTTGTTACTGCTGCTACAATAGTATGTTATCAAGAGTTAAGTGAGTCTGAATGTGGTATTATAGCCAACACATGAGGAATTGAACACGGCATCTCCAAGGCAGCAATGAAATGGGGATTTTCCCATACAACCATTTCACGAATGTACCGTGAATATCAGGAATCCAGTAAAACATCAAATCTCCAACATTGCTGCAATCAGGAAAAGATCCTGCAAGAATGGGACCAACAATGACGGAAGAGAATCATTCATCATGACTGAAGTGCAACCCTTCCACAAATTGTTGCTGATTTAAATGCTGGGCCATCATCAATGTTGACTTTCAGAGGTGAGGGCCCAGACATGTACCCCTGATGACTGCAAGACGCAAGGCTTTATACATTACCTGGGCCCATGAACACCAATATTGGACTGTTGATGACTGGAAACATATTGCCTGGTCAGACAAGTCTCACTTTAAATTGTGTCGAGCGAATGGATATGTACAGGAACATATACGGGTATGGAGACAACCTCATGAATCCATGGACCCAGCAGGTCAACAGGGGACTGTTCAAGCTGATGGAGGCTCTGTAATGGTGTTGGGCATATGCAGTTGGAGTGATAAGGAATCCCTGGCACATCTAGACACGACTCTGACAGGTGACATGTAAGCAAGCATCCTGTCTGATCACCTGAATCCATTCATGCCCGCTGTGCATTCCAATGGACTTGGGCAATTCCAGCAGGACAATGTGACACCTGAAACATTCAGAACTGCTACAGAGTGGCTCCAGGAACACTCTTCTCAGTTTAAACAGTTCTGCTGGCCGCGAAACTCCCAGACATGAATATTGTTGAGCATGTGTGGGATGCCTTGCAAAATGCTGTTAAGAGGAGATCTCCCCCCCTCATACTCTTACTGATTCATGGACAGCCCTGGAGGATTCATGGTGTCAGTTCCCTCCAGCACTACTTCAGACATTAGTTGAGTCCATGCCATATCATGTTGCAGCACTTCTGCATGCTCGTGGGGGCTGTACATGATATTAGGCAGGTGTACCGGTTTCTTTGGCTCTTCACTGTGTAACACTGAGCTGTGTCTGATAAGTTTGAGTTCAGACAGTTGATCATTATGTCAATATTATCTGCAAGCTTACTGTATTTGAACTGCCCTTCAGCATCATTTGGTGATCGTTTATGTAGAGTACTAATCAGATTGGGCCCATTTTGTTTCATTGTCAACCAACTGAAACTGAAAAATTTACGAAAAGGTAGTAAATTAAGGACATGGGACCAGGATGAATTGAAGGAATCAGATGATGACGAGACTTTCAGAGGGAACATTGGGAAAAAATTAACTGAAATGAGAGAAAAAAATATAATAGAAGGCAAGTTGGTAGCTTTGAGAGATGAAACAGGGAATGCACCAGATAGTCACATTGGTAGAAAGGCAAGCCCTAATAGAAATCCCAGGATAACACAGGACATATTAAATTTAATTAATGAAATGAAAAAGTACAAAAAGCAGAAAATTTTGCAGGTGAAGAGGAATACAGTCATCTAAAAAATGAGATTGACAGAAAGTGCAAAATGGCTGTAGAACAAATGCAAGGCTGTAGAAGCAAGCATAACTAAAGGAAAGACAGATGTCACTGACAGGAAAATGAAACAGATCTTTTGAGAAAAAAGTGTTTGTATGAATATTAAGAGCTCAAATGGCAAGCTAGTACTAAGCAAGATGGAAAAGCTGAAATCTGGAAGGAATATATAGAAGGTCTATACAATGAAACAAACCTGAGGAAAATGTTGTAGTGACAGAGAAGAGGAAGTATATGAAAATGAGAGGTAGATGTGGTACTGCAAGAAAAAGTTGACATGGCATTGAAAGTTTTAAGTGGAAAGAAGGAACCTGGAATAAATGACATTCCCTCAGAATTACTGAGATCCATGGAGAGTCAAGTAAAAGAAAATTATATTTGACCTGGTATGTAAAATATGTGAGACATACAAAATACTCTCAGATTTTACAAAAAAAAAAAAAAAAAAAAAAAAAAAAAAAAAAAAAAAAAAAAAATTGTAGTTGTTCCAATTTCAAAGGTAAATGGTGGTGACAGGTGTAAATAACACATCAATTTGAAAAGTCATGGTTGCAAAATACTGACATGAATTATTTACGGTAGATTGAAACCTGATATTATCTGAACTCAGACAGGAGTAGTTTGGTTTTTGGAGACCTGCAGGAATACAGGAGGCAATACTAACCCTCTCATTTATCCTAGAAGGTGCACAGAAGAATGGCAAACCCACAAGGTAGCAAAGCTAAAATAAAGGGAGTGAAAGGTTATTTATAGCTTATACAGAATTCAATTACAAGAGTTGAAGGACATGGAAAGGAAGCCATAATTAAAAAGGATGTGAGACTGGATTGTAGCCTATCTCAAGTTTCTTAAATTTGTGCATTGAGCAAGCAGTAAAGGAAACCAAGGAGAAATTTGGAAAAGGAATTGAAGTTCATGGAGTAGAAATAAAACTCTAAGGTTTGCTGATGACATTGTCATTCTGTCAGAAACAACAAAGGATTTGGAAGAGCAGTTTAATGGAATGGATGTTGTCTTGGAAAGAGGCTATAAGATAGACAACAATAAAACAAAAAAAAGAATAAAGGAGTTTAATTGAATTAAATCAGATGATGCTGATGGATTTAGATGTGGATATAAAGCACTAAAAGTAGTAGAGGTGTTTGCTATTTGAGCAGCAAGTAACTGAAGATGGCCAAAGGAGAGAGGATATAAAGTGCTGACTATAAATACCAAAAAAAGTTTGTGTCTGGAAAAGAGAAATATTTTAATATCTAATATAAATTTATTTGTTAAGAAGAGTTTCCTGGAAGTATGTGCTTAGATTGTACCCTTAAAAAGGTAAAATGTGGATGATAAGCAGTACAGAGAAGAAGAGAACTAAAGATTTTTAAATTTGAGACTACAGAAGAATGCTCAATATTAGATGGGTAGAGTGGATAAAAATGAGGAGGTACTGAACTGAACTGGGGAAAAAGAAATTGCCACAACTTGACTAAAAGAAGGGATCAGTTGACAGTACACATCCTGAGGCATCAAGGAATTATCAGTTAGATGGAAATTATGGGGGTAAAAAATGTTGAGGGAGACCAAGGCTTGAGAATAGTAAGCAGTTTCAGGTGGATGTAGGTTTATTAGTTAAGCAGAGATGAAGAAGCAGTACATGGTTTCTCTTTCCATACTGCCAGTGTGAAACAGGCCACTCATCTCCTGCCACCATGTCCAGTATATCATGTTGGACATGGAGGAGAAGCACTCAAGTCCTGTGTCATAATTCTGGTTCCATTCTACCACTGGACTCTAACAATATACCATCCCCCAAAAATCTGACCTACATCTACATCTACGTATATATGCTGCAGACCACTGTGAAGGAGGGCTGTATATATTTCCCTTTGCACCACATGCAAGAGCTGCTTCTCAGAGCATTCACATATGGAGCATGTTAAGAATACTTGAATGACTCAGTGTGTGATGTTTTAGTCAAATCTTGTCTCTATAATCCCAATGGGAGCAATACATAAGAGTAGCCATATATTCCTGTCTCTATCATTTAGAGCTAGTTCTTGAAAGATTATAAATAAGCTTGCCTGAGATAGTTTGCTTCTATGTTCAAGTATCTGTGAGTTCAGATTTTTCAGGAAGTCTATGATACTCTCCCAAGGAGCAAATAAACCTGTGACCATTCATGCTGCCCTTCTATGTATACTTTCTGCATCCCCTGTTAGTCCTATTTGTTATGGATCCTACTCAATTAAGAAATATTCTAGGGTGGACTGCACAAGTGTCTTGTAATTTATTTTGCAGGTAGATTGCATTTTCCCAGCATCCTACCAAACAGCAGAAGTTTTTCACCTGCTTTATCTACAACCAAGCTTATATAATTGCTTCATTTCACATCATCACCAATTTTTACAGCCAGATATTTTTGAGAGATGACTAATGCCAACTCTGTCCCTATCACTGATATAGGAGATGATGTTTTTGAGTTTTGTAAAGAGCAAAATTTTAAATTTCTGAGTATTTAAAGCAAGTTGGCAATCCTTACATCACTTTGATATGTTCTCAATATCCGACTGAATATTTCTGCAGGTTTCTTCAGACAAATTTCATTTCAGATAACTGTGTCAGCTACAAAAAGTCTAAAATTACTATTAATGTGTCTGCCAGGCCATTAAAACAAAATATGAACAACAAGGGTCCCAGCACACTTCCTGGGAGAATGCTTGAAGTTATTTATATATCTTTCAATGGCTCTACATCCATGATAATAAGCTGTATCCTCCCTACCAAGAAATACTCAATGTAATCACAGATTTCACTCATCTTACTTTCATTAAAAAGCATTGCTGTGGTATTGAGTAAAAATATTTTTCAGAAGTCAAAAAATACTGCTTTTTCCTGATTTCCTTGACCCAGGGCTTTCCATGCATAATGTGAGAATAGTGCAACCTAGGTTTTCTATGACCAACATTTTTGGAAACTCATGTTGGTTCACATGGTGATGGTTATTTTGTCCAAAATACTCCATTAGTTTTCTGCTTAGAATATTATCAAGGTGCCATTGTCATAGATTTGTTGGCCCTATTATTAAGTTCACACCATCAGCAAAGACCCCTATTTCTGCTTTTCTATTTTTATGTATTTATTTATTTTTATTTTTTATTTGTTTATTTAATTTTTTAGTTGCTTTATGAGTGTGAGATAGGAGGTCATTAGCGGTACCATAACTTAACACTCTGGAAAGTTAATAGTAATTTGTTCCCATTCAGAAAAAGATTAATCTACATCTACATCTACATCTACATCTACATGGTTGCTCTGAAATTCACACTTAAGTGCCTGGCAGAGGGTTCATCGAACCATTCCACTCTCGAATGGCTCATGGGAAAAAGGAACACCTAAATCTTTCTGTTCAAGCTCCGATTTCTCTTACTTCATTATGATGATCATTTCTCCCTATGTAGGTGGGTGTCAACAAAATATTTTCGCATTCCAAAGAGAAAGTTGGTGATTTAAATTTCGTAAATAGAGTTCACCACAAAGAAAACTGCCTTTGTTTCAGTACTGCCAACCCAACTCGTGTATCATATCAATGACACTCTCACACCAATTGCGTGATAACACAAAACAAGCTGCCCTTCTTTGCACTTTCTCAACATCCTCTGGCAATCCTACCTGGTAAGGCTCCCACACCGTGCAGCAATATTCCAGCAGAGGACAGGCAAGTATAATGTAGGCTGTCTCTTTAGTAGGTTTGTCGCGTCTTCTAAGTGTTCTGCCAACAAAGCGCAGTCTTTGTTTTGACTTCTCCACAATATTATCTATGTGGTCTTTCCAATTTAAGTTGCTTTTAATTGTAATTCCTAGGTATTTAGTTGAGTTGACAGCCCTTAGATTTATGCAATTTATCATATACCCAAAATTTATTGGATTTCTTTTAATACCCATGTGGATGACCTCACGCTTTTCTTTGTTTAGTGACAATTGCCACTTTTTGCACCATACAGAAATTCTCTCTAGATCATTTTGTAATTGTAATTGATTATCTGATGATTTTACTAGACAGTAAATTACAGCATCATCAGCAAACAATCTAAGGGGGCTGCTCAGATTATCACCTAGATCATTTATGTAGATCAGGAACAGCAGAGAGCCTATGACACTACCTTGTGGAATGCCAGATATCACTTCTGTTCTACTCAATGATTTACCATCTATCACTACAAACTATAACCTCTCTGAGAGGAAATCATGAGAGCTGCACGAGGCATCTAACATAATGCTTTGCTTGCTATCATTTAAAAACAGGGTGGAGCACAGGAAACACATGTTTTTTACTATTGAATGACTCGGACACAGTTTGATGAAAGTAATAAGAACAAGCATGAAGTGATAGATTTTTTAATGCAGTTTTGAAATATACATACTTTAATTAGGTTCAAAAAATAATGTCTTGGAGATAACGTCCTTCTTGCTGGATACAATTTTGGATCCTCTCCCGAAAGTTACACATGGTTCTCTCCAACATTTCATTTGGCATGGCTTCAATTTCCTGATGACTGGAATTCTTCAGGTCATCAATTGTGCGAGGCTTCTTCATATAGACTTTTGATCCCCACAAAAAGAAGTCACATATTGACAAATCGGGTGAGCAAGGCTCTCGCCATGTGAGCTGTGGAACCATCCTGCTAAAACCATATTTATCTGATGTCCACTTGACGCCTTTCAAGTTCTGGATGAGGAAAGTTGTTTAACATTTTAACATAGCACACTGATGTCACAGTCACTGCAGTTCCTCCCTCTTCAAAAAAATAGGATTTAACAATCCCCATCATTGAAATGCAGCACCACACTGTTACTTTTAAACTGTGGGAGGCTTTTGGTGTAATTCATGTGGGTTCTCTGACACCCAGTACCAGCAATTTTGAATCCTGACATAACCGTTTACATGAAAATATGCTTCATCACTCATGAATACTGTAGGATTTGCATCTTCCGTAAAAATTTTGTCCATTACATGACAAAACTCTCTGCGCTGCACAAAATCCTCTTCACTAAACTGCTGGATGATCATTATTTTGTATGGGTGAAACTTAGGATCATCATGTAAGATGTGGTGAAGCGAACAATGTGACATACCCAGCACTACAGCCTGTCGTCTAGGTGATCGTTTTGGACAAGCAAGAACAGCTACTCTCACTTGGTCTACATTTTCTGGAGCATGAAATGAATGTAGAAGAATAGGTGGTTTATTTTTCATTACAGATCCAGTAATTCTAAACACTGCAACCCATCGAGTACAGTATTTCGATCAGGCACTGCACCTCGACATCCAACTCTAAAATTTTGACAGGAAAGACACTGCACTGTGGCTACAGAATCATTGTTTCTAAAGTACAGCTCAACAATGAACACATGATGCTCTACACTCAAATGCTCCATAGCGACTGAAACTGCATTGTATGGGCAGTCTGACAACATTCATTCAAGGTCAATACCCCCTCTCGTCACCGCATACTAGCAGTTCAAAAAACATGCGTTTCCTCTGGTCCACACTGTATTAAGTGAAGCACTTATACCTCAAAGGCTTTAAACTTTAAGTTTCTCCAAAAGAATGCCGTCATTTTCACAGTTAAATGCCACAGATAGATCGCAAAAAATCCCTGTCAGTGAAAACATTTCATTTAGATATTTTGAAATGTGCTCGGTGGATGGAGACACTCTCCTGGAAACCAAAATGTAATGCTCAGAATCTTATATTTGCAAGTATGTTACAACATTCTTAAATACATTGCCTTTTCCAAACACTTTGAGAAGGAAGTTATTATTGAAACAGGTTGATAATAGTTATTAATGTTTGTCCTACTACCTTTCTTAAAGAGGGGTCTAACAATCATTTACTTTAGTCTGTCTGGAAATATATCTTGATAAAGTGACGTATCAAACATATGGCTAAGTGCAGTGGCTACACCATAAACACAGGCTTTTAATATTTTGCTTAAAGTGTTATCAACTCCTGGAGAATTTTTGTTTTAAGAGAGTTCATTATTTTGTTGATTTCATTGGAGCAGCAGGAGTAATCTCAGATTGATTGAATGTTTGTTGCACTGACTATCACATATGATGCAATGCTTTTTCTGTTTAGCTGACTGTATCAAGTTTCTCAGCTACATTTTGAAAATGATTGTTGAAGAGTCTTGCTACATGTTTGGAGTCTTCATTTCCAATTAAAACCAATATGCTCACAAAATGTTGTTCTCTTTTATTGTACTCTGTGCCAAGGCATCACATATTTCTGAAGTTCTCCTAACAGAAAAAGAATGAATGTGCACAAAAACTTCTGACACTCTCTTACTCTGTTAATTACATTTAAATTCTTTAACAATGCAATTCCTGTGTCTTATCATCACAGAATATTACTGTACCAAACTTCTCACTAAGCCATAAAGCAGGAATTCAAAAATTAAACACACTCCTCAACTATAAATATTATTGGAAGTCAAAGTATCACATCACATTAAACAGTAAAGCCTCCAAAACCACATATTCACATTATCTTTATCATCTCTCTTATAGAATACCACAAATACTCACCTGAGTTGCCTGCAAGAAAAAAAGTTGATCTGGTGTCCAACTTGAAATTAATGGCAATAACTCCTCAGAATCTCCCCAGTGCTTTAAGTAAGTACTGTAGGCAATCAACACACCAGTATAATCTGCCATTCGCTCATTAGCAGATAAAGCACCATTAGTCTGAAATAAGTCCGAGGTATCAGTGCTATATCTCATAAAGAACAAGATGATGGTCATAAGAAAATATAGCTCTTCAGAACCTATAAGAATTTATAATATCTGATAAGACTGTGCATGTCAACATGAAACAAGATGTAAGAAAATTTCAACTATAAATTACAATTAACAACATAAGGGAAAGACTGACAGCAGTCACTGTAAAGATGACATGTTCAGTTGCAGATAGGTGCAACAAAAAGACACATCAGCATCAGTCAAAGCCTTCTTCTGTAAAGCAAACACACACACACACACACACACACACACACACACACACACACACACACACACACACATTCATTAACACATATTCATTCAGACAAGCAAGTACACCTCATACACACATGACCACCATCTCCTGCAGCTCAGAGAAGAATGAGACTGTCATGTTGAATGAAAACAGCAGCCTGGAAGGGGCAGGGATATCAGGGTACAGATGGAGGGGAGGGGGAAGAGTGCTGTTGTAGAGCATGCAGGGACAGGACTGCCAAAAGGCTCATTATCAGAAGACTGTCGTAAGAAAGGTGCAGGAGGGAAAGAGGGAAATAGGGAGGAGGTGATAAAACAGACAGGGTGAGTGGGGTGGAAACGGTTTTTAATGAGGCATGTGGGAACAGTAGGTTACTGTAGGTTGGCCCAGGATAAGTTTAGGAGAAGAGGATGTGTTTTAACAGTAATTCCCATGTGTGCACTTGGGGAGGGGAGGATCCAGATGGCTTTGGCAGTGAAGCAGCCACTGAAATCAAGTATGTTATGTTCAATTGCATGCTGTGCCACAGGGTGATCTACTTGTGTCTTGGCCACATTTTGGCAGTGGCCATTCATCCTGGTGGACAGCTAGTTGGTAGGCATGCCAGTGTAAAAAAAAAAACAGTGCAATGAGTGCAGCAGAGCTGGTATATGGCATGGCTGCTTGCATAAATGGCCCAGTCTCTGATGGGGTATGATAAGCCTTTGAGAGGACTTGAAAAGGAAGTGCTGAGTAGGTGGACTGGGCAGGCCTTGCACCTCGCTCTTCCACAGCAGGGATATGATCCCTGTGCTAAGGGGCTGGAATTGGGAAAGGCATAGTGATGGACTAGGATGTTGTGGAGGTTGGGTGGGCAATGGAACCATTTTAGGAGAATCTTGCATAGGATGTCCTTCATTACAAGGCATGATGATAGGTACTCAAAGCCCTGCCAAAGGATGTGGTTCAGTTGTTTCAGTCTGGGGTGGTATTGGGTGACAAAGAGGGCATTCCTTGGTACCTGGTTCTTGAAGATGGTGGTAGGACTGGGTGGTGTGTAGGGAAAAGGCATTGGAGACCAGTATGTGGACAAGGTCTGGAGGATAGTGCCTGTCTGTGAAGGCCTTGGTGAGAGACTCAGGACTCCGGGCGAGGAAGTTCTTGTCACTGCAGACATGTCATCTCCAGGTGGCCAGGCTGTATGGGAAGGATTTTTTGATGTGGAAGGGATGACAGCAGCTGAAATGCAGTTACTGTTGGTGATTGGTGGATTTAATGTGGACAGAGGTGTGGGTGGAGCCATCAGAGAGAAGAGGTCAATGTCCAGAAAGGTGTCACTCTGGGTTGAGGATGACCAGGTGAAGTGAATAAGAGAGAAGGTGTAGAGGTTGTGAAGGATTAAGAATAGGGTGTCTTGGCCCTGAGTCCAGAGTGTGAAAATATCATCAATGAACATGAACCACATTAGAGGTTTGGAGTTTTGAAATGCTAGAAAGTTCTCCTTTAGATGGTCTATAAATGTGTTGGCATAGAAAAGTGCCAGGCAGATGCCAATAGCCATGCCGTGGTTTGTTTGTATACCTTCCCTTCAAAGGAAAAATAGTTGAGTTAGGATAAAGTTAGTAAAATGTATGAGGAATGAGGAAGTGTATTTGGAGTCTGAAGGATGTGGGGACAAATAGTGTTCAACAGCAGTAAGATCATGGACTTGAGTGATGGTGTATAGAGAAGTGGCATCAACTATTATGAGTAGGGGTATAGGGATCCAGGAGGTAAAGAGGTGGGGATGGTGAAGAGTTCGTGAAGGTAGTGATTGGTATCTGATGTCAGATGTTAGATTATGGACAATTAGTTGGAGGTGTTGGTCTTGAGGGCGGAAATTCTTTCACTGAAGGCACAAAAACCAGCTACAATGGGGCATCTAGGATTGTTGGGTTTACAGATTTTGGGGAGCATGTAGAAGGTGTGTGGGGGGGGGGGGGGGCGGTGTCATAGGGGGAAATGGATTCAGGGGAGAGGTTCTGGGGAGGGCCTTATGCCTTAAGCAGGGATTGGAGTTTATGTTGAACTTCTGGGATGAGGCCACTCTGGCAGAGGTTATAGGTGACAAAGTCCCTCTGCCAAGGTAGTCAAGGTAGTCACTGTGATCACAACAACAATGGTGCAGCCTTTGTCTGCAGGTAGGATGAGCAGGTCAGGATTTGTTTTGAAATTGTGTACGGCTGTCCTTTCTTCTGCTGAAAGGTTAGTGTTACACACACAACACATGGCTATCTGATCGATATTATTCAAAATATCTCCCTAAGGGGGTGGATATAACTCACCTGTTGAATGCGAGTTGAAAAAAAAAAAGTTCCTTTTGTTTGGCCAGGAGACTGTGATAGAGCATTCAGTTACATAAAGTCACTGCTAAAGACATTGTTGTACTGCAGTACCTAGCTTGTCCCAGCTGTAGATGCTCCTAATACAAGGTTGGAGTGGTGTCAGCTCACATAAACACTTATGGCTCTGAGCAGTGTACCACATACACCTGGAAAATTTTGGCTGCCATTCAATGCAATTATTCTCAGACAGAAAAGGGAGGCTTTATCCATGTACACTGTCTGAAAAATCCTTGTTTTCCTCTATGGCAGCAAGTTCCATCTCATCACTGACCATGAGCTGGTTGTGGTATTTTCCAGCCCCTGTTTGCAACTTTTCGACAATTCCAGTGCTAAGCTTCGTTTTTGAGCTAATGTGATTATGAGGTTCATTACGCATCGTTGCATCTGCCTGTGGGCACCGACCTGAACTTCGACAAAGCCAGATCAATGCTCATTTGCAGCACATGATGGAAAGACTTCCAGTGATGGGTCACCATTGTATTAACATGATTCACATTGTCCGTCGCATTTCACATAGTGTAGACCAGGAACTGTCTGCTAGGCCTGCCCGATGTAAAACTGACTGGGCACGGCCCATGCTGCCTGAGTTGTTGTTGTTCTGCAAGCAGAGGGTGCAGCCGAATTCTCACGTGCCCTCTGGTGGACAGGACTTTACTTGCAGCCACTGCTGCCCGTGATGCGCCGTGCTGATGTGCGCCTCCTGCTATATTTCTGGTGGCTACTGCACTCCTCCTCCTTCAGGGGGTGAAGCCACTGTGATCCACTGCATCAGCAGGTGGAGCGCCATGCAGTAGCGATAACATCCATGTCCATTGGAATGTTGGAGTTGGGGGCATCTGCCAACCCTCAAGCCGGAATGTTCGAATGTGGTTGGAAGTGACCCACATGAACAGGTCCCCGTCGTCCCACCACCAGAGCCCGAGCCAGAATTGATGACAAGCTGTCGAACTCCGGATCCCGTTCCACCTCAGGAGGGGCAAGACCCAGGGACGATGGGGAAGGCACGACCACAGGTGAACCAGCCTCCTGAGAAAATGGGCCTGCGAGGGAGGCTGGCTCTCACCAGGGCATCTATAACAATGGTGATGCTAGTGCTGGAGCTACTGGAGGCCGCAAAGGCTGAGAACCATCACAGTGTGGTGGAGTCACAGGTGGGAGGGGCGGTAGCATCCCCTGAGAAAACAACACAAGTGCCGGCAATGGGGAAACCGGTACCTGAGGGGTCAGAGGGTGGGTGCCCAAACGTGGATGTAGCTGATTTTGGTGACAACATATTTCCCAGTCCCCTGCCTGCAAGGTATAGAGCCGGCAGCCATTGTGGTGAAGGACCACCGCCGGTATCCAACGTGCATTGCGACGAAACCCACGTGCCCAAACCGACATACCCGGTGGAAAGCCGGGTACCCCGTTTTGTGAAGACTGGCGAGGACCAAGCCAGAGGAGGTGCAGCAGAGTCCTAGGTTGGCGCCAGTGGACGAGCTCTGCGGGGCTGCGTTCTTCCATTGGTGTGGTCCGGTATGCCATCAGGAAAATTGTCAACACCTCCTCTGCAGGAAATCCATGCACATACTTTTTCATCTGCGTCTTAAATGTGCGCACCATGCGCTTGGCTTCGCCTTTCGACTGTGGATGAAATGGGGGAGAGCAAACATGCCAAATACTGAAGTGCCTACAAAAATCCTGGAAGGTCTGCAAAATAAACTGAGGTCCATTGTCCAATACCAGGGTGACTGGCAGACCTTCCACAGAAAAGATTTTTGCGAGTGCCTAGATTGCAACTTCTGAAGTGGTTGAGGAGCATATGGGAATCGGGAATAAGCATCAATGACAAGGAGCCAAAACCCATTGAGAAACGGGCCCGAAAAATATATGTGAACACGTTCCCATGCCTGGGTTGCAGGCGGCCATGAAGAGAATGGTGACCTGAGAGACGCCTGTTGCCTCACACACTAGGAACAGGTGGCCACCATGTGCTCAATTTCTCTGTCAATACTGGGCCAGTGCACATGTCTGCGAGCCAAGGTTTTAGTATGGGAAACACCCAAATACCCCTCATGTAATAACGTGAGGACCTCCCTTCACAAACTTGCAGGAACAAGCACGCGAGGGGCTGTATCACCGGTAGCCAGAAGGAGAACGCCTTCCAAGACTGAGAGGCGGTCTCGTAGAACAAAATAATTATGAAGAGGATCCAAGGCCCTGCTGAACGAGGTAAACTACTTGCTGGAGAACTGGGTCAGCTGCTGTTTCCCTGGCTACTCTAAAACTAGTGATCAGGATGCCATCAACCACCTGGCGGGACGCCACATCCAAATGAAAACACATAATCTCCTACCAACTGAACTTAGGATCTGGGCACACCGGAAGATGGTAAAGGGCGTTGGCATTGGCATGCTGTCTGGTAGGACACAAATGAATGTCATAATGGTACTTAGAGAGGAACAAGGCACAGCACTGCAGTCTGTGGTCCACCCCATCCAGAATCTGAGAGTCGGGCCCAAATAACGATATTAATGGCTTATGGTCACTGATTAACTTAAACTTCATGCCATACAAGAAATGGTGAAACTTGGTAATAGCGTAGACAATGGCCAAAGCCTCTTTTTCCACTTGGGAGTAATGGGCCTGCGCGGGACTAAGAGTTTTAGACGCAAACGCCAGTGGCTGCTCAGAGCCATCCGCATTGCGATGGGCCAGGACCGCCCCCACCCCTTTACTGCGAGTCATCTGTAGCCAGGACCAATGGCTTATTGGTGTCAAAAGTAGCCAACAAGGCACTGACATGAGGAGGCCCTTCAATGAGGTGAACGCTTGCTCACATGTGGGTGACCAATCAAAAGGAACACCCTTGTGCAGAGGGCAGTACAGGGGGAGGGCTATGGTGGAAACCCTGGGTATGAACCGGTGGTAATAGGCAATCTTGCCTAAAAAAGCTTGTACAATACATTGGACCAAACTTCCTAGTGGCTGGACGCAGCGCCGAGAGATGGACGGTTGGAAGAAGTTCGACTTACACAGGTTGCAACTCAGGACCACAGACCTGAATTTGAGAAAGAGGGTTTGGAGGTTGTGCAAGAGTTCCTTCGTGCTGTGGCCTGTGACAATTATGTCATCCAGGTCATTAATACGATGAGGGATTGTCGACATGACGTGCTCAAGATAACACTGAAATATCGCCGGGCACTGGATATTCTGAACGCCAACCGCTGGTATTGGTAAAGGCCAAATGGGGTGTTGACGACCGCCAGCTGTTTGGAGTCCTCATCAAGTGGTATCTAATGATAAGCCTCCAAAAGATCGATTTTCGAAAAATATTTGCCTCCCGCCACGTCGGAGAACAATTCATCAGAACGAGGCAAGGAATAGGTGTCCACCACCAATTGGGAATTATTGGTGGCCTTGAAATCACCACAAAGACGTAATTTTTCTGAGGGTTTCCTGACAATAACGAGGGGCAAAGCCCACTCACTAGAAGAACGACCCCTAGGGCTGACAGCCGGTCAAGATTTTCTTTCACCTGAGGGCAGAGAGCCAAGGGGATCTGCCTCGCGTGTAGAAAACACGCGCGAGCTGACACCTTCAATATTAAGTGAGCTTCAAAGTCAGAAACACACCCCAGGCCTTCCTCAAAGATATCCTGAAAGTCAGGGACCAAAGATTACAATGATTGATAGGGAACGTCTTTGGAGACCAACTGAATGGTGTCTGTGATAGAAAAACCGAAAGCTTGAAAGGCATCCAATCCAAAAAGGTTAGTGGAGCCCACATCACTGACAACAATAAAAGTAAGAGGCCGAGTCACTGATTTGAACTTCAATTGACCCAGTAGGGGAATTAACTGTTTGCCATAACCGCGGAGACGCTGGTAAACTGGCGCCAATGGGGGCCACCCAAGGTCGGAGTAAGTTTGTGCATTCAACAAGGAAACTGCCGTGCCCGTATCTACTTGCAGTTGTAATCAGCGCGACCAAACCAACACCTCGATAAAGAGTTTGTGTGCCGATGTAGTAACCACAACCAACAGTGGGAACGTCTTGGGCCACAGATCGGAGCCACCAGGTGGGGAAGCTGCCGGCAGTGGAGCCCGCACTATCGGGTAAACACAGGACTAGTAGGACAACAGACCAACGACATCTGACAACAACCGACCACGAACAACTATGAGCGACACAACAAGGAAGAGATAAACAACAGAGGATTGTGGAAACCACAACACCAAACACCAAACATAAATCCGTTCAGAACCAGAGCCAGGCAAATGTCAACAACGACCAATGACCAGAATGCAGTACCACCGAGATAGAAATGAAATCCAGAGTGAGTACCAGACTAGCTGGACTAGGGCAGAACGGGTCCCTATATATGAAACCAGAGGGAGCGGCTATTGGCCGCTGTCTGCACGTGGCTTAGCGGTGGCGCCCTCGCTGTGCGGAATAGCTGCCGCGGAGGCGGAGCCCTCTATGGGCTGACCACGTCCATTTGTTCTGCCGCGTGTTCAACTTCCGCAGCGGAAGGTACTAGAGCTGATGCGTCGGGATCCTGGCCCAATGAAACTTCCTGAATGTCATCGTCCATGTCCTCTGTACCTGCTTCCTTCGATTCTTTTGGGGCTGAGCGGCAAACTTTAGCAATGTGTCCTTTTTTATTACATTTGCGACAAACAGCCCAACGATGGGGGCACTCTGACCGATTGTGATGTATATAGCACAACACACAGGTCGGTAACGGGGCTGGAGGCCGGAGCTCTGTTTACGCGCCATGCGGGAGCAGCCGTAACGGCCAGATTGTACCACTCGCACGTCGTCCACCCCGGACGCAGTGGATGCAGCCGCGCCGCCCTGAACTGCAGCGATGTCACACCACGCTTCCAACTGTTGACCTGCGGCGTGAAAGACTTCATATTATTGAGCAATGGACAGGACTTCCTCGAGGGAAGGGTCTTTTAACTGCAGGGCCCATTGCCGGACCTCCCTGTCAGGGGCCGAACAAACAATGACGTCGCGCACCGTAACGCGGGCATACGACTCTCGCGACTGCTCCGTGACAAAATGACACTTGCGACTAAGACCATGCAGGGTAGCGGCCCACACCCGGTAAGACTGATGGGGCTGCTTCTTGCATTGATAGAACTCGACCCCAGTCGCCACAACATGCTTGCGGCGGCGATAATAGGAAGATAGCAATGAATACAATGCGTCAAAAGAAAAGGACGAGGGTTCCTGCAACAGTGCTAGCTGCCACAAAACTTGATACAGCGAGGGAGATATCCAAGACAAGAAAAGAGCATGACATACCTCTGCATCGGCAACATGGAATGCCTGGAAATGCTGCCGAAGGCGATGTTCATGTGCATCCCAACCCTCCACCGTC
The DNA here is from genome assembly GCF_023897955.1 of Schistocerca gregaria. Lineage (NCBI taxonomy): Eukaryota > Metazoa > Arthropoda > Insecta > Orthoptera > Acrididae > Schistocerca > Schistocerca gregaria. The sequence goes on from NC_064924.1 coordinate 49,402,491, forward strand.
TCGTCATACGGGAAAAAGGGAGGAGGGAACGGCGCTGGAGCAAACTGCGTGGAGAGCAACGCCGGAAGCACTTGTTTCATGGTTGCCATGAGCTCCGTCTGCCGCTCAACCAAAACCCACACTAAACCCTCCAAGCTGCGGATAAGCTGCGAAACCGGAACAACGCCGCAACACACGAAAGAACGACCCTACTCACCACCAATTGTGTATTAACACGATTCACATTGTCCATCACACTTCACAAAGTGTTGACCGGGAACTGTCTGCTAGGCATGCCTGATGTAAAACTGACTGGGCACAGCCCATGCTGCCTGGGTTGTTGTTGTTCCGCCAGCAGAGGGCACGGCCGAATTATCGCATGCCCTCTGGTGGACAGGACTTTATTTGCGGCCACTACTGTCCATGACATGCCATGCCAATGTGTGCCTCCTGCGATCTTTCTGGTGGCTACTGCAACTGTGTAGTGCAGGTCACCTGACAAGATACCTTGCTGCAACAGGTGGCTGATTTTGTGTGCAGTGGTTGGGTCGAGTGCCTGCCCGCCAAGGGGTCTGGTCTGCTCTGCATCTACTTTCTCCTCTGTTATCGAGTGTTGGTAGTCAATGGTATTCACCTCCTTAGCACTGTTTGGGATGAGCCCAGAGTCATCACCCCTCTGACCCTGCAGGCTATTACTTTTGCTCTCTTATACTGCTGCAATTGGAGTATGAGTGAGGACAAACAGTGCAACAAACAGCAGGTGGCACCACCAAGAACTTTTTTTTGGTGGTGTATGCCACATCAACTGTGGGACTGGATCCATATCACCTTTTAGGCACCTTCTGTTATCCTATGTATGTGGTTGGTGGTTGTGGTTGATGCACTTACCCATATGTCCTGCCCATGTGCTCCACCGCCACTAAAGCTGCCATGAGAGCTCCCATTCATGTCTCTATGATTGAAGGTTTGCTCTGTATGATCGCCTCTGATAATGGTCTTGCAATTCATACTGGCATTGTTTCAAGATTTCTGCACATGAAATGGTATTGTCTACCTCACATTCACACCATTTTATCCACAATCAAATGGTGAGAGGGAGCATATGGTGCACACCTGTAAGATGCCCTTAAAGTGCTTCCGAGTTTGTCAATGGACTTGGCACTGTCTTTATTTCTCAGTACCTACAGGACCACACCACTGCAATGCAGAAGCACGGTGAAGATTCTCCATGGCTGACAATCCCAGACTGCTGCACCTTATTTGTCCTGTGCCTTGGCTTGAGGTGTGCTCGTGTCCTTTGTGATATGCTCTTAGTGTCCCTGTCTGAGCATGTACTTTTGGTCAGGGACTAGCAAGGAGTTACAGTAAGGATGTGAGCAATGCATGGTCAGTAAATGTTCACCATGGACATCAGCACGTGTTGCTCTCCTGCCATCAGAACCAGTTGTGCCCTTATTGAGGCGCCAACTCACTGTGCCCATTGTCATAGCAGATGCCAATTGGGAGTCCACCTGCAAGTGCTTCTCCCTTCAGGGGATTGAGGAGCTATTGGGCACTGACGGTGTTGAGATGCGGCCATCAACTGCATTGAGCGCTCTGCTGATGTTTGACAGTGGCTGCACCCGTCCCACATTGCCAATGGTGCAGTTTCTATGATTTCAGGACACAAGGTGTCATTCGATACACAGTTTGCCATCATACAGGCCACTACCAGCCATATGCTCCAGTAGGCCATAGACAGCTGACTGTCCAGTGGAAGTCACATTTCATTGGAAGCCAATGGAGACAAACACTGTCAAAACACATCTGGCATAGTGCATCTGAAACTGCCACAAAGTCATTAGGATAGACCTCGTCGTCTGCTCAGCCAACCAATGAGTCTCCAGCAATAGTCCCACCCATTTGGCCTCTTGCTTTTGTCCACCAACACCAGTTACCCAGGGTGGGGGAGAGATGTGGTGGTATGCTCACTTCCACTGCCACCATTGTGACTGAAGAGTTCACATTTAGCACTTCTGGCGGGAGACCAAGAAAAGAGCACCTGCTTTGTTTGCTGTCAGCACCACAACTGGCTGAGCATGGTCAGCTGCAAGTCAGAAACACCACCTGCTATTTCTCACATCATTTGTGCTTCGTGGAGGCTCTCCCTGTTGATTAGGATACTTCCATGATGACGAATTTGCTCGTTACTGGCCTGAAATGTTTTCCCACTGCTGCTTCCATGTATGTGCAGAGACTTTGATGCTTTGTCAGAGCAACTGTATTTGCTGTACCCTTGGTTGTTTGTAATAAAACTGTACCTACTAAACACTTAGTGCTTACCTGAAACACAATGAGATTTCCATCCTCTGCTGGATGAGATTTTTTGAAATCATATTCAGTGTTAATGCACATTTCCATTTCCTTGAATATTGAAGTTGAGTGAGAACTTAGTTTTAAATGTTCTTCATGAAACTCTCGCTTCATACCTAAAAGCATAAATAAACAAAGACAATAAGAGAAAGAACAGTTTCAAAAAGATTTTTGGAAGTCTGATGCTATGCTTATTACAATTTAGCTTGTATTTTCTGGAAAGATATGTATTTAGCGTAAAAAGTTGGCTATTTGATGTACTTATGCTAGTCAAATCTCTTTCACTTCATGGGAATCCAGGCTCTAGAACCAAATATTAATATAGATGTTGCATTTTGCAAATCTACATGAATAAAAACTTCTAGTAGTGTGGAGTGAGCCAGTAATGTGCATAAGTCAGTGAATATAGGCAGGAATGGTAAACTGTAATGGATGTATCATTCTATAAAAGAAAAACTGACCTTCAAAAAGCTACTGCATTTATTATTACAATTTGCCTAACTTTTTTATAGATAGCAGTATTCACACCTCTCAGTACATAAATAAAAAGGTAGAACAAAAAGATATTCACACTTCTCAGAACATAAATGAAATTATCTCTTTCTGACATCCACCTCAAATCACTGGCTGTTGCCTTTCATTGCACTTCTAAACATCTCCTTGTAGAAATAAGGAATACCAACTGTTGTACCTTTTATTTTAATATATTAATTATCTGATCAGTTTTGACACCAGATTAGTGTCATCCTCAGACCCCTACACAAATTAATGTCAAAACTGGTTACATAATTAATCAAAATATTTTACAGAAAATAGTGCTGTTGGTATTCCTTATTTCTACAAGTTTATGACCAGCAACAGTCTCAACTCCACTTTAATTTTGGGTTATCTGAAACTTAATTATTTTATGCTTGTCAAACAATATAAGGTTCCAAACAAACATAACTCCTCCAAGAACCGAGTGAAGTGGTGCTGTCGTTAGCAAATTAGACTCCCATTTGAGAAGAGCCCTCATCTGATCATCCACATTTAGGTCTTCCATGATTACTGTAATTTTTTTCAGGCAAATACCAGAATGGTTCCTTTGAAAAAAGCATAGCCATATTCCTTCATCATCCTACTGTAATCTGAGCTCATGCTCCATCTCTGATGGTGTGGTGTTGGCAGAACATTAAATCCAATCTTCCTTTTTTTCTCTTATACTCCAAGATTCCCATCCCTGCAGCCCTTGCAGTATCTTGCTAGTAAGACAATAATGCAAACCATCCATTATAAGCTTAAGCAGTAAGTTCCATGAAGTTGTTATTGAGATCAAATACATAAATCCACAAAAACTGACCAATAGACTAAGTACAGGAAATCTGTGATAATTTTCAAATTTAACAGCAATCCAGATAAGGGATATAGATACTTCATAAGGGAAATTTCAAGTTGAGGAGGGAAATTACAAGCCAAACTATCTGCAGACAAAAGCAAAGGTTGTCATGAGCAAAGTGCTTAAATACCAAATTGTACCCAAATCAATGACCAAAAGTGAGGCAATACTACTGTGATGCTTAACTGAAAGCTTTATAGGTGTATGCAAACTGTCAGTGGGTCAGTGCATTTACATCTTTATCTAGAAAGGTTCATCAAGCAGTGTGCCCAGCACAGTTCTTCACGTTCACAATCCCTGCTGGATCTGGACTTACATGCAGAGTGCCCCACACCACTGTTACTATCTATTGCATCAGTTTCTATGTTACTGCCTGGTGTGCCCTCAAACATTTGTCCCTTGATATCACAATTCCCATTGTACTACCTGCTCCATGCAGCTGCACACTACCACTGACAAAATGTACAGTATTAGAGAAATGCAAAATTACTTATGGTTCCTAGCTGACATGTGTTTACTGTTTAATTCTCCATATATGGACAAATGTCACAATAATGTCAGAACACATGAGTGGATCCAAATTAAATGTTCGCCTTGTAAATGTCCAGTACCCATTCACTGACCCTGCTCTGCTACAGTGTGACACAAGAGACCTGAGTGTCTACTATAGCAGACATGCATTTGGATCCTCCCATGAGGTCTAGTTTCACAGAACTGCAGGACGGGAACTTTCTCTCCAAAATAGCCTTTCTCCCATTTTATTCCTCCATGGTGTTGCTCAGATTTTTTTTCTTATTAACTTATTTACTCTTCTCTACTCAAGCTGCCTCTTCTTTCTTTACTCAGTCTTTTTTCCATCTTTTCCCTTCTAATCCACCTTTACTTCTTTTTCCATCCCTCCCTTCAGCATCTGAACTGAATCTGACATAGTGCTTATATATATGCTATTCTTAATCTTGTTCTCTGTCTTAGGAGTTTTGCTTTATTTCTGCTTCTCTCCATTTTCCAACAAAATGAATCCCTTTTAGCCTGTGCTTCTTGCTGTTCTCCACTTCTTGCTGTTCTCCATTGACTTAGTTCAAACCCATACAGTTAACTATTCCTCTCTAAAGTTAGAAGGACCTGTGTTTATGTGTTCTATTGGCTCTAATGTGAGTTTTACCTGCTAGGTAAGTACTGGTCATCTCATGTGTCTCTCTGTAAGTCTAGTGACAGACATCTGTCACTCTGGCATACAAGATTTTTAATCTTAGATTTACTGACACTTTTTAAATAGTTTTCCTTTACAATACTACATGCCATGCTTTTTTATTATGTTTCTGCCAAATAAAGAAAACTCAAAACATGATTTTATTATAGATTCCAGATATAAACAAAAATCTGACCCTATATATCACATCTGCTATAAGTTATATATATCCTGTGATTGCAAATTCCTGTTATAATTGCTTATAATTAAATTTTTAAAAAGATAACATCTGTAGTGCAATTCAATCACCATGCTATTGGGCTGACTGTAGCCAGAGTGCAGCCTTTTGTCACCATAGCAATAGGAGTTGAGGGTGGTCTGCCAATGTCCAGCCACATTTTAATGCTCAAGAAAGATCCCCTGTACTTATTTGACAGTAGGTTGAGTGGACTTGGGGCCATTCTGGAGGGACTGGAACAAGCAAAAACCCTTTCTCCACACCCAAAATCAAGTGCTCTACTCACTACACCATTACAGCCACTATAATTATGCACACTTTCAGTGCAAATATCATTATTTTTGTTCATGATTTACTCATCCACTTACTTAAATGCACAGTGTACAATTACTAAGTTGACAGCAGCGAAGAAACAGACTAAAAAGTAAACACTTTCTATCAGTGCTTCTGTTAAATGTGTAAGACATTCATTTGATATCAGTTAATAAACTGATTGCAAGAGATATCATTAAATGTTGGCCATATGCTGTTAGTTTACAAACTTCTCATAGTAGTGTCGAAATCATCAAAAACAACTGAACCATTATCATCAGCAGCAGATGTGCCACCTTCCCCAGCAGGTTCAAAATCAAGTCCAGAATCTGTGACTAGTCCATCAATCAGAAGAACAGAGGCAAGAACAGTGGTACCAAATGCCACTCAAATATCATCAGCAGAAGAAAAATCAACACCATCGAAGCATCATTTATCAGCTTCATACGCAGCTTCAGCGTCCACAGTAACGTCAGTGCCAACTGTAGTTCAAGATTTAAATGAAAATACAGTTTCAGCAAAAGTTCCAGTATCAATTGGAACACCAGTTACAGACTCAGCATCAAAACTGGCAGCATCTCCAACATCCACTGAATCATCAGCTTCAGAAACACCTCCAGCATCCACTGAAACAGCAGCTACAACTACAGATACAAGTATGGTGGCATGTCCAGGGGTAAGAAATACAAGGAGCTGAAAACATGTAATTCTTAAGGATTTTTGATACCCAGCCTCAGCAAGGAACAGCCGGTAACATTGGAAAACATGAGTACAAACTCCTCTCAATCTAATTTCAATAATTTAAAAATAAATAGCCTTAACATACAATGCAGTAAAAAAATATATTAGCACTTGAGATTGCAGCCAGTGAAGCTAGTATAGATTGTATTTGCATTCAAGAACATAAGCGCATGAGTTATGAACTAGAAAATATTTGCATTTCCCCATACAAATTAGTAAGTCATTATTGCAGGAAGGAAACAAGACATGGTGGTGTTTGCATTTATGTAAAACCTGGAGTAAAGGTTAAAAATATGACTGAAACTTCCTGGCAGATTAAAACTGTGTGCCCGACCGAGTCTCGAACTTGGGACCTTTGCCTTTCGCGGGCAAGTGCTCTACCATCTGAGCTACCGAAGCACGACTCACGCGCGGTACTCACAGCTTTACTTCTGCCAGTATCTCATCTCCTACCTTCCAAACAAGATCCCCTAAAAATATGACTGTAACTGAAACCTTGAATGAAGAAAAACATTTTGAGGCTGCAGCAATACAGTTGAATATGTAAAAGAGTAAATTAATAATAATGTCAATGTACAGATCACCATGTGGTGAACCTGAAATTTTTAGAAATAAGTTAGAGGCATTGCTCAAAATATTACATCATAAAAAATCAACAATAATTGTAAGTGGAGATTTTAATGTCAACTTATTGACTGAAGGTGCATCCAAAGATCAGTTCCTGAATGTTTTACAGAGCTTCAATTTGTACTCACATGTAACTAACCCTACAAGAATAACAAACTCTTCAAAAAGTCTCATAGATAATATCTTCACAAATATAGATGCCATAGATATAGATGTAATAAATGTTGACCTAGGAATATCTGATCACAATGCACTTATCCTTAAATTTCCCATAGCCCCTGTGACCAAAAATAGTTCATACCAAATGTACAAAAGAACCTTCTCCACAAATAGTTGCAGTCACTTCATAAATGCACTGACTAACCAATCATGGGCAGAAGTACTGTTACAAAGTAGCACAAACACTGCATATAATGATTTTTCTTCCCTTTTTATGCAGAATTTTGAAATGTGTTTTCCTCAGAAACTTGTCAAAACAAACACATATGGGCATACACATGCTAACTCCTGGATCACAACAGGTATTAGAATTTCCTCCAGGACCATGAAAATGCTTAAATATAGACTGACCCCAAGTTTGAAGAATATGTAACAAATCACAAAAAATATATAGAAAAGTAATTACAAAAGCAAAATTACTAATTAATGATAAATTAATAAGAAAATCAGGCAATAAATCAAAAAATATTTGGGAAATTGTGAAAAGGGAAACAGGTAAGGGCCTCAAGGATCAGGAAATAGTACTCAAAAATAGTGAAAATATTGAATTAAAAGATGAAACTCTGCAAATTACATTAATAATTACTTTTTAAGTGTACCAGTGTCATTAAGTAAAAACTTTACTAAACATGAGAAATTAACAGTCCCAAAAGTAGACAGTAGTATGTTGTTAACTCCCACAAATGATAATGAAATATTTAAGGTGATAAAGAGTCTAAAATGAAAAATGTCTGCAGGTGTGGATGAAGTGCTTGTGTCAATAATATGAGGTGCATTCAAGTTCTAAGGCCTCCGATTTTTTTTCTCCGGACTGGAAAGAGATAGAAAGATGCACATTGTTTTAAAATGAGGCCGTGTTCATTGTCAATACATCCCAGAGATGGCAGCACCGTACAGCAGATGGAATTTTACCGCCAGCTGCGAGAATGAGAACTGTTTTAAATACTTAAAATGGCAACGTTTTCCTTACTTGAACAGCATGCAATCATTCATTTTCTGAATTTGCGTGGTGTGAAACCAATTGAAATTCATAGGCAGTTGAAGGAGACATGTGGTGATGGAGTTATGGAAGTGTCGAAAGTGCGTTCGTGGGTGTGACAGTTTAATGAAGGCAGAACACTGTGTGATAACAAACAGAAACAACCTCGGGCTTGCACAAGCCGGTCTGACGACATGATCGAGAAAGTGCAGAGAATTGTTTTGGGGGATCGCCGAATGACTGTTGAACAGATCGCCTCCAGAGTTGGCATTTCTGTGGGTTCTGTGCACACAATCCTGCATGACAACCTGAAAATGCGAAAAGTGTCATCCAGGTGGGTGCCACGAATGCTGACGGATGACCACATGGCTCCCCGTCTGGCATGTTGCCAAGCAATGTTGACGCGCAACGACAGCATGAATGGGACTTTCTTTTCGTTGGTTGTGACAATGGATGAGACGTGGATGCCACTTTTAATCCAGAAACAAAATCCAGAAACAAAGTGCCAGTCAGCTCAATGGAAGCACACAGATTCACTGCCACCAAAAAAATTTCGGGTAACCGCCAGTGCTGAAAAAATGATGGTGTCCATGTTCTGGGACAGCGAGGGCGTAATTCTTACCCAATGCATTCCAAAGGGCACTACGGTAATAAGCGCATCCTATGAAAATGTTTTGAAGAACTAATTCCTTCCTGCACTGCAACAAAAACGTCCGGGAATGGCTGCGCATGTGCTGTTTCACCACGACAATGCATCTGCACATCGAGCTAACATTATGCAACAGTTTCTTCGTGATAACAACTTTGAAGTGATTCCTCATGCTCCTTATTCACATGACCTGGATCCTAGTGACTTTTGGCTTTTTCCAACAATGAAAGACACTCTCTGTGGCCGCGCATTCACCAGCCATGCTGCTATTGCCTCAGCGATTTTCCAGTGGTCAAAACAGACTCCTAAAGAAGCCTTCACCACTGCCATGGAATCATGGCATCAGCATTGTGAAAAATGTGTATGTCTGCAGGGCGATTACATCGAGAAGTAACGCCAGTTTCATTGATTTCGGGTGAGTAGTTAATTATTAAAAAAAAATCGGAGGCCTTAGAACTTGAACGCACCTCGTAAAAAAAGTTGCCCAACAAATTATAAAGCCCCTAGTACATATTGCCAATTTGTCTTTCAGGTGTGTTCCCTGAGAGGATGAAAATCTCTAAGGTTAGACCTCTTTTTAAAAAAGGAGATCCATACAAGGTAGAAAATTAGAGACCAATATCCCTTCTCCAATCATTTTCAAAAATTCTAGAGAAATTAATGAAAACCAAACTCATAAATTACTTAGATGCTCACAAACTTCTAAACTGCAATCAACATGGCTTTCGCTTGGGCCACAGCACAGAATCAGCTATCCATGCCTATACAAAAGAGATTTCAGGAGTCTCGACACTAAAAAATATGTAGTGGGAATTAACTTAGATTTATCTAAAGCTTTTGATACAGTAAAACACAAAATTCTGTTAAACAAGATGGAGGCAATAGGTGTAAGGGGAGTTGTGAAGCAGTGGTTTGAATCTTACATTCAAGATAGAACTTAGGTGGTAGAAATCATTGCAGAACATAAAAATCAGAAAATCAAGTGGGTCTCAGATGCAAAGAAACTGGAAATAGGTGTCCCACAGGGCAGTGTTCTTGGTCCCTTATTATTCTTGCTTTATATAAATGACATAAAAAATTCTAATATTTCTACCAAAATAATGTTGTTTGCAGATGACACTAGCATAATTATAAGTGATGATAAAAAATCATTAACCGCCACAACTGACATAGTCCTGAAATATATTCAACATTGGTTTAATGCAAATGAGTTAACACTTAATCTAAGTAAAACAAATTATATACCGTATGGCAAAGCAACTCAAGATATGGACCTCCAGTTAAAACTAATGGATAATAAGATAGAGAGTGTACAATCCACAAATTTTTTGGGCATGCACATAGATCAAAACTTAAGCTGGGAAGACCATCTCAAGTACTTATCCCACAGGCTCAATTAGGCATGTTTTGCATTGAGGATATTATCTACAGTATGCAGCACAGACTATACTATACTAGACTAGTGTATTTTGCTTACTTTCACTCGATTGCGTCTTACAGCATAGTGTTCTGGGGTAAAACTAAATCCAGCTTAACAGATATCTTCAAATTTCAGAAAAGAGCTATACGAATCATAACACATAACTCTCCAAGAACTCATTGTAGGCCCCTTTTCAAAGAACTGTAAATACTCACAATACCATCACTGTATATTTTTAAAAGCATTCTGTGTACAAGAGCATCTATGAAAAATCTACGTACAATTGAGGACTGCCATAATTATATTACTAGAACTCATAAGAATTTGTATGTACAAAGGGTAAGGACAACACAAATCCAAAAGCTTGTAAGTTATTTTGGAATACAACTCTACAATGATCTGCCAATGTACATGAAGGCAATAATAGATGAAGTAAAATTTAAGACTGAGCTTAAAAATTACCTTTTAAGCAAAACTTTCTATGCTGTAGATGAGTACTTTGATTGTGTGTAAATTTATTGCCAAAAATTTTAATTGATATATCTAAATTTGTACTTTTAAAAAATGCGTTGAAGTGATATTCCATTATTATGTCTCTAGTACTTGTACTAGTATGATAACTTTGTTGTGACAATTCCTACATCATGTAAATGATATACAGGAAGATAATAAAATGAAATGAAAATGAAATAGATGTGCCACAGAAATGATACAAATAATAACCAATATTTGCACACGATTTCTTTTTTCAAAGATTCCTGACATCAATAAAAAGATAATAGTGCCATGGCTACCTTTGAATTCAAAAAAATAATATAAAACAAATATATTTTATGGAAAAATATAGTAATAAAAAGTCCTTAGTAGAATATAAACAATTTGAGATAAGAATGTGTTGAATAGCTGAGTTGCTGAATTGTTGACAGGCACAATAAATAGAGTGAGAACTTCGCTGGTTATTAGACAAATTCTTCTTCAGAGCTATAGAGTTCATATGCAATGCATACATTTCTACAGTTATACTGTCCAGGCTGACAACATTATGCCAGCACTGCAGCTTGACTCAAATGAGAGGTCATGTCAGATTAAGTTGGTGAGGGTAGAAAAAAGGGAGGGTACAGCAGTTAGTACTGAAGTAGGGTGGTTGATGGCTGGAAGAAAGAGACATCAAATCTGCAGGATAAAATGCAGTTCCAGTGAGATCTTGCCAGAAGCAGGCAGTGGGAGATGAGCAGAATGCCCAGTGGAGGAGTGGATTGGGAAAATTGTGGAGAAGAGAGTATGAGACCAGTATGATTGACATTAGGGTCATGTGGCAGGGTTTGACATGAGTGTGGAGCAGGATCTAGCAGAGACTGAGGTCAGGACAATTAAGGGATCAAATTATGTGTTGCAAGAACATCTTCCATTTATGTAATTCAGGGAAGCTGATGAAGGTGGGAAGGACCCACATAACATGTGTTGTGATGAAGCCATTGGAATCAGACACATTATGCTCAGCAGTATTTTGTGCCAAAGCATGGTTGAATCTACTTTAGGCCACAGTTTGGCAATGGCCATTCACTCTTGAGAACAGCTGATTGGTTGTTGAATAAAGTACACTCACAGGTATTCAAACAGACATAATTTGAAACTAGTAATTGAATCCATTACCTGCTAATGACATGCTTCAGCTCTGAAATTGAACACGTTCATCTTAATGGGTGGAAATCTAATATTTTTCTACTGTATATATAGTAAGACAAAAGGGGGAGGGCTATATACACACAAATGGAGTTGAATTCCAGACTTTCAGGTTAATGAATGTTGTGTTTAATAGTGGTTTTTATGTTGTGTCACAGTAGTGAATTAGAAAACACACTAGTCTGTAGTACCAATAGTTTACAAGCCATCTGTAGGAAGAGTCTTAAACAGTTTTAATCAGGTTATATGTACTTAACTGTAGAACCAGTGGAGAGTGCATAACTACAAAACTACATTAACATTTATTAGAGGGCAAAAATGCATAACTATAATTCACTTACCAACAAAATCAAACATGTGTGCAAGTTCATGTGCCATTACAAGGCCTTCTCCTGCCATGTTAATGTATTTTGGAAGTGGAGCATCGTTACTAAATTTTGACAGAAGTCCAATTGGAATAACTGAAACATAAATTTGGAATGATTTTGATTATTCAGAGATTTACAAATGCAAACGACAATGACAACACTTTAATCAACTCATTCATTCCCTGATGCACCTACAGAGTTCCACCAATGTCCATAAATCAGAAATGGAGGTTGGAATTCTGTGTTCAGCTGGCATCAGGACCAAAGGAAACAAAGCAGTAGCGCATCTGATAAGGACAGAAGGGAAATTAGCCAAGGTCTTAATGATGAATCATTGGGTGAGTTAGGAAAACCAAGAGGTGATCTAAATCACAATAACTGGACAACAATTTAAAAACAAATCTTTAATGCAAGTCCTGTGTGTAACTACTGCACCACTATTTTAGTACATAGATCTCATGATGACAGACAACAGCTGAGGATGAGGAATGAGCTGAGAAGTTCAGTAACAGACAGAAACAGCTGTTATAATCTGTATGCAAAACTGATGACTGCCATTGACACAAGTTTGCTTATATCAGTAATAAAATGCATAATCTGTGTACGACAAACTTAAAATATCAGTAAAGAATAATAATATTATCTTTTACTTTGACAAAATCTGACACTTTCGCAGCTACATTAGTTACTGCCCATTATCTTAAATTCTCATCTTAATGTAAGTTTAATTGTGAGGTTACTGATACTTTTTGAAGAAAGTCTGTTTTATACAAGCAAATTTTTAATACTATCTCCCACCTTCTATTAGGTCATCGTCTTGGTCTTTCCTTATGTTTTGGAATGTGGTGAAGACATTGTTTGGTTAATCTATCATCTACTACCCATTCTCCTGCTATATGTATTGCCAACCTCCATTTCCATTTCAGTCTGTTCTTTGATCCATTCGTTCAGTTTCTTGTCTCCCCTGTTGGTTCCAAATATGCATGATTCCATTTCTCAGAGAGCCTCACTCAGCTTTTGGCCCAGTCATTGGGTTCAACTGCTCTAAATACAAAAACTCACTAACATTTTCTATAATGACATACATAATTTATACTGTTACCTTTCTGGCAATTCAATCCCACCTTATTATCTTTCCCACAGGCAAAGATTCCACTACAGTTGTCATGAATCATACAAACTATGTGACAGAGCGTCTTCACCAACTTTCTGAAACGTGTGTATACAAACTTTATAACCACAGTCCCATCCCAGAAGTACAACATGGCCTCCAGTAGCTTCTCAAAGCCTCTGGTCCATGCCAAAGGCTTACACCTGACTGCATCTTCCTCATCAAACCAGCAATCCCCCACTCTCTAACCTTTTAACTACTCTCTAAACTCCACAAACCAACATCACAGGTGCTCCCACAGAATGAAACTTTGCCTTTACTGACCGATACCTCCAAACTATTGTCTACAGCCTCCAATTCTACATTCAACACACTTCTTACTTCCTTCACCATACTTCCACAGTTCCTGTCCCATTACCACCACACTCCTTCATAGTTACTGTGGACCAACATTTCCAATACCCATTACCTTGTGTTCATGGCACACTAGTTTTCCCAGTGTCTTTCTGATACCAAACTCACCACCTCTTTCCTAATTCTCATAACTAACCACACACTTGTTAACCATTATTTCACTTTTGAATGCCTAATCCATAAACAAATGTATGGTACTGCCATTGATACTCACACAGCACCATCCTGTACCAACTTCCTTATAGACCAGCTGGAGGAAGCCTTTCTATCCAGTCTACACCTAAAACCCCTCGTCTGATTCAGATTTACTGGTAATTGCATGGTCTGGACTCAGGGCAGAGGTAACTTCTGCTCTTTCCTCCATAATCTCAACACCTACTCTCACATTTGCATTATCTGATTCTTTTCAATGCAATGAGCCACCACCCTAGATGTGAATTTCCATTTCTCAGATGGCTGCATAAATATGTCTGTTCACATCAAGTGCACCATCCACTAACAGTACCTCCATTTTGACAGCTGATGCATAATCCATAACAAAAAGTCTCTTCCTTGTAGTTCCACCACCTGTGAACACTGCATCTGCCATGGAAAATAGGGTTTACTGAAATATACCAATAACCTTATCAGAGCCACTAGTGACAGACTATCTAGCTCATCCATATACAGATCCCCCACACTAGTTACTGCTCTGACACCATTAAAACCTGTTACCCTGTTACCCAGCTACAGACCAGCACTCCTCTGATCACTCGAATCATCCTTGCATTAAAAAGTTGAATAACATTCTTCACCAGGGCTTTGACTACTTCACATTGTGCCCTGAGATGCGGGATATTTGCCCACTCAACCTACAAAATATTCTTTGTCCATCCCTATTACAATCCTGCTCCCAAACCTGCACCTCATGAACATTCCGTTGTGTCTGGCCCAGATGCAAGGCCTTTCTCATACACCCACCCACCACACCCTACCACAGTCCAGTCACAGGCATTTCCCACCCAGTAAAAGGCAGATACACATGTGGAAGCAGAAACTTGACCATTCAGTAGCCGTACATGCTGTACACTATGACACAAATGACTTCAACAGCTACTTCACTATATGGACACTTTGGATGCTTCCTCCCAGCTCATATTTCTCTTAACTATATGGATGGGAATTGTCTCTCCAACATACCTTGCACTCTTGCAGTCTTTCTGTTTCCTTTCCCAAACTCCATATTCATTTTGAGCTCACTCTCCTCTCCCCTCCCCTCTCAATACTATACCTCTTATATGCTCAACCCTCTCAACTCCTTTCACCTTAGTGAGCAGCTGCTGAGTCATTTTTCAAAATACCTCTCTCACACAGTCATGCTACCACGTCCTTGCCTCATGTGTCCTTTCCTACCTCTCCCCCACCTCCATCTATTTTTTTACGATTGGTGTTGCCACATGATTGAATGTTTCAGCTGGTGTGCGCGCGCATGTGTGTGTGTGTGTGTGTGTGTGTGTGTGTGTGTGTGAGTACTTTTT
Source organism: Schistocerca gregaria (assembly GCF_023897955.1). Taxonomy (NCBI): domain Eukaryota; kingdom Metazoa; phylum Arthropoda; class Insecta; order Orthoptera; family Acrididae; genus Schistocerca; species Schistocerca gregaria. The sequence continues at coordinate 49,417,664 of NC_064924.1, forward strand.
CTAGAAGGAGCTTAATGCTAGTGTGACTACTGCTTCCTGTTATCTGCATCTATGCCCCATACATCAGTCTGCTATAGCTGAGTTATGCCTTTTCCTTATTTTACACATCTTTGTCTCACTATGTTAGTGCCAGTATGGTTATAAGTGATTTTCAGGCATTCAGTTGGTCTTAATCTATTATGTTCCTTCTGTATTTTACCAATTTAAAGGCCTGAATTTGAAATGCAATTGCTTACAGCAGTGAATAGAAAGGATACAGATATGAGATAGCTATAGACTACAAATGGATTACTGAAGTTTTCAGCACAGAGAAACAACAAGTGAGATAGTTACAAGTAATGTTCTCTTTCTGTTATTTGTGGGTACTGAATGATGTTTAACAACACTGATGTTTAACATCAGAAGATAGTCTGAAAGCTGAAAATTTCTACCACTCTTTTTCTTTGTGCCTGTCTGGCACTCAATGCCTCCTCTACATGGCGAGTAGCAATTTATCCTTTCCCATATTGTTGCTATTCCATCCAGGACTTTCCACTGTTCAAAATTATACATGATTAGAGGTTGTTATGTATTCAACTTGAAAGCTTATGGTTCTCCTAAGGCTTGAATCTTTTGTACACACATACTAAAAATAATAGTTGAGCAAATTAACGTGTATCTCTGCTCATGTGCCTCACATCTACAGCTTTTTAAAACATTGGTTTTGCTTTGTTTAGTGTAGAAATTTGCAACTTTCAAATGTTTTAAGTGTTGTTTTATTTCTGACTATTTGGACTAAAATCACACACAAGATAAGTATATGTCATCAGTAATCTCAATATCAAACTCTACATGTAGTAAACAATTGTAAAATTTACTGAACCATTTGAAACAAAATTAAGAGTACCATACATATAGGATGTCAAATCAAACAGCTTTCAGTCATCTAATTTCCAAACTTATTTTATTTGGATAGCAGTTTTGACAATTTACTACACTATCTTCAGCCCCCCCCCCCCACCCCCCACCCCCCACCCCCCCCACTCGAATGACATGTAGGAAGATTCCAACCTAGCTTGCAGTCAAAATAGGGGACAGCATTCAAATACTGGTATCTGTAGAAATCTGCTTGATACATATGGTACATATACATAGTTGGTATGTATGGTACAACCATACATATGGTTGTTCAGTGTGTTTATAAATATACTGTTACATTTGCTATCTGGCAATAATCTGATTGATGAAAGATAAAAAGTTAAGTGCATAACATTAATGTTTTATTTTAGCAATAGCACAAGAAAAATCATAAAAACTCACCAACTGTGTTAAGGCCATATATTACATTGCCAGTATTCTGGTATGGATATTTGAAATGAGACCATCTGCAACAAAAATAATTTTATTATAGAAATTTGTGTTGATTCTGAAGAATGTGCATGCATACGTGTCCAAAGGAACATTGCATAGTACATCTTAACAACACAGGCACTCCGATACCATATTTATCCACCAATACCACACAGCAAGTTTCAATTAAAATGACACCCCCCCCCCCCCCCTCCCAACCCCCCAATATGGCAATTACATAATGTGTACAAATACAGGTTGTGATGCAGGAATGGTGAAATACAGAAGTTTGCACCTGGCTGTGGGTCACAAACAGATAGACAAAGTGACGAACAGATAGACAAAGTGGTTAAGATAACTGCTTGTTAAAGTGGGAATTCCACATTTGAGTTCCAGCCTTGCACAAATTTTCATTGTCGTCATTCCATTATACAGCTGGTGGTTGCCTGTATTTGCAACCCTTGAATACATTTCATGTATTTCATGATGTCTGTAGTTACCACAGTACCTGTTGTGTTGGACATGTTTGCATGTCCAAAGGAACTTGCATATTACTTCTTGAGAACACAAGCACTACAAAATTGTAGCAGCCAAAGATTAGTTTCCTAGTTCCCATTTTCATGTATGTCTCCATAGCATTCATCTTCTATTTGTTTTGTTATGGAGGAATATGTTAAAGCCATGGAAAGCATTATGAAACAAAATGAGAAGCACAATAAAACTGCCATCTTTGTAACAACATGTGAATCACCTAAGTTGCTGGAACACATTAAGGCAGGCTTCTCCCTTTCAAAAGTAAAGCAACATTTGCAAGGAGCAGTCAAATGTAAATGAGACAGATGGAACTGTAATTAAACTGTTTATTATTTCAAAAGTGATTTCCATTAACATTTATCCCACTGTGAGACAAGCTGGCCAATGCCTTCATCAAAAAATGTCTGCAGTTGTCTACGGAACCATGATTGTAGCCAGGCATACACTTCTTGATTCAAAGCAAGTCAGCAGCCACAAATATCTCTCTTCAGAACCCCAAAAATATGGAAACTGCATTTGGAAATATTGGGCCTGTATGGAGGATGTGTGGGGGCTTCACAACAAAAATTTTCTTTGTAGTACAAACAACCTTGGCAACATGTGGGTGGGCATTGTCCTGCAACAAAATGATGCCGGCCATCAACATTCCCAGGCATCTCAACCTGATGGCATGCTTCCATTATTGCACAGTAACCACAAACCACTATGCACCAATTGTGACACTGTGTTCCAGAAATTCAGTGAGCAGCAGGTCCTTGCATTCAAAGAAACAGGTTATCATGACTTTCCCAGAGCTGACAGGCACAGCTTGGAGTACTTCCATTGTTCACTCTGAAGCTTTTTTCTGGTTTAAAATGATGACAGTATGTTTCATCTTCCACAACAATACAGGAAAAGATATACATCACTATGGCACTGTTTCAGATGTTTCACAGATGTTGACATTCTGTTCAACTTCTGCTCCTCTGTCAGGCTGTGGGGAACCTACTGTGCACAGAATTTCTGAAAATTCAAGCACTGTATCACGATAGTGCGAGCAGTACTGTGACTGACAACCAACATGAGCTGAATATCTTCCACCATCTGCTTTCAGGGGTAATACCATGAGGGTGTGTACTGGTAGACTGCTGTCTTTCAATGATGTCTGACCTACTTGAAATTGTTTAGTCCATGCAGACACAAACATATCACATACTTTGTTTGCCATACACAGCAGACCTTTGGGTTAATTAGTTAGTTGCATGTTCCACTGATCAATCGCACAGTACAGTAGCCGTTATGATGTGGAATGTGTGAAGTGCACAAGAAATGCACATATGAAACAATATATTAAAAACAAAGATTCCAAGACTTACCAAGCGGGAAAGCGCCGGTAGATAGGCACAATGAATAAAACACACAAACACACACACAGAATTTCGAGCTTTCGCAACCGGCTGCTGCTTCGTCAGGAAAGAGGGAAGGAAAAGGAAAGATGAAAGGATGTGGGTTTTAAGGGAGAGGGTAAGGAGTCATTCCAATCCCGGGAGCGGAAAGACTAACCTTAGGGGGAGAAAAGGATAGGTATATACTCGCGCGCACACACACACACACACACACACATACACATATCCATCCATACATACAGACACAAGCATACATATTTAAAGGCAAAGAGTAAGGGCACCTTCCCTACCCTCTGGCTCCTACAACCTGAAAACAGCTTTTGCATCCCGCAACTACCCTCCCGACCTGGTACAGAAGCAGATAACCAAAGCCACTTCCTCATCCCCTCAAACCCAGAACCTCTCACAGAAGAACCCCAAAAGTGCCCCACTTGTGACAGGATACTTCCCGGGACTGTATCAGATTCTGAATGTGGCTCTACAGCAGGGATACGACTTCCTAAAATCCTGCCCCGAAATGAGATCCATCCTTCATGAAATCCTCCCCACTCCACCAAGAGTGTCTTTCCGCCATCCACCTAACCTGCGTAACCTCCTGATCCATCCCTATGAAATCCCCAAACCACCTTCCCTACCCTCTGTCTCCTACCCTTGCAACCGCCCCCGGTGTAAAACCTGTCTTATGCACCCTCCCACCACCACCTACTCCAGTCCTGTAACCTGGAAGGTGTACACGATCAAAGGCAGAGCCACGTGTGAAAGCACTCACGTGATTTACCAACTGACCTGCCTACACTGTGACGCTTTCTATGTGGGAATGACCAGCAACAAACTGTCCATTCGTATGAATGGACACAGGCAGACAGTGTTTGTTGGTAATGAGGATCACCCTACGGCTAAACATGCCTTGGTGCACGGCCAGCACAGTTAGCTTACTAATTTCTATATCCTTGAAATTGGCAATTATTCTGATCGCAAAAGTTGATGAAGCTAGTCACTTTAGGAGATCCAAAGTATGAATTTTCCAATTAAGATTCTCATCTATATGTACACCCAAAATTTTAGTATGCTCTACCCTGTCTACTGACTTCTGTTGATGTGTTATATTTATTGAAGGAATTGTACTTTTTGTAGCAGAAGATTGGATGTACTGTGTTTTTTCAAAGTCTAGAGCAAGCTCATTTGAAGAAAACTAATTAATGACTTTTGCAAACACCTTGTTTGTATCATTTTCAATTTGACTTTCTTTTACTGGATTAATAATGATGCTTATATCATTAGCAAACAGTGTCAATTCAGCTTCCAGTTTCAGATAGGAAGCGAGGTCGTTCACATATATTAAGAACAGAAGGGAACCCATGATTGAACCCTGTGCAACACCTAATGTAATTTCACCTCAGTTAGATGAAGTGGTAAACTTATTTAAATTATTTGACCCATATAAGGAAACTTTTTTCTTCCTGTTCTGTAGGTATGACTTAAACCACTCATATTCTATTCCATGGGTATGGATTTCCCTTCCTGACATTCCTTCTGCACTATAAAACTGACCTCTTTCTTGGCCTCCATGCTGAAATTGGACATTCACAACTCACTGACCTCACATGGACCATGTCTAACAGGCAAATGGTAAAGCAGTGAATGTTCATACCGTTCCTTCCTGATTCCAATAGAAAACATTTCTATAAACACACATACCTGTATTATTAGTATCTCCACCTTGCTCATTATATAGTCTGCCTCATTTTCACTTGACTGCCAAAACACATTGTATATTCTAAGTTCTTAAAGTAAAGTCTGGGCTCAGGAGCCAGTGACAGTGGTCATGAGTGTATGAGTTGGGTCTGCATAAATGTGCATGTGTATGTGGTCTAATTCAGTAAAAGGCCTCTTGGCCAAAAGATTACTTCTGTAGAAGTCTTTTTGTTATGCCTCTCTGTGACTTAACATTCCATTATATGGTGAGTAAAAATCCATCCTTTTCACATTACTGTCATTATTTCATCTTGGATTTGAAATTTGTTAAAGTATGGACATGTGAGATTTGCATGTACGAGACATGCTATGTGTGGCAACTGTGGCAAGACAATCTACACAGCAGTTGTCAGAAGCACAACTTCACCAGCTCTGTACCACCCAGCATAAAGTCACACCTACTCAATACTCTGAAACTATTGAATAGAATGTCAGAGGATGCATACCCTTTACCATTCCAATCACATATGGAGCAACAGAAGGCTTCAATGCCACTGTGAATGCTATGTTGTTGTTGTGGTCTACAGTCCTGAGACTGGTTTAATGCACCTCTCCATGGTACTATATCCTGTGCATGCTGCTTCATCTCCCAGTACTTACTGCAACCTACATCCTTTTGAATCTGCTTAGTGTATTCATCTCTTGATTTCCCTTATGATTTTTACCTTCCACACTGCCCTCCAAGGCTACATTTGTGATCCCTTGGTGCATTCTATAATGAGTCTAATCTTGTCTTTGCAGCCTTTGTGGTTGTGATGTTTACATTGATGTAGGACAGGGTGTCTGGGTTAAATATATAGCTTAGTAATATAAAATGTTATAAATATAACTGAGAAATTTATTTGTGGTTTCCTTCTACAAGTAGATATTTTCTGTGTTTGCTTACAGCAGTTGGTAGCCATGTAGACTCCACAGTAGAAGGTATTTTGTTTGCTTTCTTTTACAGAGCTAAATACTGTTACTCTTGTTGAATGTCATTTTCAGCATGAGTATGGACTGCGATCAAGTGACGATGTTTGCACTTATGCAACAATAAAGAAATGGGACAAGGTGCTTCATGAAACTGGGAGTTTGCTTTTGGTGTTGTGCCACCACGGGAAGCACACAGTTCCAGAGACTACTGTTAAATTAGTATGTCCTTCCAGTGGAGGCCTCGTAGGTCAATACAAAAAGCAAGTAGGCCGTTAATTTATCTTGTTCAACAGTACATGATGTCACTGATACAAGGTCGTGCCTGTGTGTGTATAAACCACAGCTTTGTCACAAAATCAAGCCTGAAGACCGGCTGCAACAGACAGTGTTTGCAGAAACAGTGCATACATTGCACTCTTCTGGCATGATAAACATGCACAGCTGCCATATCAAATCAAAACTATCAAAAGAGGAGCTTGAGGCCTAGAAAACGTGCTCTACTAAATCAAGATTTTTTATGGTTTCTCAAAAGAAAGGGGAAAACCATGACTTAGATAAGTCAGTCAGAAATGACACTCAACAAAAGATCAATTATCTAACGAGCATGTGCAAAAACTCACCCATCTTGAAACCTAGCAACTCACTTCCTCAAAAAGTCAAAACTAAATGTGACAAACTGTGTATTTTCCATCAAAATATAAGGGGGCTAAGAAGTAAACTAGAACTGTTGACAATGAATATTAGTGACAGTAATACTATTGATAATGCTGATATCCTTTGCTTAACCAAACACCATGTAAAGAAGGGTATCAATATGCTGAATCTAGATGGCTATCATATTGCCTCTCACTTTTGTAGAAACAGTGTGCAGAAGGGTAGTGTTATTATATATGTAAAAAAGAATACTACGTATAGATCTCTAGAGCTCACAAAATACTGTTTTGATCAGCATTTTGAAGCTTGTGGTATAGAAATTAGCACCAAGACCCTGTCACTCATTGTAGTAACAGTGTATAGGGCCCCATCAGAGAAGCAATGTATGTTGTTTAAGCAACTTTAATCTATCCTATCCCATATATATTCAAAAAATAAAAATACTGTAGTCTTAGGAGACTTTAACATTAACTTTCTAGATTATGATAGTAGTAGAGCTGACCTGCTACATATAATGAACACATACAACCTCACACCCATACAGCCGGCACGGTAGCTCAGCGTGTTCGGTCAGAGGGTTACACGCCCTCTGTAATAAAAAAAACTGAGTCAATCGATCAAAAACGAACATAAGTGGATGTCTTACGACGTCCGCCCCGACCAGATGCAACGAACAAAAGCAAACAAAATGAGATTTAAAAAAAAAAAAAAATGCTAGACTTCCCCAAAAGGGTTATGAACTACTGTTCAAGTCTTATAGATAATATTTTCATTGATGAGAATAGAAACACTAATGCAACAGTAAAACAAGTCCTAAATGGTCTTTCAGACCATGATGGCCAATTGCTGACTGTCAATGATATATGCCCACACAAGAAGGTCAAAGTCTGTAAAAGGTCATTTAGGGTAGTTAATAATGAAAATCTCATGATCTTCAATTCATTGACTGGAGTCCAATTTATAGAGCACTGAAAGTGAATGACACATTTAACATATTTATAAATGAATTTATGTGCCACTTTGAAGCTGACTTCCCTCTAAGAACTGCAAAGAACATTGACTGGAGTTCAATTTATAGAGCACTGAAAGTGAATGACACATTTAACATATTTATAAATGAATTTATGTGCCACTTTGAAGCTGTCTTCCCTCTAAGAACTGCAAAGAACAAGTGCCAGAGCCATACCACAAACAGCAGCTCACAAAAGGAATAAAAACATCATGTAGGACTAAAAGATTGCTTTATGTTTCTCTCAGAAATAGAAATGATCCTGAAATAAGAGCTCATTATAAAAGGTACTACAAGATCATAAATGAAGTTCTGATAAGGGCAAAAAGTATGTTCATCAAATCAGAAATATATAATTCTGGGAACAAAATAAAAACCAGCTGTGTATTATTAAAAGAGAAACAGGTAGTTACTCAAACGATGCAGAAAATATTGAAGTTAGACATAATGGGAATATCATTGATAAAAGCGAAAATGTTGCAAAAATTTTCAACAAGCATTTTTTGCATGCAGTGGATAAAATAGGGTGCAATGGTTCTATAAATAGGGCTCTGAATCTTTTACAAAGAAGTGGACCTAGTGCAACACCCCAGATTAGCATGCCTCCTGTCACTGTTAAGGAAATTAAGAAGATAATAAGGACCATGAAAAACAAAAACTCAACTGGAATTGATGGTATTTCCATCAAAGTGTTGAAACACACACACATTTTCATTTGTGAAGTCCTGTGTCACATCTTTAATGAATCACTGAGACTAGGAATTGTCCCTGATAGACTTAAATATGCAGTGGTGAAATCATTGTACAAGAAGAGTGACAGAAACAAAGTAACCAATTATCATCCTATTTCACTCTTAACTTGTTTCTCTAAGATTCTTGAGAAACTTGTACACAGAAGGATTCTTGAACATCTTAGTAAATACAACATTCTCACTGAAAGTCAGTTCAGTTTCCAGAAAAACATCTCAACAGAATATGCAATATATTCTTTCACCAATGCAATCCTTGAATCAATCAAAATAAAATGTCTCCAACTGGAATTGTTTTTTACCTTTCTAAGGCTTTCGATTGCATGAACCACGAGATTTTTCTGAGAGAGGCAGAATTTTATGGGTTAACTAAATAGCAGGAAAGCCACATCCCTGCTTCTCCAAAGGACCGGAAACAGAAAGTCATGGTAAATGGCACTAATGGGGAACCAGTGTCCTCTTCTTGGGGCACAATAAACTGTGGGGTCCCACAGATCTCTATTCTGGGTCCTCTGCTTTTCCTTCCAATGTGTACAAGGGCTAAGATAAAATTTACTTTGTTTGCTGATGACACGACAATTCTGGCAGATAATTCAACAAATACTAATCTTCAAATCACTGTAAATGCAATTTTTCAGGAGACCTTTTGGTTTACCTCTAATGGGTTATCACTAAATTTTGAAAAAAACTAATTTGATTCAATTCCATAAAAGCCAAAATATCAAAGGTGAGATTAATTTTAAATACAATGATGGGAATTTAGCAAGAGTGGAGTCAACAAAGTTCCTGGGTCTACTTGTTAATAGCAATCTAAACTGGCCCTTACACATTCCTCAGCTGTATAAAAAACTAAGCTCAGCAATTTACACTATTCATGTGATTGCTTCCTTCAGTGACTTAAATACATTGAAAGCTGCCTATTTTGGTTATTTTCATGCCTTGATGGCCTATGGAATTATATTCTGGGAAAACCAGCCAAAGGCAAACAAAATCCTCATAGCCCAGAAAAGAGTCATTAGGATTCTGTGTGGTGTCAGTTACAGACATTCCTGCAGGGAACTCTTCCAAGAACTGAGAATACTCACAACAGTATCTCAGTACATTTTTTCTCTCATGTGATTCTTGTGTAAAATCCATTTCCTTTTTGAAATGAACAGCATGTATCATAACTATGACACTATGGTAAAGAATGATCTACATCTTGGGCAAAAGAATCTAAGTATGGTGCAAAAAGGAGTACATTACTCTTGCATAAAAATATTTAATGCTCTCCCTCAAGCAATAAAAATGTCAGTTACTGATCCACCTACTTTTAAAGATCAACTTAAACAGTATCTTTCTCACTGGACGAATTAATGTGTGAGAATATGTGAATTGATTTTGATCTATTGTAAGTCTGTTCAATGTAATTTGAAACTTTTTACAAAAACAATTCTTGTAAACATTTTTTCTATGTAATATATTATT